>NW_027507789.1:78253666-78841490 GCF_037356315.1 Lithobates pipiens | reverse complement strand
GGATCAGTACCAGCTGATTTACACCTTTCCTCCACTAAAACTGTTGCCACGTCTGCTTCGCAGAGTGGAAGCCAGGGGATTCCAGTAATCCTGGTTGCCCCAGATTGGCCTCAGCGGCCCTGGTACGCAGACCTGGTGCGTCTGTGGCAGACGCTCCCTGGCGACTGCCGTTGCGAGAGGACCATCGCTGGCTTTAACAGCATGGCTATTGAGAGCCAGGTGTTGAGGAACCGGGGTCTGTCGGACTCGGTGATTCCAACTATGTTGAGGGCACGGAAATCTTCTTCTCGGAAGATACACCATCGTACCTGGAAGGCCTACATCTCCATGTGTGAAGAGAAAGGGTGGCATCCGCGTTCCTTTTCCATAGCAAGGATCCTGCTGTTTCTTCAGCAAGGAGTAGACCAGAGATTGGCATTGAGCACCATCAAGGGGCAAATCTCAGCCTTGGCTGTCTTTTTCCAACGACCCCTGGCATAGCACTCCTTAGTGGGTACATTCATTCAGGGGGTACGACATGTCCCTCCGGTGCGCCCACCGTTACCCCCATGGTATTTGAACCTGGTATTGTCGTCGCTTCAAAAACGCCGTTTGAAAATATCAATATATACCTGTTGACTCTTTTCCAGAAAGTGGTCTTTCTAGTGGCCATCACATGGGCCAGGAGGGTTTGAGAATTGGCAGCCTTGTCTTGCAAGTCGTCTTATCTGGTCATCTACAGGGATAAGGTGGTGTTGTGTCCGCAACCATCCTTTCTACCAAAAGTGGTCTCGGCTTTTCATATCAATGAGGACATTGCATTACCATTGTTGTGTCCTAAGTGAAGCACCTCAAAGAGGTAGCCCTCCACACTCTCGACGGGCTCTGAAGGTGTATTTGTCTGCCACGGCTCCCTTTTGAAAGTCAGACTCACTGTTTGTTTCGGTGGCTGGTCCAAAGAAGGTCATGGCGGTCTCGTCGGCCACCATTTCCAGGTGGATCAGACAGATTGTAGTATAAGCCTACACCTTGAAGGGCAGGTGCCCCCCTTTCCAGTCTTGTCCCACTCTAAAAGGGCAATCGGAGCGTCTTGGGCCTTCCGACACTAAGCTTCAGTCGCTCAGGTGTGTAAGGCGGCGACCTGGTCTGTCCATACGTTTACCAAGTTCTACAAGGTAGACGTTGGCCAAAATGTTTTCCAGGTGGCCGTGTAGTTGCAATTGGATATGCAAGCTTTGTTTTTCCCTGGTTTTTCGATAAAAACGCAGTACTGTTATGTTAATGCACTGTTGCATTACTTCCGCAAATGGTTGCGGTCTTGGGGATCACTCCTGTTGAGGACACCCGGTTCTGTGGTGGTGTTTTTCCACACACTGCTGTTTTTTTGTGGGTTTAGTTTCACTAGTTCCCACTTGCCATGGTGGATGAAGTTTTTATGCTGTTTTTCCCACCCCTCGTGGACAAAATAGGATTTTTGTATTCGCCGTAAAATCCTTTTCTCTGTAATTCACCGACCGACACGGCACCCGCCCCTCCTTTTTCTCTTTTTACGTTATACTGCTTGTTGACATACTGAGTTCTGCTACAGCAGGCTGTGGGGTTGTAGCCTAGGGACCGCCCCCTGGGCGGAACTAAAAGTTCTGAAGTGTTGTATTACAACTTGCCTAGTAATCTCCAGTGATAGGGCTGACAACCCATTTTGTTACAGAGAGGAGCTGTGTCGGTCGATGAATTACAGAGAAAAGGAATTTACGATGAGTACAAAAATCCTATTTTTTGTAGTCACAGCCAGTTTTTTGCCTTTCAGCCATTTTCTAGTAGATTGGCGGCCATTTTCTTGGTACCCTCAGACGTTTCTGCTGAGGCGGCCAGCGGACATTTTCTAGTAGCCTAGTTTTGCCTCTAGCACTGGGTGCTTGTTTCCTTCTAGAACAGCGAACTTTCCACACAGACACCTCGTGGATGACACAGGGGAGAGCAGGCAGCAGCAGCGCAGTACCTGGGTCAGGGTGGTGACTCCTGCAGTGGGGCCCCCCAGTCTGTGGCAGCTAGGAGGGTGGATGTTTGTGTGACTTGCCTTAGGTCCCCTTGCAACTGGTTCCGCTGCACCTGCGGTGCCTATGGATGCTCTGTTGGTCCTGGAGGCCTTTGTTGCCGGGGTGGAAGTTGCGTGCAGGCGCAAGGGGGGTAAAAAAACGCCCTCTCCCCCCACTGTCTTCTGGGGAAAGCTGATTTAGACTCTGGCCCAGCTGTGATAGGCGGCCCCTGTTCTGATGTATAAGAGGATGCGGACCAGGACCGTTCGGACAGTGAGGATTACTCTGTGTGCCGACAGAAGGGCTGAGGCGGTTTGCTGTTCCATGTTTACGGTGGTGGGGTCAGCATTGCGGCCAGTTTTAGCGACGGCCCTGGTGTTGCAGACGCTTACTGAATGGGCTAATTGTTGCACAGTGAATTGGAGAAGCAACAGGCTTGCCTGGTCTGCGTGGAGCAGGCGGACCAGTTGGTGCAGGGCCTTAATTATGTCTGTGATGCAGACTTAGATATGGTCCCCTTGCTCTCTAGAGCCTCAGTATCAGCAGTAGTGCTACGTCGCCTGATTTGGCTGAAATGCTGGTCTGTGGACCAGGCCTCTAAGAAAGCACTGGCGGACTTGCCCTTCCAGAGGCTATTTGGAGCCCTGCTGGATGACATTATTATGAATGTTACTGGGGCTAAGAATACGTTGCTCCCACAGTCCAGAAAGGGGAAGGAACCACGCCATAGGCAAGGGCCCTCCCTTTCCGTCCAGAAGTGTATTTTTCGTCTGCTTGGATCGGCAGGTAAGCGTTCCCAGTCCGACAAGGTGCCTGCTGAGGGACAAAAGCGTCCCTGGTTTCTCAAGCTAAACAAGCCTACGAGCAAATTTGTTACTGCATGAAAGTTTGCCCCCCTGCCGACTCTCGGGTGGGGGGTCATCTTTGGGAGTTTTTTCAGCCCGGTGGACCTCCCTACTTTCTGACCAGTGGGTCTGTGAACTGGTTTCCTCGGGGTACAAGATAGTTTCTTTCTTGTCCACCAAACAGATTTTTTTCCCTCCCAACCTTCATCTTCTTCCAGCTCGTTGGGAAGCCCTGTTTGGGGCAGTACCGGACCTGCTGTTATTCGGTGTGATGGTACCTGCACCGACGCGGAAAGGTTTCAGGGATTCTACTCCAATCTGTTTGTTTGTAGTCCCAAAGAAGGAAGGGGTCTGTCCGGTCCTGGACCTCACGGCCCCTTAACAGCTTTGTGAAGGTACAAAGGTTCAGGATGGAAACGGTTCGCTCAGGGGTCGCTGCACTCCATCAGGGGGATTTTCTGGCATCCCTGGACATCAAGGACGCATATTTGCATGTCCCCATATGCATCAAGCATCAGGGGTTTCTGCGATTTGTGTTTGGAGACGAGCACTACCAATTTGTAGCTCTACCTTTTGGCCTGGAGTTGGCACCATGGGTCTTCACCAAGTTGTGGGCCCCATTTTTGGCTTTGCTAAGGCAGTGAGGGATTGCAATCGTGGGTTACCTGGATGACCTCCTTCTGAAAGCAGCTTCCGCCTCAGAATTAAGGGAGGATGTGGCAATCACTATGCACACTCTTCAGGAGTTTGGTTGGGTACTGAACTTGCAGAAGTCGGTATTGGTGCCGACTCAACGCCTGGAGCACATGGACCTGCTTCTGGACTCCTCAGAGGCGAGAGTCTTTCTCCCTTCGGACAAGCTGCAGACTCTTCAAGCTGTGGTGAAATTGGTGGTGTCCTGCAGGCGGTCGTCGCTGTGTTTTTGCATGCGAGTCCAGGGTCTCATGGTAGCCACTTTCGAGGCGGTACCATATGCTCAATTCCACACTCGAATCTTGCAAAAGGAGATCCTGTCCAAATGGGACAAATCTTCCTGGATTATTCATTTTTTTTATTTATTTTTTTTTATTAATAAACAAGTGTGATTTAATTGTACTTCTGTCTCAGTCTGGTTCATGGTTTCTGACAATTTCTTTATTGACACTCTCTAAGAAAGTAGTCTCTTTAGTGGCCATTACATCTGCCAGAAGGGTTTCTGAGTTGGCGGCCTTGTCTTGCAAGTCTCCCTACTTGATCCTCCACAAGGATAAAGCAGTGCTGCATCCGTAGCCTTCGTTTCTTCCAAAGGTTGTTTCGGCCTTTCATCTAAATGAGGACATTGTGCTTCCGTCTTTATGTCGGCCTTCACACCCCAAAGAGGTGGCTTTGCAGTCCTTGGATGCGGTCCAGACTCTGCGGGTGTATCTGTCTTCTACGGCTCCTTTTCGGAGGTCAGAATCGCTGTTTGTATCGGCGGCTGGTCCGAAGAAGCGACTGGCGGTCTCATCGGCCACCATCTCTTGATGAATCAGACAGATTGTAGTTCAAGCTTATGCCATAAGGGGGCGGGCGTCCCCCTTTCCTGTCGCAGCGCATTCTGCCAGGGAAATTGGTGCTTCTTGGGCTTTCCGACATCAAGCGTCCGTTTCTCAGGTGTGTAAGGCGGCAACCTGGTCGTCCGTTCACACTTTAACTAAATTTTACAAGGTTCATGCGAGCGCAACTTCGGATGCTTGCTTCGGCCGCAAGGTTTTGCAGGCGGCTGTTTATGGGCGGAGTTATTGTTTCCTGTTCCCACCCCTCATTTCTTTTACACTGCTTGGGGATGTCCCTAAGGTGAAGATGAGCTGCAGTGTCCATCAATGAACGATAGAGAAAATAGGATTTTTGTATTCGCCGTAAAATCCCTTTCTCTGAAGTTCATTGACGGACACAGCACTCACCCCTCCTGTTTATGTTTGTACTGCTTTTGACAAACTGAGCTGCTGGATGCAGTGTGAGGGGTTATAGCCAGTAGAACCACCCCCTGGGCGGTACTGTGCAAGTGTTGCCGTTTAACACTTTCTGCCTAGTCCTCTCCTAAAGGGGCGCTATAACCCTAAGATCAAGATGAGCTGCTGTGTCCGTCAATGAACCCCAAACATTTTATGCTGTTATTATTGTTGTTGTTATATATATATATATATTTTTTTTTAGCAGATGCCCTAGAGAATAAAATGTCGGTTGTGGCAATATTGTGTGTCACACTGTATTTGCGCAGCGGTCTTTCAAATGCATTTTTGGGGAAAAAATACACTTCAATGAACTTAAAAAAACAAACAGTAAAGTTGGCCCAATTTTTTGTAGAACGTGAAAGATATTACGGCTAGAGAATCGTGATCTTTATTCTAAGCAAAAAAAAAAAATCCATGATTCTCATTTTAGCCAGAATCGTGCAGCTCTGCAATATATTATACATTTTTTGTCTTAATTATTAAAGAGGTTGCATCGAGTAAATAGATATCCAGAATGTCAAGCCTCAAAACGGCATGTGTTCATGAAACGGCAACAAACTTTAGTAAACTTTATTTCTTTTCATACATCAGGGGACACACAGCCATAGTAGTTACTATGTGGGTTAATAGGCCACCCTTAGGTGATGGACACTGGCACGCCCTAAGACGAGAAGTGCATTCCTTATATAACCCCTCCCACTACTGGGAGTACCTCAGTTTTTAAGCCAGTGTCTAAGGTGTTGGTCACGAGTAAAGATGTGCTGTGCTGAGCTCCACTGGAACAATCCTTGCTGGAGCTAGCCATGCTGACCGGATCCATTCAAAGTGTCCTTTTTTGGGCCTAATGGAATGGTACCCGGGCCTCGTATCTGTAGAAACAAGGCTTTGCCTGCGAATGCATAGAATAGAGCTGGACCCCTGGGATCCAGTACTTTTTGGTAGTAAGGCCATAAAGTTTTACTGGCAGGGTGCTGTTGCAGGTCCAGGATTGTGGGTTACCTCTAGATTCCCCTGCTCCTGAAGGTGTACAGAGCCCACCGTGAAGGGTGAAGATTGGGTTTACCACAGAAAACCCTGTGGCGGGAAGGTAAGTGGAGTTTTCTAAGTAATATTTTAGAATTTTCTTATGAATGTCTCCTTTAAGTAAAATAATATTGTCCTGCCTATGTGTCAACACCAGGGGCTGTATTGAGCACTCACTGCCTCATGATGGAAACAGCATTGTGTCAGGAGTCTATCACTTCCTCATTCTCCTCCGGCCAAAGTAGCAGTCCTCCAGTAAGCAAGGGGGACTTGTCTACCTGCCTGTGGCCCCCCTATGCTGGGATTTAAGAGCCCGGATTCACTTAAAAAAAAAAACACAGTGGCCGTTTGGCGTTTTTTTTTTTTGTATACCCCCCTCCATGCTAGCTCTGGGTACTAAGGTACCTGTAGTCTGCCGCTCACAAGGGAAAACTTGTCCTTTTAAAAACGGGGATGGAGCTGTAGGCAGCGTGGGTTTGGGCAAGGCTAACGGCGTTGGCGTTCTCTGACGCCATGTGCACGTGGAGGAAGCTTTTAAATGCACACTGTGTGCTGCTGCTGGCTGTGTAGGGGCACGAGCAAAGAGGTGGTATTACTTCAGGTTTGTTGACACAGGCATGTTCCCTTGACACATTATTTTATTTACTGCTTCAGGCTGGGCATTAATAACAGCATTATATCGCTGGACTATAGCCTAGCAGTGTGCATTCTTCTGGTAGTGTCTCTGCTCTGTGCATCAGACTATGAGTGGAAGAGGGACCAGGAACTCCTCAAAGGGTTCTAGGGGTTTGATTGTTTTACAACAACCTAAATCCATCTCCAAAATAATGTCATCCTCCTCTGAAAGTGATGCGGCCGGTCAGAATGAGCCATCAGTTTGCTTGTACACCCCCTTACTAAATTGGTTCGCTCAACCTTTTTGCTGCCTGTAGTGCAGTCTACTGATGAGCCCACCTCTGGTTTGGGATCACTAAAGCCTCCCCCATCTGGGGATGCTTTTCCTATCCATTCATGGCTAAAAAGGCTGATATATTTGGTAGGGATGCACCGAAATTTCGGCCGCCGAAACATATCGGCCGAAAAATGCCCTTTTCGGCAATTTGCCGAAAGAGAAAAACGGCCGATAATGGAGCCGAAAATGGGGCGGGGCCAGGGTAGGGGCGGGGCTCCGCCCCCCACCGCTGGTGCGCCCATCATGAAAAGCTATAACATTCCAAATAGTGCAGGAGAGCCGTCTCCACCACCTGTTTGATCACAGAGCGGGAACATCACAGCTTTTATTTCAATAGCTGTGTGTTCCCGGCCGTGCGCCGTCACGTACAGCCCCTCCCCCTTGTCCGGGCACTTTGATAGACAGATCACCCGTAGGATTGGACGGATGATCTGTCTATCAAAGTGCCCTGACAAGGGGGAGGGGCTTACGTGACGGCACGCGGCCGGGAACACACAGCTATTGAAATAAAAGCTGTGATGTTCCCCTGCTGTGATCAAACAGGCGACGGAGGCGACTCTCCTCTTCTCTTTACAGGTTAGCTGCTATGAGGGGAGACACTGGCTGCTATGAGGGGAGACACTGGCTGCTATGAGGGGACACACTGGCTGCTATGAGGGGACACACTGGCTGCTATGAGGGGACACACTGGCTGCTATGAGGGGACACACTGGCTGCTATGAGGGGACACACTGGCTGCTATGAGGGGACACACTGGCTGCTATGAGGGGACACACTGGCTGCTATGAGGGGACACACTGGCTGCTATGAGGGGACACACTGGCTGCTATGAGGGGACACACTGGCTGCTATGAGGGGACACACTGGCTGCTATGAGGGGAGACACTGGCTGCTATGAGGGGAGACACTGGCTGCTATGAGGGGAGACACTGGCTGCTATGAGGGGAGACACTGGCTGCTATGAGGGGAGACACTGGCTGCTATGAGGGGAGACACTGGCTGCTATGAGGGGAGACACTGGCTGCTATGAGGGGAGACACTGGCTGCAACGGGGGACACACTGGCTGCAACAGGGGACACTGGCTGGCTGCATTGTATCAATTGTATCATGTGTGCAATTTCTGACCATCTCCTGTACCACGTCCCCAGTCTCTGACCATCTCCTGTACCACGTCTGCAGTCTCTGACCATCTCCTGTACCATGTCCCCTGTCTCTGACCATCTCCTGTACCATGTCCCCTGTCTCTGACCATCTCCTGTACCACGTCCGCAGTCTCTGACCATCTCCTGTACCACGTCCCCAGTCTCTGACCATCTCCTGTACCACGTCCCCAGTCTCTGACCACCTCCTGTACCACGTCCCCAGTCTCTGACCACCTCCTGTACCACGTCCCCAGTCTCTGACCACCTCCTGTACCACGTCCCCAGTCTCTGACCACCTCCTGTACCACGTCCCCAGTCTCTGACCACCTCCTGTACCACGTCCCCAGTCTCTGACCACCTCCTGTACCACGTCCCCAGTCTCTGACCACCTCCTGTACCACGTCCCCAGTCTCTGACCACCTCCTGTACCACGTCCCCAGTCTCTGACCACCTCCTGTACCACGTCCCCAGTCTCTGACCACCTCCTGTACCACGTCCCCAGTCTCTGACCACCTCCTGTACCACGTCCCCAGTCTCTGACCACCTCCTGTACCACGTCCCCAGTCTCTGACCACCTCCTGTACCACGTCCCCAGTCTCTGACCACCTCCTGTACCACGTCCCCAGTCTCTGGCCACCTCCTGTACCACGTCCCCAGCCTCTGGCCACCTCCTGTACCACGTCCCCAGCCTCTGGCCACCTCCTGTACCATGTCCCCAGCCTCTGACCACCTCCTGTACCATGTCCCCAGCCTCTGACCACCTCCTGTACCATGTCCCCAGCCTCTGGCCACCTCCTGTACCATGTCCCCAGCCTCTGGCCACCTCCTGTACCATGTCCCCAGCCTCTGGCCACCTCCTGTACCATGTCCCCAGCCTCTGACCACCTCCTGTACCACGTCCCCAGCCTCTGACCACCTCCTGTACCACGTCCCCAGTCTCTGACCACCTCCTGTACCACGTCCCCAGTCTCTGACCACCTCCTGTACCACGTCCCCAGTCTCTGACCACCTCCTGTACCACGTCCCCAGTCTCTGACCACCTCCTGTACCACGTCCCCAGTCTCTGACCACCTCCTGTACCACGTCCCCAGTCTCTGACCACCTCCTGTACCACGTCCCCAGCCTCTGGCCACCTCCTGTACCACGTCCCCAGCCTCTGGCCACCTCCTGTACCACGTCCCCAGCCTCTGGCCACCTCCTGTACCATGTCCCCAGCCTCTGGCCACCTCCTGTACCATGTCCCCAGCCTCTGGCCACCTCCTGTACCATGTCCCCAGCCTCTGACCACCTCCTGTACCATGTCCCCAGCCTCTGACCACCTCCTGTACCATGTCCCCAGCCTCTGACCACCTCCTGTACCATGTCCCCAGCCTCTGACCACCTCCTGTACCATGTCCCCAGCCTCTGACCACCTCCTGTACCATGTCCCCAGTCTCTGACCACCTCCTGTACCATGTCCCCAGTCTCTGACCACCTCCTGTATAAAAATATTTTTTAAAAACAGTCATTTTCGGTATCGGTGCTGTTTTGGTATCGGTTTCAGTTTTCGGCCTAGTGTATTTTTCATTTTCGGTATCGGTTTCGGCACCAAAAAACCCATTTGGTGCATCCCTAATATTTGGAATGGGAACACCCGGATAAGCAGTTTTTTCCTCAAAAAAAGTTTTCTACACTGTATCCTATGGAGGAGGAATTCTATAAGAAATGGGGGGTTCCAGCAATTGATGCTGCAATCACCTTGGTGAATAAAAATCTTACTTGTCCGGTAGACTATGCGCAGATGTTAAAGGATCCAACAGATAAAAAGTTGGAATTTCTTTTTAACCACTTGCTTACTGGGCACTTAAACCCCCCTCAGTCCCAGACCAATTTTCAGCTTTCAGTGCTCTCACATTTTGAATGACAATTACTCAGTCATGCAACACTGTAACCAAATGATTTTTTGGTCCTTTTCTTCATACCAATAAAGCTTTCTTTTGGTGGTATTTGATCACCTCTCGGTTTTTTATTTTCTGCGCTATAAATGAAAAAAGACCGAAAATTTTGAAAAAAAATGAATTTTTCTTCGTTTGTGACAAAATTTAGCAAATTAGCAATTTTTCTTCAGAAATTTTGGCCACAATTTATACTACTACACATCTTTGGTAAAAATAACCCAAATTTTTGCATATTATATGATCTGTGTGAAATTTATAGAGTCTACAAGCTATGGTGCAAATCATAAAGATTTGCAAAAAAAATCACATCTGATGTACTAAGGCCTATCTCCATTCTTGAGACCCTAACAAGCCAGGAAAGTACAAATGACCCCTAAATGACCTCTTTTTGGAAAGTAGACATTCCAATGTATTTAGTAAGAGGCATGGTGAGTTATTTTAAGTTGTCATTTTTTCGCACAATTCTTTGCAAAATTACTATTTTTTTTTTTTTTTTCCACAAAATTTTCATTGTAATAGCTTATTTCTCCCACACGGAATGTGCATACCACAAATAACACCCCAAAATACATTCTCCTACTCCTCCTGAGTATAACGATACCACATGTGTGAGACTTTTACACAGCCTGACCACATACAGAGGCCTAATTTTGAAGTAGCACCTTCAGGCATTCTAGGAGCATAAATTACACATTTCATTTCTCAACCACCTATTACAGTTTTGAAGGCCCTGGAACAACAGGGCAATGGAAACGTCCAGAAAATGACCCCATTTTGGAAAGCTAACACCCCAACGTATAATCTGAGGCATAATGAGTCTTTTCAATGGTTCATTTTTTTCCAGAAGTTTTTGGAAAATGTGGAAAAAAATTTTTTTTTTTACACAAAGTTGTCCGTTTATAAGATATTTCCAACGCATAGCATTTACATAGCAAAAATAACACCCCAAAATACATTCTACTACTCCTCCTGAGTATGGCAATACCACATGTGTGAGACGTTTACACAGCCTGGCCACATACAGAGGCGCAACATACAAGAAACACTGTCGGCGTTCCAGGGACACATAGCCTGCACATACCAAGAATTACACCCCAAATACATTATGCTGAGCAAAGGGTAAAGAAAAGATTACCTGTGGTTTTAGAAGCGCAGTTGTCCACAGGAGGATATCACTGGTCCAGGCAGCAGGCAGGGACTTGGTCAGCAACAGCGAACACAGTTTTTTACAGTCCAGGGTCAGTGCAGAGATGTCAGCAGTGCCAAAAATATTGGTCCTGGTAGTAGGCAGGTCCTTGTGGTGTTGTCAGTGCGGCATGATGGCAGTAAGTCCTACAGGCAGCAGACAGAAGTAGAGCCTCGTTCAGGACAGAATGGGGATAGGGGTAGAGGCTTCTCCCTCCCAAATCTTTGAAGCCTCCGAGTCTCCAGACCCTAATCTAGGAATAAGAAAACAAAGAAAATTGTTTTCTTCTTCCAGAAAAACTATACTGGAGCCCCTCACATATGTGAGACCCCGTGTTGAATCCCACTAGTCCAGTTGCAGAATACAAGATCAGTCCAAGAGGCAGGCAAATATCGTGGTCAAGGTCAGTTCCAGATCAGGCAGAGATATGTACAGAATCGTTAGGCAGAAGCATGGTCGAATAACAGTCCAGGGTCAGTTCCAGATCAGGCAGCGGTATGTACAGAATCGGCAGGCATAAGAGTGGTCAAATAACAAGCCAGGGTCAGTTACAGAGCAGGCAGTGGCATAAGGGGTGTGAAGGTGTATGAAGGCAGGAACTGAGGATTATGTTTACCATACTTCACAAAAAATTTATTGAAGTATGGTAACGCCGAAAACAGTCGCCTATACAGAGGCCTGGTTGGGAAGGACGTTGTGCACAATAATAAGATGTGTCTCTTCTGACTCCTGCTCTGGTACACACCTTACATCTTTTTTGACATCTTTGGCCTGTTGGTTTGGGGGGGATTTTATTGGGAAAGTGGCGCTCGGAGAGTCGACTAACAACGTCTGATCGGATATTTTCTGGTGGGCCGTTTGGGAAAATAAGGGCAGTGAAAACTTCCTCCTGGTAGCCAAAGAAACGTTTGGGGTTTTGGGTGGCGTTGCGGTAAATGACATAGGAATTATAAATGGCCAATTGAAAAAAATAAATTGCTACTTTTTTGTACCAATGGTATGTCCGTCTTGTGACAAGATATGGTTCCATCATTTGGTCGTTGAAGTCGACTCCTCCCATGAACAAATTGTATTCGGAAATGCATTTGGGTTTCTTTACGGGGCCATTCCTTCTGGGGATTTCCACGAAGGTATCGTTGTGGATAGAAGATAACATATACACATCCCTTCTGTCCCTCCACTTCACTGCCAGAACCTCCTTGTTTCTCAGACTTGCGGTTTCTCCTTTTCGCAGCTTCTTGTTCACCAGACTTTGAGGAAAGCCCTTCCGATTCTTTTTTACGGTGCCACATGCTGGCGTCTTCTTTCGGTGAAGGTTATGGACCAGGGGCAGAGATGTGTAGAAGTTATCTACATACAGGTGGTAGCCTTTATCCAGTAGGGGGTATATGAGGTCCCAAACTATTTTTCCGCTGGATCCCAAGTAGTCCGGACAATTACGGGGCTGCAGCTGGGTGTCCTTCCCTTCGTACACCATGAATGAATATGTGTACCCTGTGGCTCGGTCGCATAATTTGTAGACCTTCACCCCATAGCGGGCCCTTTTGCTGGGCATAAATTGCTTCATTCTAAGCCTGCCACTAAATTTAATAAGGGACTCATCCACACATATGTGTTGGTCCGGGGTAAACAATTTGGGGAATATTTCTGAAAAATAATTCAGTATTGGTCTAATTTTGTAAAGCCGGTCATAATTTGGATCATTTTGTGGAAGGCACTGGGAATTGTCACTGAAATGTAAGAACCTCAGGATCATCTGATACCTGGTTCTGGGCATTACCGCGGAGAAGAGCCGTGAGTGGTGGAGGGGGTGGGTTGACCAGTAGGTACGTAATTGATTTTTTTTGTTGAGTCCCATATTAAATGTGAGTCCTAAAAAAACCTTGAACTCCTCCACCGTTATGCCCATCCCTACGAATGGAGAGACCTAATAAGAGGTCGGATTTTGAAAAATAAATTGTTGTGCATACAGGTTGCACTGGGCCACAATTGACGATAACATATCCTCCGTAAAAATTAAATTAAAAAAATCTATTGGTGTAAAATTCTCCGTGTCCACCTGGACTCCTGGCTGGGCGGTGAAAGGGGGAACATTGGCCTCTCCTGAATTAGGAGGAAGCCACAAGGGGTTCTGAAGGGCATAGGGAAGGCCAGCATGGCTCCTAACCCTTTGGGGCTGAGATGACACCCCACTGGTACTTGGCCTTTCTTGCTGGGGCACTGCGGTGCTGGTGGACGGCACTGCGGTGCTGGTGGACGGCACTGCGGTGCTGGTGGACGGCACTGCGGTGCTGGTGGACGGCACTGCCTCACTAGAACGCCTTCGCTTGATGGGCCGGATATCTTCCTCCTCGGATTCAGTCAGTGTTTCACTGCTGAGGACTGGCTCATAATTTACGTCGGCTTCAGAATCCGAATCTGAAAAGGAATCTGAAGAGGAGAGCTCCCCGTTGCTCTCGTCGGCCGTGGAAATAATTTGGTACGCCTCCTCAGCGGAAAAGACACGTTTAGCCATGGTAGCACTGATGGGCACTGATGAGGTGGCACAGATGGGTGCTTTTGAGGTGGCACAAATGGGCACTGATGGGTCGGCACAGATGTGCACTGATTTATTGCACAGATGTGCAGATTTATTGCACGGATGTGCACTGCTGAGGCGGCACAGATGGGCACTGCTGAGTCGGCACAGATGGGCACTGCTGAGTCGGCACAGATGGGCACTGCTGAGTCGGCACAGATGGGCACTGCTGAGTCGGCACAGATGGGCACTGCTGGGTCGGCACAGATGTGCACTGATTTATTGCACAGATGTGCAGATTTATTGCACGGATGTGCACTGATGAGGCAGCAGATGGGCACAGATGGGCACTGCTGAGGCGGCACAGATGGGCACCGATTGGTACAGATGGGCACCGATTGGCACTGGCGGTGCACAGGTGGGCACTGGCAGGGTAGATCTGGGCACTGGCAGGGTAGATCTGGGCACTGGCAGGGTATATATGGGCACTGGCAGGGTATATATGGCAACAGATGGCACAAAACAGTCAACTTTTTCAACTCACACTATCTCTCTCACACGCTATCGCTGTGTGAGGAGACAGATTCGGCAATGGGTGATGATCTCATTTGTTTACATTTGAGATCATCACCCATTGGAGGCGGCGATCGCGCTGTAAACGGCCGCTGTGATTGGCCGTTTACAGCGATCTGTGATTGGCTGTGTCCAGGGGACACGGCCAACACAGATTTTCCCCGATGCGCGCTCCCAGGAGCGCGCGGGGAGCTCTTAAAGGGGACGACGTCAATAGACGTAGTCCCGGAAATTGGGATCCGCGCTGTAGCCGTCATTTGACTATAGCGCGGATCTCAAGTGGTTAAGAACATGTCTCTGGCAAGTTCAGTAGTGCAGCCGGTTCTTGCGGCAATTGGTGTATCTCAGTTCAAGGATCAGTTTGTAGAGATACAGTGCCTTGCGAAAGTATTCGGCCCCCTTAAACTTTTCAACCTTTTGCCACATTTCAGGCTTTAAACATAAAGATATAAAATTTTAATTTTTTGTGAAGAATCACCAACAAGTGGGACACAATTGTGAAGTGGAACGAAATCTATTGGATTTTTGAAACTTTTTTAACTAATAAAAAAATGAAAAGTGGGCCGTGCAAAATTATTCGGCCCCCTTGCGTTAATACTTTGTAGAGCCACCTTTTGCTGCGATTACAGCTGCAAGACACTTGGGGTATGTCTCTATCAGTTTTGCACATCGAGAGACTGAAATTCTTGCCCATTCTTCCTTGCAAAACAGCTCCAGCTCAGTGAGGTTGGATGGAGAGCGTTTGTGAACTGCAGTTTTCAGCTCTTTCCACAGATTCTCGATTGGATTCAAGTCTGGACTTTGACTTGGCCATTCTAACACCTGGATACGTTTATTTGTGAACCATTCCTTTGTAGATTTTGCTGTATGTTTGGGATCATTGTCTTGTTGGAAGATAAATCTCCGTCCCAGTTTCAGGTCTTTTGCAGACTCCAACAGATTTTCATCCAGAATGGTCCTGTATTTGGCTGCATCCATCTTCCCCTCAATTTTAACCATCTTCCCTGTCCCTGCTGAAGAAAAGCAGGCCCAAACCATGATGCTGCCACCACCATGTTTGACAGTGGGGATGGTGTGTTGAGGGTGATGAGCTGTGTTGCTTTTACGCCAAACCTATCGTTTTGCATTGTGGGCAAAAAGTTCGATTTTGGTTTCATCTGACCAGAGCACCTTCTTCCACATGTTTGGTGTGTCTCCCAGGTGGCTTGTGGCAAACTTTAGATGAGACTTTTTTGGATATCTTTGAGAAATGGCTTTCTTCTTGCCATTCTTCCATAAAGGCCAGATTTGTGCAGTGTACGACTGATTGTTGTCCTATGGACAGACTCTCCCACCTCAGCTGTAGTTCTCTGCAGTTCATCCAGAGTGATCATGGGCCTCTTGGCTGCATCTCTGATCAGTCTTGTCCTTGTCTGAGCTGAAAGTTTAGAGGGATGGCCAGGTCTTGGTAGATTTGCAGTGGTCTGATACTCCTTCCATTTCAAAATGATCGCTTGCACAGTGCTCCTTGGGATGTTTAAAGCTTGGGAAATCTTTTTGTATCCAAATTCAGCTTTAAACTTCTCCACAACAGTATTACGGACCTGCCTGGTGTGTTCCTTGGTCTTCATGATGCTCTCTGCGCTTTCAACAGAACCCTGAGACTATCACAGAGCAGGTGCATTTATACAGAGACTTGATTACACACAGGTGGATTCTATTTATCACCATCAGTCATTTAGGACAACATTGGATCATTCAGAGATCCTCGCTGAACTTCTGGAGTGAGTTTGCTGCACTGAAAGTAAAGGGGCCGAATAATTTTGCACGCACCACTTTTCAGTTTATTTGCTAAAAAAGTTTAAATTATCCAATAGATTTTATTCCACTTCACAATTGTGTCCCACTTGTTGGTGATTCTTCACAAAAAATTAAAATTTTATATCTTTATGTTTGAAGCCTGAAATGTGGCAAAAGATTGAAAAGTTCAAGGGGGCCGAATACTTTCGCAAGGCACTGTACTTGGGATTCTTCCTGATCAGGCAGTGCAATGGACTGGTGTTTAAGATGCACTATGTTTTACGTTGGATGCTATGAAAGATTCTATCATTCAAGCCTCACGGTTTATGCGAGGGCTAGTGCATACACGCAGAGTCCTGTGGCTGAAGAATTGGTCACCCGAAGCACTGTGTAAGAAGCTCTTCTCCAGTTTCCTATTTCATGGTGAACGGATATTTGGGGACAATCTAGATAAATATATCCAAAGGATCTCTAATGGGAAAAATTATTTTACCAGTAAAGAGGAAGTTTAAACATTTCTCCTTTTTAAGCGTTCTTCCTCTCCAGTGCCAGGGGCATCTGCCTCTTCAACCGCCCGGTTGAAGAGGAAGACCTCAAGGGCCAGGGCCAAAAGAGGACTTTGGTCAGAAAGCCCGCAAAACAAAATGCTAAAGCCTCCTTATGAAGGGGCGGCCCTGCTCGCTTGAGCGGGGGGAAGACTTCTGCAATATTCAAAGATCTGGCAGGAACAATGTAAAGACAGATGGGTGGCTTCCTCAGTTTCTCTAGGTCAGTGGTCATCAACCCTGTCCTCAGGGCCCGCTAACAGGCCAGGCTCTATGTATTACCTTGGGGAGATGCAGACAAGAATACTGCAATCACTGAGCAGCAAATTATATCACCTGTGATGTATTTTAGTTATCTTGCAAACCTGGCCTGTTAGTGGGCCCTGAGGACAGTGTTGATGACCACTGCTCTAGGTTACAAACTAGAGTTCCAATAACTCCCGTCTCCTCCTTATCAAAAATCAAATGTTCCCAGAGATCCAGAGAAAAGGAAGTCTCTCTTGCTAGCTCTGGATCATCTCTTATCCCAGGAGATATCAGAGGTTCCCTTAGAGGAACAGGGCTCAGGGTTTTATTCAAACCTTTTCACGGTACAAAAACCAAACTGGGAGGTAAGACCCATTCTAGATCTCAAAGATCTGAATCGGCACTTAAATATCCGGTCCTTTCGCATGGAGTCAATCCGATCAGTTGATTCCATTTTGCAAGGAGGGGAGTTTTTGGCATCGATTGATATCAAGGATGCATATTTCCACGTGCTGATATTTCCCACTCATCAGAATTTTCTACACTTTGAGGTAGAAAATCATTATTTTCAATTTGTGGCTCTGCCATTCGGTCTAGCCACCGCACCACGGGAGTTCTTCAGAAAGATTCTGGCACCTCCTTTGGCCAGGTTAAGGGCTCAGGGCATACCTGTCTTAACCTATTTAGATGATCTGCTTTTAGTAGATCAATGAGTCTCTGGTCTAAACCAAAGTTTTTAATCTCAGCTGTAAGCTACCTGGAATTCCAAGGTTGGATACCAACCTAGAAAAATCCTCCTCCTTAAAACCATCAAGGAGATTACAGTACTTGGGGCTGGTCATAGATACCGTACAAAAGAAGGTATTCCTACCCTAGGCAAGAATCCGCTCCATAAAAGAACTGATTCAACATGTCAAAGCAAAGAGAAATCCTTCCATTTGGCTGTGCATGAAATTGTTAGGGAAGATGGTGGCCTCCTTCGAGGCTGTCCCTTATGCGCAGTTTCATTCAAGACTGCTACAAAACACCAGTCTGTTGGCCTGGAACAAGAAGGTTTAGGCTTTGGACTCTCTCATGCGCTTATCCCCCGAGGTGTGTCAGAGCCTCAATTGGTTGCTATCCAGCAACCTCCAAAAGGGGAAATACCTTTTACCAGTATCCTGGAAAGTGGTAACAATGGATGCCAGCCTTCTAGGCTGGGGAGCAGTACTAGAAGAAGCTTCTGTCCAGGGGAAATGGTCCAAGTCAGAAAGGACGTTGCCCATCAACATTCTAGAGATTCGGGCAGTATGTCTGGCCCTAGAGTCCTGGACGCTCAGGCTACGGAATTGTCCTGTCAGGATTCAATCCGACAATGCCACGGCTGTGGCTTACATTAATCACCAGGGAGGCACAAGAAGTCGCGCAGCCCAAAAAGAGGTGAATCATGTTCTAGCTTGGGCAGAAAGCAACATTCCTTGCCTATGAGCGATTTCATACCAGAAAATTGGCAGGCGGACTACTTGAGCCGCCAACAATTGTTTCCAGGAGAATGGTCCCCTCCCCCCGTCATCTTTCTATCGATATGTCAAAGATGGGACCTTGGACCCTGCCATTGTGGCCAGACCTTCTCTCTCAAGGTTCGGTATTCCATCCTACCTTACAAACGCTATATTTAACGGTTTGGTTATAGAAACCCACATTCTAAAGGACCGTGGATTATCCCCTTCAGTAGTGTCTACTTTGGTTAATGCTAGGAAGCTAGCCTCCAGAGTCATTTACTATAGAGTCTGGAAGGCATATGTTTCTTGGTGTGGATCCAGGGGTTGGCACCTCAGGAAGTATGTCATAGGTAGGATCCTTGAATTCCTGCAAATGGGATTGGAAACTAAGCTGACCTTGAGTACTATCAAGGGCCAGGTCTCGGACTTATCAGTATTTCTCTTATATTCACGTACCGACACAGCTCCTCTCTGCCGCGTACACACGGTCGGAGAATCCGTCGGAATGCGTCTTATCGGACCGTGTCGTCAGATAATCCGACTGTGTGTGGTATGCATCGGACTGATTCCGTCCGAATCTCCGTCTGACCCAATTTTCCAATATGTTGGAAATATTTCCTGACCAACTGGGCCGGTCGGACCTAATCCGATCATGTGTAGAGAATTTTGATCGGACCAAGTGCCACGCATGCTTAGATCAAATTCCTACATCAAAGCTATTGGCTACTAGCCTGAGTCTAGTCCCATCCTAACAAAATTACGCCATCACGTTCTGAAAGATCTTATTTTTCGACAACTTAGTCCGACCGTGTGTATGCAACAGTTTCGGACACAATCCGTCAGACTAAATCCGCGGACAAAATCCGACGGATTTGGTTGTGGAAATCTCCGACCGTGTGTACAGGGGCTTAGACCATTGGGTTGTATACATTTCCCTTTAGGAGACACTAGGCAAAGTTGTAACACAACATTCAGAACTTTCAGTTCCGCCCAGGGGGAGGGCCCCTTGGTATCAACCCTACACCCTGCCTTGCAGTAATCAGTTTTATTTTGCCTAGTGAAGGAGACACACCTAGGAACCCTGCGGGCCCATAGGTCCGTGTTTTTTTTTTTTATGCAGAAGCTTTGCTTTTTGCTTCACTTTTTGCGCAAGATGAGTGATCCTGTGATCTTCTATCAACAGCTGGCTGGGTGACAGACTGGTTCACTTATCCTTGTAGTCTCCCCAGTCTGGCCATTGAGCGTGTGCAGGTCGCAGCTACAGCTCGGCAGGCCACGACATACCTCAGCTCCAGAGGTGGTCGGTGAGCTTTTATGCTCCGGGGCATACAATATGACAGGGCTACTGATGTCTGCGTCACAGTATGCCGAGGCCAGTAGCTACCCTGTACTGATCAGGAGTAGATCTACAATGGAATGTCACCCCGCTCTTCAGGACTGGTAAGTACAGCTCTCCCTGTTCTGATGGGGCTGAGCAGCTGGGCATTCCCTGGGAGGTCGATTTGGGGGCCCCCTCACCTCCCTATCTTCTCTCCCTGCCCCCCTGGGGGGGGAGGGAATTCTGCATATGGCTGCTGAGCGGTGTGTGTGCGCCTATATAGGGGCTCTCTGTGGGCTCTTACCTGACATGGGGGGGGGGGGGGCTGGCTCAATGGCGGTGGTCCTGGGACCTGTATGGTATGCCCCTGGGAGGTGCATGTGAGGGTCTGCTGGGAATGGTGCAGCGCTGTGGCTTTGCAGGTTTTTTTTTATATCTACCTCATGGCGATGTTTGGTGGCCATTTTAGGTGTGGGCAGAGCAGGCTGACTGTCTGGGCTTCAGTGGCCATTTTCTATGTGATTCCTATTCAAGGCACTGGTGGGCATTTTCTGGAAGGCTGAACATATTTCAGTGTTCCCTGACAGCAGCATGGCTCATGTGCTCTCACAGCCTTTTTTCTCGGTGTTTCCCGTCTGTGTACTGGATGCTGAGTGGCCAATTTATGGAAGCCTGAGCATTTTTTCTGATCGTTTTAGCGATCGTTCCAGCGGTTATCACCAACTCAGTTTTTGGTTTCCTCTGCACCTGGGCACACTCATGGACTACAGACACCACTTGTGGACAGAGCAGAACTCCCCAGGGTGGTGAGTCTGGCGGGAATGAGCCCCTCAGTCAGCGGCATCAGGGAGGGTGGGACTGTCACTGTCCTAAGTCCCTTTCGGGTGGCAGAAAGGATAGGGTCAGCATGGCTCAGAAACTAGTGTTTCTTCCCCCAAAGTCCAGGCAATAGCGACTGGGTCACCTGCAGACTGCGCAGCACCCATGGACACCCTAATGGCGGTCCTCAACTCGTTCATTGCTAGATGGAGGCGGTGCGTGGGAAGATGGGTGCAATAAGGTGGGCCCCCCCCCCCCCCGTCCTCTGGGGAGAGCTCTGGCACAGACTCGGGCTCTGCTGAAGCTTGTGACCCCTGCTCTGTCTTGTCAGATGACGCTGACCAGGACTGTTCGGACAGTGAAGATGAGTCCCCGTCCGGGTCCGTGCACGATAAAAACCGCTTGTTGGAGCACATATGACAGCTGTGCGTGATACCCTGAAGATTCAGGAGCCAGCAGGTCCCCTGCTGATGTATCTGTCCCTTTTGGGTCCTGCAAGCCAGCATGGTCACCTATGGTGTTCCCCTATCTGACTTATTTGCAAGTTCACTTACAGGGAATGGGGTCGCACACAATGGACCTTTTTGTTCCCCAGACACATGGCGGTGCGTTACCCTTTTGAGGAAAGCCTTCTCACAAGTGGTCGGCTCCTCCCGGCTGTGGACCTCCAGTATCCAGGTTAAATAAGTAACCATGATCCTGGTAGTGGGAACTCCTGCATTTAAGGATCCCGCGGACAGGAAGGTTGAGGCAGTGGTTAGTTCCTTGTGTACAGTTGTGGGGTCCGCTGTGCGACCAGTACTGGCATCAGCACTTGTGTCACAGACACTTACTGAGCGGACAAAACTTTTGCACTGCAAATTGGGAGAGCAATAGGCTTCTCCTGTCTGTGCGAAATTAGCAGACCAACTAGTGCAAGGCCTTAAGTAAGTTGTGACTTGGCCCTGGATACCTTCCCTCTGTATCTAGGGCTTCAGTGTCAGCTGTGGTGCTGAGGAGCCTGATTTGGCTAATATGCTGGTCTGTTGACCAGGCATCTAAAAAAAGCCCTGACAAATCTTCTCCTCCTTGGCGACCGGATCTTTGGAGCCTCTTTGGATGGCATTAGTAAAAATGCCACCAGTGGTAGAGTACACTACTCCCACAGGCCAGGAAGGCTAAGGAGCCACACCGTAGGCTAGGGCCCCTTTTTCCGTTCACTAACGGCTTTTCAGTCCGCCTGGAGTTTCGGTATAACAGGACGACCAAAAACATCCCTGGAACTGCAAGCCTAACAAGCCTGCGAGTATAAGTGCTACCGCATGAAGGTTTGTCCCCACCCATGTCTCAGGTGGGGGGTCGCCTTCGGGAGTTTGCAGCCCAGTGGTCCCCTCGGTTTTTGACCAATGGACCTGCGATCTGATTTCCTTAGGCTACAAGATAGAGTTTCTCTCTTGGTCACCAAACAGATTCTTCCTCTCCAGCATACCCGTATCCCCGGCTCCCCTGGAGGCCCTCTTGGGGGAAGTAAGGGACCTGCTGAGTCGCAGGGTGGTTGTACCTGTTCTGGAATTGGAACGTTTCCAGGGATTCTACTCCAATATGCTTGTAGTTCCCAAGAAGGAAGGGGTATGTCCAATCTTGGACCTAGAAGCCCTCTATCACTTTGTTAAAGTGAAGAGGTTCAAAATGGAATCGGTTCGCCCAGTAGTTGCTGCACTCCATCAAGGGTACTCCCTTGGACTTCCAGGATGCGTACCTGCACATACCCATATGCCTGTGACAGCAGAAGTTTTTGCGATTTGCAGTCGGGGAAGCCCACTACCAGTTTGTGGCTCTCCCTTTTGGTCTGGCATCAGCCCCCCGAGTCCGGTTTTGGCGTTGCTACGGCAACGCGGGGTCGCGATCGTGCGATATCTAGACGATCTTCTCCTGAGAGCATCTTCCGCCTCAGAATTAGAGGAGGATGTGGCGATCATCATGCAGACTCTGTGAGCATTTGCGTGGCTGTTGAACCTAAAGAACTTGGTGATTGTACCGACTCAGCGTTTGGAGTACCTAGGCTTGCTGCTAGACTCGATGGAAGCGAGAGTTTTTCTCCCTTCAGACAAGCTGCAGACTCTTAGATCCGCGGTAAAACTGCGGATAAACTGCAGATGGTCGTCGCTTTGCTTTTGCATGCGAGTCCTGGAGCGCATGACGGTCTCCTTTTTGGGGCTGTACCGTTTTCCCAGTTGTACACCAGAGTCCTGCAGAAGGAGATCTTGTCAAAATGGGACAGATCTCAGTTGTCCCTGGATCGTCAGATTCAGGTGAGCCAGTCAGAGAATCACTGATCTGGTGGCTCAGGTCCCTGGTGATTTAGGCCGGAAAGTCATTTCTACTTCTAATATGGACAGTGATCACACAGGACACCAGCCTTTTCGGCTGGGATGGAGTAATGGGGGTTCAGTCGATCTGCTCGACCTGAGAGCGACTGTGCCTCTCCACATGGTCAATGAGACTGCAAGGACGTCCGATCAGGATCCAGTCAGACAACACCACTGCAGGTGGGGGGCGAGTAGCTCAGCCGCGGCATGGGAGGTCGCTCACATACTTTGGTGGGCAGAGCGACATGTACTGGTTTTGTCGGCCATTTACATAACCGGAGTGGAGAACTGGCAGGCGGACTGTCTGAGTCGCCAGATGCTGGACCCAGGAGAATGGGCGTTGCATCTGGAGATATTCAGGTTACCTGAGGTGGGGCACACCAGACGTGGATCTTCTGGCCCCCGTTTCAATCAGGGGGTGCCAAGAATCGTGTCCAGGATAAGGGATCCGCGGGCAGACGCATCAGACGCGCTGGTGGCTCCGTGATCTATGCTTTTCCTCCACTGATCCATCCACGTCCCTGGTACGCAGACCTGGTGCGTCTGGTGGTAGACGCTCTTTGGCGACTGCCATTACGAGAGGACTTTCTGTCTCAAGGTCCGATTCTCCATCCTGCTTTACCATCGCCAGCTTTAACGGCACGGCTATTGAGAGCCAGGTTTTGAGGAACTGGGGCTGTCAGACTCACTGCACGGAAATATTTCTTCTTGGAAGATATATCATCGTTCCTGGATGGCCTACATCTCCATGTGTGCGGAGAAAGGTTGGCATCCGCGCTCTTTTTTTCCATATCCAGGATCCTGCTGTTTTTTCAGCAAGGAGTAGACCACAAAATGCCGTTAAGCACAATTAAGGGGCAAAAATTTCAGCTTTGGCTGTCTTTTTTTTTTTTTTTTTTTTTTCAGCGACCCCTGGAGTCTCACTCATAGTGAGCACCTTTGTTCAGGGGGTTCATCATGTAGTCCGCCGTTACCCCCATGGTTTTTGAACCTGGTGTTATGGGCGCTTCAAGAGCCGCTGCTTGAAAATATCAGGGAGTTTCCCCTATTGACTTTCCCAGAAAGTGGCCTTTCTAGTGGCCATCACCTAGGCCAGGAGGGGTTCGGAACTTGCGGCCTGTTGCGTTCACAACCGTCCTTTCTACCGAAGGTGGTCTCGGCTTTTCACATTGAGGACATTGTGTTACCATCTCTCTGTCCTAGGCCGAAACACCCTAAGGAGGTGGACCTTCATGCACTGGACGTGGTTCGGGCTCTGAAAGTGTATTTGTCTACCACTGCTCCCTTTCAGAAGTCAGACTCGATGTTTGTCTCGGTAGCTGGTCCCAAGAAAGGCATGGCGTTCTCATCAGCCACCATTTCCAGGTGGATCATACATATTGTAGTACAATTCTATGCCTTAAAGGGACAGGTTCCCCTCTTTCCGGTTACAGCCCATTCCACAAGGGCAATCGGAACATCTTGGGCCTTCCGACACCAAGCGTCTGTCTCTCAGGTGTGTAAGACGGCGACCTGGTCATCTGTCCACATGTTTACCAAGTTCTACAAGGTAGACGTCAGTGCATCGGCTGATGCCTGTTTGGCCGCAAAGTTTTTGCAGGCAGCTGTATAGTTGCAATTGAATATGCAATATTTTTTCTTTTTTTTTGGGGGTTTTTCGATAAAAACACAGTAACTTTTTAAGAATGCACTGTTGCATTACTTCCGCAGTTTTTTTTTTTTGTGCGGTTGTGGGTAGTCACTCCTGTTGAAGGTACCCTGATTTTGTGCTGAAGGTTTCCACGCACTATTGTTTTGTGGGTACAGTTTTACTAGTTCCCACTTGCCATGGTGGATGAGGTTTTTATGCTGTTTTTTCCACCCGCTCGTTTGGCACTGCTTGGGGATGTCCCAATGGTCTAAGAGAGGAGCTGTGTCGGTCGGTGAATACAAGAGAAAATAGGATTTTTTGTACTCACCGTAAAATCCTTTTCTCCGTAATTCACTGACCGACACAACATCCGCCCCTCCTTTTATCTTTACGTTATACTGCTTGTTGACATACTGATTACTGCAAGGCAGGGTGGAGGGTTGATACCTAGGGGACCGCCCCCTTGGCGGAACTTGCCTAGTGTCTCCTAAAGGGAAAGGTATACAACCCAATGGTCTAAGAGAGGAGCTGTGTCGGTTGGTGAATTACAGAGAAAAGGATTTTGCGGTGAGTACAAAAAAAAATCTTATTTTTTTCCATCGGCCTCTTGCTTCTCACTCTCTGGTTCGTAGTTTTATTCAAGGGTTAACACAAATTAATCCCCCTTTAAGGGCACCTCTAAATCCTTGGGATTTGAATTTTGTCTTATCGGCTTTACAGAATCGGCCTTTTTGAGCCTATACAGGAAATTCCCTTCATTCTTTTGACAAGAAAAATAGTCTTTTTGGTTGCCATATCCTCTGCCAGAAGAGTTTCGGACTTGGTGGCTCTGTCTTGTAAAGAGCCATATTTGTTAATGCATAAGGAGAAGGTGGTAATGCGGCCTCATCCTGAATTCCTACCAAAGGTAGTGACAGGTTTTCATTTGAACCAGGATATTATTCTGCCTTCTTTCTTCCCAGAGCTTTGATCTAGGGAAGAGAAGGCACTACATTGCCTTGATGTAGTAAGAGCGGTCAAAGTCTTTTTAAAGGAGACCGCTCAGGTTCGCAAAATAGATGTTTTGTTTGTACTGCCAGAAGCTCCTAAAAGAGGAGGCAGCATAAAAATCTACTATTTCCAAATTGATTCTACAAGTGATTGTTCAAGCTTATGATCTAAAGAAGAAAATTCCTCCTTTTCATGTTAAAATGCACTCCACCAGGGCTGTTATGCGTTTTTTTTTTTTGAATTGACGCTTTTTTTTTGGTTATACATCCTTTTCATGTTAAAACGCACTCCACCAGGGCTGTCAGGGCCTCTTGAGCGATGCATCACCAAGCCTCTATGGCTCAGATCTGTAAGGCCGCAACTTGGTCTTCAGTCCATACGTTTTCCAGACTCTATCAAATCAATGTTAAAGGGGTTGTAAAGGTAAATGTTTTTTCACCTTAATGCATTCTATGCATTAAGGTGAAAAAAAACATCTGACAGTGCCTGCGCCCCCAGCCCCCCCGTTTTACTTACCTCACCCCTCGAAAGTCCCGCGCTCGTCTCCCAACGTCCTTTCCACCGTTCAGCCTGGCTGCTGATTGGCTGGAGTGGATGGATGGAAAGCAGCGCAGCCATTGACTCGCGCTGCTGTCAATCACATCCACTGATGCGGAGTGCCAGGGGGCGGGGCCGC
This sequence comes from Lithobates pipiens, assembly GCF_037356315.1. Classification (NCBI taxonomy): domain Eukaryota; kingdom Metazoa; phylum Chordata; class Amphibia; order Anura; family Ranidae; genus Lithobates; species Lithobates pipiens. The sequence continues at coordinate 78,815,493 of NW_027507789.1, read as the reverse complement.
GTGATACAGCGAGCGGCTATAGCCGCAAGCTGTATCACGGGAGCGCGCCCTCAGATGCTTCTCACCATGCGAGGGAGCTCGCAGGAACGTGAGAAGCACCTTCGGGAGGAAGCCGAGACAGCCGCCGAGGGACCCCAAAAGAGCAGGTTCGGGGCCACTCTGCAAAACGAGCTGCACAGTGGAGGTAAGTATAACATGTTTGTTATTTTAAAAAATATATATAAATTCACTTTACAATCCTTTTAAAGTCCATGAGGATATTGCCTTAGAGCGTAGTGTACTGCAGACTGCAGTATAAGTCCTTTAGCCTCTTAATGCCCTACCTTTTTTGCTGTCTCCCTCCCTTCAGTTGCCATTGCTATGGGACGTCCTACATAGTAACTACAATGGCTCTGTGTCCCCTGATGTATGAAAAGAAAACAGGATTTTTAAAACCGCTTACCTGTAAAATCCTTTTTCTTTGAAGTACATCAAATGTGTATTACTTGGCTAAAAAACTGAGGTACTCCCAGTAGTGGGAGGGGTTATATATGGAGCGTGCACTTCTTGTCTTAGGGTGTGCCAGTGTCCATCACCTAAAGGTGGCCTACATAGTAGCTACTATGGCTCTGTGTCCCCTGATGTACTTCAATGAAAAGGATTTTACAGGTAAGCTGTTTTAAAAGTCCTGTTTTTTCAAAGGTGAAGCTTTAAAAGTTCCTAAAGGTTAAGAGTTAACCGGTTCCTTACCGGCGCATGCCAATGTACATGGCAGAATGGCATGGACAGGCAAATGGGCGTAGAGGTACGTCCCTTTAAATTTGCCGCCGTGCCATTGGCAGGGACCTCCGTGAGTCGGGTCATGGGTCCCGTGGTCTCAATCAACGCGGGGATACCCTCGATCGTCTCATGGGGAGGAAGAACGGGGAGATGCTAATGTAAACAATCATCTCCCCGTTCTGCCTAGTGACAGTGTCACAGATCTCTGCTCCCTGTGTTTGGGAGCAGAGATCAATGACATGTCACACGTAGCCATGCCCCACAGTTAGAAACACGCCCCAGGACACACTTAACCCTTACCCTGCCCCTTAGTGGTTAACCCCTTCACTGCCAGTGTCATTTATACAGGAATCGGTGCATTTGTATAGCACTGATTGCTGTATAAATGACAATGGTCCCAAAAATGTGTCAAAAATATCTGACGTGTCCGCCATAATATCGCAGCCATGATAAAAATTGCAGATCGCCGCCATTACTAGTAAAAAAAAAAAAAAAATAATAAAAATGCCATAAAACTATCCCGTTTTGTAAACACTATAAATTTTGCACCAACCAATCAATAAACGCTTATTGCGATTTTTTTATTTTATTTATTTATTTATATTTATTATAGCAAAATGTAAAAAGCAATGTGTTTTTTTTTTTTTTTTTTTTTTTTTTTTTTTAAATTGATGCTTTTTTTTTGGTTATAGCATAAAAAAATAAAACCCGCAGGGGTGATCAAATACCACTAAAAGAAAGCTCTATTTGTGGGAAAAAAAGGACGCCAATTTTGTTTGGGAGCCACGCCACACGACCGCGCATTTGTCGGTTAAAGTGACTCAGTGCTGAATCACAAAAAGTGCTCTTGTCAGGAAGGGGGTAAAATCTTCCGGGGCTGAAGTGGTTAACTGTGAATAATGGGCCTGGAATTATTGATCTCATTCTGGCGTGCGTGGCAATATGTACAACGTGTAGCACAATTTTTTGGGCATGGCACCCGCCAGCGTGCATTCATATTCGTACTTGTGTGTTTTGACATTATTATTAACAGGATTTATATAGTGTTAAGAGTTTGCATAATGCTTTACAATATAAAGGGAGACCTTTTTTTTTATCCCATTGGGGACAAAAAGCCTCCCACGTGATGCATTTTTGATGACCGGTTCTCTTTGAAGTGACTCTAAGACCCCTTTCACACTTAGGCGCTTTACAGGTGCTATAGCGCTAAAAATAGCGCCTGTAAAGCACCTCTCCTGTCACTCCGATGTGAAAGACCAAGGGTTTTCACATTGGGGTGCTGCGCTGGCAGGATGTAAAAAAAATAAAAAGTCCTGCATACAGCTTCTTTGAGGCGCTTTAGGAGCGGTGTATACACCAGTAAAGCGCCCCTGCCTATTGAAATGAATGGGCAGCACCGGCAAAGTGCTTTGAGGGCGCTTTTAACTAGGGTTGTACCAATACTGAGCATTTGCCCGAGTACTTGTACTCGAGCAAATGCTCCGATACTTCACTCGATGCCTGGGCAGGGTGATCAGTGCGGTGGGAGAGTTACAAACACTGATCACCCTATAAAGATTTCAAAGTCTGACAGCCGGCCCGTTTCTCCGCTTCTCTCTCCCCCCCCCCCCCCCCCCCGCGTCTTTCAGCTGCTTTAGTAAAAGTGAAATCAGCGGTGATCAGTGCTTCTAACTCTCCCTCACGATCACCGCTGACTGTCCCCATATGCTCCTCCCAGTCCCCCTCCGTTCTGCTGCTGTCCCCCCTCAAGGTCCCCCTCCATGCTGCTGTCACCCTCGGTTCTCCTGTGTCCTTCTCCATGCTGCTGTTCTCCTCTGTCTCCCCATCTGTGCTGCTGTCTCCCTCTCTACTCCTTTGTGTCCCCCTCCATGCTGCTGCCCCCCTCCGTTCTCCTTCACCCCCTCGATCAGTCAGGATGGAGATTGTAGGTAGCAGCCGGTAAATCTGGCTCCTTACTTCTCTGAATGGACAGAGTTAGTCCATTCACGTAACTGATTTCATTTTATGAATGGATAGAAGCCGCTGTCTTCTCTCCATTCATTTTCAGTGCAGCTGAGGTTGCTGAGATAGGGACTGGGGGATCTGTGTCCCTAGTCCCTTTCCCTGTCTTAAAGGGGAGATGTCAGGGGTCTGTTAACACAGACACTGTCCATCATTCCCCCCTCCCCCCCCTTAAAAAAAAAAGAAAGCAAGCATTTTGAAAATTAAATAAATTGTAAAAATAAAAAAAAATTGGGAAAAAAACTACTGACACATGTGCCACTGTCACATGAGATTTAAAAAAAGTATCGGTAATCTGTATCTGCGAGTACTTGAAAAAAGTATCGGTACTTGTACTCGGTCTTAAAAAAGTAGTATCTGGACAACCCTACTTTTAACCCTTTTTCAGCTGCTAGCAGGCGTTAAAAGCTAGCCGCCGACGCCCCGGCAATGTCAGTGTGAAAGGGTTCTAAAGGTTGTGACCTGCGTTGTGCAATTGATTTGCACAGAGCAGCCTGATCCTCTTCTTTTCGGGTCCTCCGCTGGCAGTCCTGGCTTGTGCCCTCAGTAGCAAGCCTCTTGCTATGGGGGCACTCAAGCAGACTCGCTCCCGAGCCGTGCTCTTGTGAATGAACATTGTAGAAGATCCAGTCACAAAAGTAGCTTATGAATTTATATAAAACATATACTTTATTACATCCATGTAAAAAGTTATAAAATCATCAATGTAAAAACATAATCCTCAAAATTAGAGATGAGCTTGATGTTTGGCAAATACTGAACATTATGGGGCGTTGGCGGGAAATTCCAACGCCTTGGAACACCCCATAATGCACTGCGAGATCAGTGGGGCATCCTCAAACGCAAGGTGGAGGAGTGCAAGGTCTCTAACATCCACCAGCTCCATGATATCGTCATGGAGGAGTGGAAGAGTACTTCAGTGGCAAGCTGCGAAGCTCTGGTGAACTCCATGCCCAAGAGGGTTAAGACAGTGCTGGAAAATAATGGTGACCACACAAAATATTGACTCTTGGGCCCAATTTGGACATTTTGTTGTACTCACTTTTGTTACCAGCGGTTTAGACATTAATGGCTGTTTGTGGAGTTATTTTGAGGGGACAGAAAAATTGACACTGTTATACAAGCTAGAGCTGCCACGACGTGTCGACGTAATCGACTACGTCGACTAAGAAAATTCGTCAACGTGCGTAAATGGCGTCGACGCGTCACGCACGTGTCATCTCGCGGGTAAATGGCGGTAATGGCGGCGGCAGCTGCTGCTCCTGCTCCCACTCCCACTCCCGGGAATGGGGAAAAAAGTTCCGGTGCAGCACGAAAATCCAGACCACGACTTTCAAAGGTATGGGAATTCTTTAAACAGAGGCCAGATAAAATGGTCCTTTGTTCCCTCTGCAAAACCGAACTGGCGTACCACGGCAGCACTACTGCGATGCACGAGCACCTCAGAAGAAAACATCCTGGCGCACTACGGCCTCAAATGGACGAGCCATCTTTGTAAGTACTTACTACTTACTTACTAGTATTTTGTTCATTTTGGGAGTAATTTGTGGTCAATATTTATTAATATATTATTGCTCATGCTGCTACTGCTAGTAAGTAAGATACATCATTATTAGTGCATGCTCAGGGGCCAGGGGTATTTGTTGCTGTGCTGCTTTGCTAATTTCTTTTTAGTGGCCATCTCATGTTTTTTTTTTTTTAATGTTTCACATTCACAAGGCACTTTTTGCACTGCATCCGTCTTGCTGATCTGGGGATCCCTCAGGGCATGGTTTGACAACTTCCTGCAATGTATGAGCTGAGAAGAGATGCCATGCTTTTCTTCCAATACACAGAGCAGCAACAATATAATATTAATTTAATTGCAGACAGACATTTACTACACTACCCGTGCCCTCTTTTAAATATGCAGTACAAGTACATTATTAGCAGCATTGAGCATTCATGTTGGTTAAACTTGGTTCAGGTTCCTAAATGTTAATTATTATTGTCTTTTTTTTTTTTTTCTCAGGAAGAGGCAAAGCTGTGTACAGGAGTTCTTCTTCCATAAAAAGGATGTCACTGTTTGCTCACCCCAAATGGCCATTGCATATACCAATAGCATACTCAACATGATTGTAAAAGATATGAGACCAATTTCCATTGTAGACGGTCAAGGATTTCGTGAGATGATCAACACGTTTTACCCAGGATACACACTTCCCTCCGGGTCCCATTTCACTAAGCTGATGGAGAAGAAATATGAGGAGAATTTTGAAAGATTGAAAGCATCACTCAAAGATGTGAAATCAAAAATAGCTCTCACCACAGACGCATGGACCAGCATTGCCACAGAGGCATACTTGGGTGTCACATGCCACTTCATCAATGAAGACTGGAATCTTACATCGTACAATCTGACCACTATGCCACTTGAAGATCGGCACACAGCTGAAAACATTGCTAACTGGGTGGAAAAAGCAGCTGAAAAGTTTGAGATATCCATGGCCAATGTAAATGTAGTTGTCCATGATAACGCTGCAAATGTTGTCGCTGCTCTGCGTATTTTGGAAGAAAAGCATGGCATCTCTTCTCTCAGGTGTGCTGGTCATACATTGCAGTTAGTTGTCAACCATGCCCTGAGGGATCCCCAGATCAGCAAGACCCTGAGGGCTGCAAAGTGCCTTGTGGAACATTTAAAAAAAAGTGAGCTGGCCACTACAAAGCTTAAAGCAAAGCAGCAACAAATGGGTACCCCTGAGCACACACTAATAAATGATGTATCCGTAAGATGGAACAGTACTTTACACATGATCAGCCGCCTGCTTGAACAGAGGTGGCCTGTGACTGCAACTCTTTCCGATCCTGATGTCACCACACGAGGGAAGCGCTTCCTAGATTTAAAACATGATCAGTGGAGCTTACTTGAGGAAGTGGAACAAGTCCTGAAGCCATTTGAGTGTGCTACTGTTTTCTTGAGTGGAGAGTCCTATGTGACTGCTTCTGCTCTACCTCCTCTGGTAAAGGGCCTCCAGAAATCCATACAGAGCACAATTTGCGAGACAGCAGCAGTTAAAGCTTTCCAAAGTGTTGCTGCACAGGAGATGACATCAAGATGGGAGCGGGAAACTAAATTCAGAGATGATGGTGGAGAAAATATATGTCTTATTGCAGCAGCTCTGGACCTCAGATTCCGCAAACTAAAATTCCTGAGAGCAGAGGACAGTTTAAAAGTTCACCTCAAGGTCCAAGCTCTTGCTCTTGAAGTGAAAAGAAGATACGAGGAAGAGCAAACGCAACATCGATGTGAGGAACAACTGTCAACCAGTGCAGACATGAAATTTTCTGAGAAGAGGCAAGTGTCTCTGTTAGACACTTTGCTCGGTTCTTCAGATTCAGATGACCACCACAGTAATGGCGAGGATGACACTGGTCACATCCAAGATCAAGAAACCCACAGTGAAGTTGTGCGGAATGAGATACACATGTATTTCAGTGAGCAGGCTATTCTAAAGGAAGAAAATCCGCTGAAATGGTGGAAGGAAAATGAAAAGAGGTTTCCCATCTTGGCCATGCTGGCAAAGAGTTACTTGTCTGTGCCTGCAACATCAACCCCATCTGAAAGGCTTTTCTCAGTTGCTGGCAACATTGTGACTAAAAAAAGAGCAAGCCTAACATCAGAGCATGTTGATATGCTAACCTTCCTCCATTGCAATGCTAAAATATAGCATTGTAATGGAGGAAGTAACACAGGCCCCCAACCTTTTGCACTTGTCATGACTGTGTTGTGTTCTTGTTGGGCTGTATTAGTGTATTTATGTTGAGATGGCAGCGTTGTATTGGCCATATTTTTGCACAGCCACAGTGTTGAGCAGTGCTTTTGGTGGGCTTGGTTCCTCCTTGCTTCCTTCCTTGAAAACTATTACCTCCTCAGGTATGTTTTACATTACAATCAAAGTAACACACCACAAAAATACTGCTCAATCAGCACTCTGACTCTACAATAACACTATATATTCAATCATCAATGATTACAATTACATAGTGTTATTGTATGTTGACCAGCATTTTTGTGGTGTTAAACAACACTTTAGGTCAAGAGGCATAATGCCATATAAATTCTGCCTAACACTTTGCAAAAGATGCATTCTGAAGGCATGTGTGGTTGAGGAGTAGTAAGGTAAGGTTACCCAGCACAATGGCTTCTGAATTCATCTTTTGCAAAGTGTTAGGCAGAATTTATATGGCATTTTCATGCCTCATGCCCTAAAGCGTTACGTTTTATTTTTGGGAACTTGTGTTTTTGCACAGTGTTGAGCAGCAGTTCAGACTTCAGACTCAGAGCAGCAGTGCTTTTGTTGGATATGGCTCCTTCTTGAAAACTATGTTACCTCCTCAGGTATGTTTTACATTACAATTAAAGTAACACACCACAAAAATACTGCTCAATCAGCACTCTGACTCTACAATAACACTATGTATTCAATCATCAATGATTACAATTACATAGTGTTATTGTATGTTGACCAGCATTTTTGTGGTGTTAAACAACAACACTTTAGGTCAAGAGGCATAATGCCATATAAATTCTGCCTAACACTTTGCAAAATATGCATTCTGATCTGAAGGCATTATGTGCGGTTGAGTAGTAAGGTTAGTTAGTACCACACATTGTTGCACAATGCCTTCTGAATGCATCTTTTGCAAAGTGTTAGGCAGAATTTATATGGCATTTTCATGCCTCATGCCCTAAAGCGTTACCTTGTATTTTTTGCCACTTGTGTTTTTTTTGCAAACACAGTGTTGAGTAGCAGTTCAGACTCGAGCAGCAGTGCTTTTGTGGATATGGCTCCGCCTCCTTCTTGAAAACTATGTTACCTCCTCAGGTATGTTTTGCATTAGAATTAAAGTAACACGACACATAAATACTGCTCAATCAGCACTCTCTACAATAACACTATGTATTTAATTCAATCAAAGATGATTACAATACATAGTGTTATTGTATGTTGACCAGCATTTTTGTGGTGTTAAACAATAACACTTTAGGTCAAGAGGCATAATGCCATATAAATTCTGCCTAACACTTTGCAAAAGATGCATTCTGAAGGCATTATGTGTGGTTGAGTAGTAAGGTAACACACAATGCCTTCAGAATGCATCTTTTGCAAAGTGTTAGGCAGAATTTTTATGGAATTTTCATGCCTCATGCCCTAAAGCATTACCTTTTTATTTTTGGGCACTTTATTTTGGTATATTATGTCTCATGTGTTTTGTACACACTACACAGTGTTGAGCATGAGCAGCAGTGCAGAGCAGCAGTGCTTTTGTAGCATTTTTATATGGCATTTTTTTTAATGCTTCAGGCTCTGAATTAATGGCAATGGCATAACCATTATTCGTGCCTGATGCTAAAGTGTTGTTTACATTTTATTTTTGGCACTTTTTTATACTGTAAAAACTTTACCACATTGAAGTACTTTTTGGAAAAAATGTAATAAAAGTTGAAATATTATATTTAGAAGTTGTACGTATCATTTTTTTGTAAAGTTATCCAAAGGATTATTATCTAATCACAAAAAGAACACACTAGATTCATTAAAAAATAAAATAAAAAAATAATCGGATAGTCGTTGACTAATCGAAAAAATAATCGATAGATTAGTCGACAGACAAATTAATCGTTAGTTGCAGCTCTAATACAAGCAGTACACTCACTACATGACATTGTAGCAAGAGTCATTACTTCAGTGTTGTCACATGAAAAGATATAATAAAGTATTTACAAAAATGTAAGGGGTAAACTCACTCTTGTAAGATATTGTGTGTGTGTGTGTGTGTGTGTGTGTGTGTGTGTGTGTGTGTGTGTGTGTGTATGTATGTATATATATATATATATATATAATGTGTGTGTGTGTGTGTGTGTGTGTGTATGTATGTATATATATATTAAAATAATATATTTGCCGAAGGAGGAAAACAGACAAAAATGGGGCAGGGCGGGGCTCCACCCCCGCCCCTGGTGCTGCCTATCACGGTGGCTTCCTATAGCGTAGAAGAGAGGAGAGCCGCTGCCGCCTGGTTGATTAGAGTGCCGGGAACAACACCGCTTTCATTTCAGTAGCTGTGTGTTCCCCGCCGTGCTCCGTCACATACAACCCCCGTGTCTGGGGAACTTTGATAGACCACCCGTCCCAGGATTGGGCGGGTGATCTGTCTGTCAAAGTGCCCGGATAAAGAGGAGGGGCTGTATGTGATGGCGCGTGGCGGGGCACACACAGCTATTGAAATGAAAGCTGTGATGTTCCCGGCACTCTAATTAACCAGGTGGCGGCTCTCCTTTCTCTTTCCCTGCAATGGGGACACTGGCTAGCCGCACTGGGGACATTGGTTAGCTGCACCTGATGGCACTGGTGAGGCTGCATTGATCTCTTGTATCATGTCCCCAGTCTCTGACCATCCCCTGTACCTGTACCATGTCCTCAGTTTCTCACCATCTGCTGTACCATATCCCCAGTCTCTGACTGATATATGTGACGGTATGCAAGGTGAGATACACAATAATAGGTACATTTCACCTCACATTCGTTCCATTGTAAGGGACTAAACCGGAATCCGGCCCATTTTTTCCAGCCTCTGGCAGGCTGGGTTCTGGTCCGGATGTTCAGGTCCACTGGACTTTAAATATTCAGGAAGAGAGCACAGCTTCTGTATGTTTTGTGGGTGATGGGGGTCAGCCCCACACTGCATAAAGAGGAGACTATTTGTTTAGTTTAGCACCGGACGGCAAGGATTTAATTTACTGTTTGTTTGTGCTTTGCAAACCTCCTGCAAATAAACCTGGCATCCGCTAGATTTTTAACCACTTGAGATCCACGCTATAGCCAAATGACGGCTACAGCGCGGATCTCCTTTTCCGGGACTACGTCTATTGACGTAGTCCCGTGTACGAGCGGCCTGCGCGCCCCCTGAGGGGCGCGCGCGGCGCGCTCTGTGATCGGCGAGTCCATGAGACTCGCCTGATCACCGATCCGTGCAAGGGGTCGATCCCGACCCCTTATCACGTGATCAGCTGTCAGCCAATGACAGCTGATCAGGTGATATAACGGAGCCGGTAATCGGCTAGTATTCCTCCTCGCGCGAGGAGAAAAAAAAAAGCCGATCACCGCTGGCCGTGATCGGGACATCAGTCCCGATCACGGCCAGCAATGCAAGCGCCCACCTGCCCCCTGCCAGTGCCCACCTGCCCCCTGCAGTGCCACTCTAATAAAAAGTAAGTGCCCACAGTGCCACCCAGCAGTGCCCACAGTGCCACCCAGCAGTGCCACCCACAGTGCCCACAATCTGCCTCAATGGTGCTGCACCCCAGTGCCACCCATCAGTGCCCAGCAGTGCCGCCCATCAGTGCCACCTATCAGTGCCCATCAGTCCCATCTATCAGTGGTACCTATCAGTGCCCATCCGTGCCACCCATCCGTGCCACCCATCCGTGCCATCTTATCTGTGCCCATCAGTGCCGCCTTATCTGTGCCCATCGGTGCCGCCTTATCTGTGCCTATCAGTGCCCACCAGTGCAGCCCATCAGTGCCCACCAGTGCAGCCCATCAGTGCCCACCAATGCAGCCCATCAGTGCCCGCCAATACAGCCCATCAGTGCCCACCAATGCAGCCTATCAGTGCCGCCTAATCAGCGCACTTCAATGAAGGAGATAAATGACCCGTTTGCTAAATTTTATAACAAACTATTAAAACATGATTTATTTATTTTTTTTTTTGCATCTTTTTTTGTTTGTTTAGCAAAAAATAAAACTCCGAGCTGTAACTAAATACCACCAAAAGAAAGCTCTATTTGTGGGAAAAAAATGATAAAAATTTCATTTGGGTACAGTGTTGTATGCCCGCGCAATTGTCATTCAAAGTGCATCAGCGCTGAAAGCTGAAAATTGGTCTGGGACTGAGGGGGGTTTAAGTGCCCAGTAAGCAAGTGGTTAAGAAACTGCCTGTTTGCTGACTGTCCACAGAATATATATATATATATATATATATATATATATATATATATATATATATATATATATATATATATATACACACACACAAAAGGTGAGGTGCACGTCGGTTACAGCAGAATGTGCAAGCAATCTAGCCTTTCCTAGGGCCAAAATATAGAAAAAGAAGGTGGGATTGCTGAACATAAAAATATTTATTCGAAATGTAAAATGACATAAAAAATGCATAGTATACATGGCAGCGTTTTAGGCTATTCAAAAAAATATAGTTCCATTCAGTTTTAATTTCTTTTGGAGCTACTGGGGATAGTTTTAAAAGAACATTTCTAGAAAAAAGAAAAAAAAACCTCCTGCCGAGACCAATTTTCAGCTTTCGGTGCTCTCACACTTTGAATGACAATTACTCAGTCATGCAACACTGTACCCAAATTAATTTTTTGTCCTTTTTTCCCCACAAATAGAGCTTTCTTTTAGTGGTATTTGATCACCTCTGGGTTTTTAATTTTTTGCGCTATAAATGAAAAAAGACCGAAAATGTTGAAAAAAAAGCTAATTTTTCTTTGTTTCTGTGGTAAAATTTTGCAAATTATCAACTTTTCTTCATACATTTTGGCCACAATTTATACTGCTATATATCTTTGGTAAAAATAACCCACATTAGTGGATATTATTTGGTCTTTGTGAAATTTAGAGAGTCTAAAAGCTGTGGTGCAAATCACACAAAATTGATCACGTCTGATGTACTGGTGGCCAATCTCATTTCTTGCGACCCGAACAAGCCAGGAAAGTACAAATACCCCCCAAATGACCCCTTTTTTGAAAGTAGACATTCCGAGGTATTTAGTAAGAGGCATGGTGAGGTTTTTGATGTTGTAATTTTTTCCCACAATTCTTTGCAAAATGAAGATTTTTTATTTTATTTACATTTTTTTCCCCAAAATTGTGATTGTGATAGTTTTTCTCTCACGTGGCATGTGTATACCACAAATAATGCCCCAAAATAATTTCTGCTACTCCTCCTGAGTATTACGATACCACATGTGTGGGACTTTTTCACAGCCTGGCCACATAGAGAGGCCCAACATGCAGGGAGCACCGTCACATGTTCTAGGAGCATAAATTACACATCTAACTTGTTGACTACCTATTACACTTTTGAAGGCCAATGACACGTGACACCGACATGGCACTGATGACAGATGGCACTGATACGTGGCACTGACAGATGGCACTAATGCATGGCACTGATACCTGGCATTGATGACGCGTGGCACTGTGGACAGGTGGCACTGATGTGGCACTGATGACAGATGGCACTTATACGTGGCACTGATGACAGGTGGCAGTGGGGGCAGATGACACTGACGGGTGGCAGTGGGGACAGGTGGCAGTGGGGACAGATGGGCACTTTATTTTCGTTTTTATTTATTTTTTTATATACTTTTTTTTTTTACACTAACCGCTGTATCTCTGTAAAAATACACTAGACCGAAAACCGAAACTGACCGATACCGAAAATGGCTTCTTTTATATGTTAACCCAAAAATTATTTGTGTTATATTCGTTATATTATTCATATTCAACGTATTCATTATTTTATGAATAAAAAAATAGTACAGTCCAGTAATGCAAATAAGTACTTTAATAAAAAGCAACCCACATAAATTGAACAGAGAAGATAAACTCAAATAAAATACAAAATTATAATAAATTAAAGTAAGCGTAACTACAGCATATCCTGCAGACTGCAGTCAGTGCACATTGCACCATAACAACAACAACAAAAAAAAAAAAAAGCATAAAAAATAATAAATATAAAAATGCCTAAGACTAAGCCTAAGAAGACTAGTAATTCCGTTCTCTCTCCCTACGGTGTCAGCGGCTGCATGTGCAATAAGTGTATGTATGTAGCTGTGGGTTACATACATAGACATATAAGTAAAACGCACCGTGTTCCAGCCCCCGGGTATGAGTGGAGACTTCCCGTAACACAGACTAGTCTACAGTCTGGTCTACAGCAGCGGTGCTCAGCCAATCACAGCAAGCAATGTAGACTAGTCAGTGTTTCTGGAAGTCTCCAGCCATACTTGGAACACAGTGCGGTAGTGTAGTACTGTAGTATGTATGTAGCCAGTCAGGTATACAGAACATATAGTTTTGCACATGTAGCGGGCTGACAGCTTGGGGAGAGACTATGACCGACATAGTTTGGCCCAACAACAAACTATGTATAACTAAGTATAAAGAACAACTAACCATAACAGAAATATGTCAGAAAGCCGTTATTCTGTTTTACAGTTTCTGTAAATATAAGTTTATTATGTGCTTTATTATGCTAATGCTATAATAACATTTTTATTTATTTTCAACTTAAGAACTAGTGTTTTTTTTCCCTCAAGTTCTCTCCCTAAGGTGTCAGCGGCTGCATGTGTGATAAAAGTGTATGTATGTAGCTGCGATTTACACACATAGTCATACAGTAGACCGCACTGTGTTCCGGTCCCTGGGTATGGGCGGAGACTTCCCGGAACACAGACTAGTCTACAGCAGCGGTGCTCAGCCAATCATGGCAAGCAATGTAGACTAGTCTGTAGGGCTGAAACAACTAATCGATTAATCGACAACTAATCCATTATGAAATTAATCGATTATTATTTTCATAATCGATTAATCGGCCACTAACATAATGGGGTTAAAAAAAACGAAAATTAGCCCTTTATAGTACAAAAAGAGCAAATCGCTACTGTAAATATTACTTTCACTGTCTCATATTAAAAAATGAACCCCTTGCAGTAGTAATTATTTGCTCTTTTTGTACTAATTTTAGTTTTTTTAACCCCATTATGTTACTAAACATCTCAGGCCTGGGTCACACCTCTGTGTTTTTGGTGCTATTTGCAGAAACACACTACAGTTCATTTACATTGTTTCCTATGGGACACGTTCACATCTATGATTTTTTTCAGCTGCTTGCAAAAGCAGCTGTATTTGGAAAAGACAAGTACTTTTTTTTTTTTTTTTTTTTTTTTTTTTTTTACACAAAACAGTGCTATTTTGTTTTTTTGGTTCAATATACTTCAATGGAGAAGCTGCAGAAAAGCATGTAATAATACGTTTTTGCGGCAATTTGTGTTTTTGATTCTGCCCAACAACAAATTGGCCAAAAAAAAGTAAGAATACAAATCGCAGCAAAATTACCTATTTCCTTTTTTAAGGTTTTTAACCGATTAATCAATTAATCGAAACAATAATCGGCCAACTAATCGATGTCACCGGACATTTTCATTCGTCGGTAGCGATCGCGAGGGGGTGGCCATTTTAGAAAGTAGACACCCCAAGCTATTTGCCGAGAGGCATGTTGAGTCCATGGAATATTTTATATTTTGCCCCAAGTTGCGGGAAAATTACAAACTTTTTTTTTTATTTATTTTTTTCACAAAGTTGTCACTAAATGATATATTGCTCACGCATGCCATGGGCATATGTGAAATGACACCCCAAAATAAATTCTGCTGCTTCTCCTGAGTACGGGGATACCACATATGTGGGACTTTTTGGGAGCCTAGCCGCATACGGGGCCCCGAAAACCAAGTACCGCCTTCAGGCTTTCTAAGGGCGTTACAGTTTTGAAGGCAATGCAAAAAAAAAAAAAAAAAAATGCAATTGGTGTCACTGTGACTGGGGGGGGGGCAGGGGTAATTGGGGGGGTAAAGGGGGGGGTGTGAGTGTGCCTGGCATGTTCTACTGTATGTGTGGTGTGTTGGTGCAACTCACCGATGCTCTCTCCTCGGTGCCGGAACGAAAAATACCGACACGGAGGAGAGAATACATCACTTCCTCTCCTGTGTTTACATTACAGGAGAGGAAGTGATGTCACCGGACATTTTCATTCGTCGGGAGCGATCGCGAGGGGGTGGCCATTTTAGAAAGTAGACACCCCAAGCTATTTGCCGAGAGGCATGTTGAGTCCATGGAATATTTTATATTTTGCCCCAAGTTGCGGGAAAATTACAAACTTTTTTTTTTATTTATTTTTTTCACAAAGTTGTCACTAAATGATATATTGCTCACGCATGCCATGGGCATATGTGAAATGACACCCCAAAATAAATTCTGCTGCTTCTCCTGAGTACAGGGATACCACATATGTGGGACTTTTTGGGAGCCTAGCCGCATATGGGGCCCCGAAAACCAAGCACCGCCTTCAGGCTTTCTAAGGGCGTTACAGTTTTGAAGGCCATAAAATGCCAAGATGGCACAAACCCCCCCCCCCCCAAATGACCCCATTTTGGAAAGTAGACACCCCTAAATTTAGGGGTACACTAGTGGGACTAGGTAATAAATGGCGGGTGCCCTGAAACTATAAAAAAATAACTAACCAACCAGCGTCACCTGTAACCGTTATATGGTGATCACTGGTGAAAGGGTTAACTAGGGGGCAATCAGGGGGCTTTATGCGGTAGTATATGGGGGTCCCTGGCGCTATAAAAAGCTGCAACGAACCTAAATACCTACCTGCCTAACTAGCGTCACCTGTGACACTAATACAGCGATCAGAAAAATGATCGCTTATTAGGCTGGGTTCACACTGGAGCGATGCAGGAACGCCACGAATCCGCGGCGGGTTCCCGCATCGCATGCCTCCCGGCGGCAGTTCACACTGCCCTATGCGAACTGCTGGGAGTGTCAGTGAAATGTTAATGACACCCCCAGATCAGTTCGCATATCGCAGTGCGATCTGCAAACTCGGATCGCATGGTGTGAACACCCATGCGATCCGATTCTGCTGCGGACCAAAAAAAGGGTCCCGTGCGAGTTTGCGGCGGGTGCGACACGAATTCAGCCATACTATCTGTATGGCTGAACTCGAATCGCACAGAGATCGGATGTGATTTGCACTGCAGTGCGGTGCGAATCACATCCGTTCTCAAACCGCTGCAATGTGAACCCAGCCTTAGTGACACTGGCGACGGGGGGTGATCACGGGGTTAAACCTTTATTGGGGGGGTTAGGGGGGTACCTTAGAACTAAAGGGGGCTAACCCTAACTGCCCTAACAGTTATTACAGTCACAAATGACACCCGCCGGGTGATCAAGGGGTTAAACCTTTATTAGGTAATAAATGGCGGGTGCCCTGAAACTATAAAAAAATAACTAACCAACCAGCGTCACCTGTAACAGTTATATGGTGATCACTGGTGAAAGGGTTAACTAGGGGGCAATCAGGGGTAGTAGTATATGGGGGTCCCTGGCGCTATAAAAAGTTGCGGCGAACCTAAATACCTACCTGCCTAACTAGCGTCACCTGTGACACTAATACAGCGATCAGAAAAATGACCGCTTATTAGGCTGGGTTCACACTGGAGCGATGCGGGAACGCCACGAATCCGCGGCGGGTTCCCGCATCGCATGCCTCCCGGCGGCAGTTCACACTGCCCTATGCGAACTGCTGGGAGTGTCAGTGAAATGTTAATGACACCCCCAGATCAGTTCGCATATCGCAGTGCAATCTGCAAACTCGGATCGCATGGTGTGAACACCCATGCGATCCGATTCTGCTGCGGACCAAAAAAAGGGTCCCGTGCGAATTTGCGGCGGGTGCGGCGGGTGTGATGCGAATTCAGCCATACTATCTGTATGGCTGAACTCCAATCGCACAGAGAACGGATGTGATTTGCACTGCAGTGCGGTGCGAATCACATCCGTTCTCATAAACCGCTGCAATGTGAACCCAGCCTTAGTGACACTGGCGACGGGGGGGTGATCACGGGGTTAAACCTTTATTGGGGGGGTTAGGGGGGCACATTAGAACTAAAGGGGGCTAACCCTAACTGCCCTAACAGTTATTACAGTCACAAATGACACCAATGCAAAAAAAAAAAAAAAAAATGCAATTGGTGTCACTGTGACTGGGGGGGCAGGGGTAATTGGGGGGGTAATCGGGGGGGTAAAGGGGGGGGTGTGAGTGTGCCTGGCATGTTCTACTGTATGTGTGGTGTGTTGGTGCAACTCACCGATGCTCTCTCCTCGGTGCCGGAACGAAAAATACCGACACGGAGGAGAGAATACATCACTTCCTCTCCTGTGTTTACATTACAGGAGAGGAAGTGATGTCACCGGACATTTTCATTCGTCGGGAGCGATCGCGAGGGGGTGGCCATGAATGAATTGCCGTCCCCTCGTCCGGGATCGCTCCCGAACGAATGCCGACCGCCGCAGGCACCGCGGAGGGGCCCGATCGGGCCCCCCACCCGCGGGAAGGCAGGGACTTGCATATACGCCCTTATGCCTGCCCGTGCCATTCTGCCGACGTATATCGTCGTGCGGCGGTCGGCAAGTGGTTAAACACCCTTAATAACCAGACCAATTTTCAGCTTTCGGTGCTCACATTTTGAATGACAATTACTCAGTCATGCAACACAGGACCCATATGAAATTTTTGTCCTTTTTTTTCACACAAATAGAGCTTTCTTTTGGTGGTATTTAATCACCGCTCGTTTTTTTTTTTTTTTTTGTGCTATAAAAGAAAAAATAACGAAAATTCTGTAAAAAAAATTTTTCTTTGTTTCTGTTATAAAATTTAGCAGATTAGTATTGTTTTCTTCATAAATTTTGGCCAACATTTATACTACTACATATCTTTGGTAAAAATAAGTACAAATTGGTGGCTATTATTTGGTCTTTGTGTCTTTGACGGCCTATTTCAATTCTTGAGACCCTAACATGCCAGAAAAATACAAATACCCCCCAAATGACCCCTTTTTGGAAAGAAGACATTCCAAGGTATTTAGTAAGAGGCATGATGAGTTTTTTTGAAGTTGTCATTTTTCCCACAATTCTTTGCAAAATCAAGATTTTTTTTTACTTTTTTTTTCACAAAATTGTCATATTATCAGTTTATTTCTCACACACAGCATATGCATACCACAAATTACACCCCAAAACACATTCTGCTATTACTCCCGAGTACGGCGATACCACATGTGTGAGACTTTTACACAGTGTGGCCACATACAGAGGCCCAACATGCAGGGAGCGCCATCAGGCATTCTGGAGCACCCAGGACAATTCTGACATTTCTCTCCTACATGTAAAAATCATCATTTATTTGCTAGAAAATTGCATAGAATCCCAAAACATTATATATGTTTTTTTTAGCAAACACCCTGGAGAATACAATGGTGGTCGTTGCACGGTTTTTGCGCAGCAATTTTTCGAATGCTTTTTTTTGGAAAAAAAAACAGTTTTGTGTTAAAAAAAAAAAAAAAAAAACCAGTAAAGTTAGCCCAATTTTTGCATAATGTGAAAGATGAAGTTATGCTGAGTAAATAGATACCTAACATGTCACTCTTCAAAATTGCACACGCTCGTGGAATGGTACCAAACGTCGCTACTTTTTTTTTTTTTATTGTTCATTTTACTTTATTTTAGTTTGACATTTTTTTCCCCAAAAATAAATTTTTTGATCACTTTTATTCCTATTACAAGGAATGTAAACATCCCTTGTAATAGGAATAGGGCATGACAGGTCCTCTTTACAGTGAGATATGGGGTCAATAAGACCCCACATCTCACCTCTAAGTTGGGAAGCCTGAAATAAAAAACAAAAGATTCTGGCTTTGATCGTATTGGCGAGTCGGTAGAAGCACCGGAGGGCGGCGGGAGGGGGGGGGATGTCTATGGCTGGGTATTGCAGGGTATCACCGACTATGGCTGGGTATGGCTGGGTATCTCCGTGTATGGCTGGGTATCTCCGAGTTGACTGGGTATCTCCGGGTACGGCAATTTATGGCAGGGTATTGCAGAGTATTGGCTGGAATTGTACTGCAGAGTATTGGCGGGTACTGCAGAGTATTGGCGGGTACTGCAGAGTATTGGCGGGTACTGCAGAGTATTGGCGGGTACTGCAGAGTATTGGCGGGTACTGCAGAGTATTGGCGGGTGTTGCAGGGTATTGGCGGGTGTTGCAGGGTATTGGCGGGTACTGCAGAGTATTGGCGGGTACTGCAGAGTATTGGCGGGTACTGCAGGGTATTGGTGGGTGTTGCAGGGTATTGGCGGGTGTTGCAGGGTATTGCAGAGTAATGGCAGGGAATTGAGGGGTTAAATTTTGGTGAGCAGCAATGTGGGCACTGCAGATGCAGCCCACAGCGCTGCTGACACAGATCTCTTCCCCCTCCGCTGTACCGACCGGTACAGAGGGGGAGGGAGGAACCAGCGCCATAACATAACGCCGGTTTGTTTACAAGTGATCACTCCATCATTTGATGGAGCGATCACGTGGTAAACGGCCGCAATGAGCAGCCGTTTAGCGTGATCCGTGATGCAGGACCCGGCGGTCACGGATGCTCTCGAGTGCGTGCCCCAGGGGGTGCGCGAGAGCGGAATTCTAGAAGGACGTCATATGACGGCCTCCCAGAGTTCAACAACCGCCCTGTAGCCGTCATTCGGCTATGGGCCGGTTGTTAAGTGGTTAAATTGAGGATCTAGAACTGTTGCAATACAGTAAAGAGGGTTGGACTTGGTGTCTTGAAACCGGTTGGTAATGGCCTCCAGTAGAGTGGTTTTAACTGTTTTTACACCATGGTCTGTTTCTATCTCTTTTCCTAGAAGACGCGTCGGTGCAGCAATCAAGAGAATAACTTCAGCAATGGAAGCATTAGTTGAGCTTATTTCTTTTGTTAAAATGGAGATAGATGAGATAAACTATTTTCAACTAAGGCTTCATGCACACGAGACGCAGATGCAAATGCTGCTGGACACATGTTGAAACCGGCGTTTAGAAACGCGCGTTTTGCCGCGATTTTTACCGCGATTTAGCGGCGTTTTACCGCGTTTGCGTCTAGAAGCGTTTAGTTAAGCTAACATCATATTATTATTAACTATTTCAGCAATTTTGTGAGACCAGAGTGAGTAGCAGCAGCTGTGAGAGCTGCAGTGTACTTGTATTTAGCGTGTCACTTGCCACGGCACCTGCCACAAGTTGTGGATTATCCACTTGCCACGTCACTTGCCACGTCATCTGCCACAAGTTGTGGATTGTCCAACTGCCACGTCACCTGCCACAAGTTGTGGATTGTCCACTTGCCACGTCACTTGCCACGTCACTTGCCACGTCACCTGCCACAAGTTTTGGATTGTCCACTTGCCACGTCACTTGCCACGTCACTTGCCACAAGTTGGGGATTGTCCACTTGCCACATCACCTGCCACGTCACCTGCCACAAGTTGTGGATTGTCCACTTGCCACGTCACTTGCCACATCACCTGCCACGTCACTTGCCACGAGATGTGGATTGTCCACTTTCCACGTCATCTGCCATGCCACCTGCCACAAGCTGTGGATTGTCCACTTGCCACGTCACCAGCCACATCACCTGCCACAAGTTGTGGATTGTCCACTTGCCACGTGACTTGCCACATCACCTGCCACGTCACTTGCCACATCACCTGCCACAAGTTGTGGATTGTCTACTTGCCACGTCACTTGCCACGTCACCTGCCACGTCACTTGCCACGTCACCTGCCACAAGTTGTGGATTGTCCACTTGCCACGTCACCTGCCACAAGTTGTGGATTGTCCACTTGCCACGTCACTTGCCACGTCACCTGCCACGTCACCTGCCACAAGTTGGGGATTGTCCACATCACCTGCCACGTCACTTGCCACATCACCTGCCACAAGTTGTGGATTGTCCACTTGCCACGTCACTTGCCACGTCACTTGCCACGTCACTTGCCACGTCACTTGCCACGTCACTTGCCACGTCACTTGCCACGTCACTTGCCACATCACCTGCCACGTCACTTGCCACAAGATGTGGATTGTCCACTTTCCATGTCACCTGCCATGTCACCTGCCACAAGTTGTGGATTGTCCACTTGCCACGTCACCAGCCACATCACCTGCCACAAGTTGTGGATTTCCACTTGCCACGTGACTTGCCACATCACCTGCCACATCACTTGCCACGTCACCTGTCACAAGTTGTGGATTGTCCACTTGCCACATCACTTGCCACCTGCCATGTCACTTGCCACAAGCTGTGGATTGTCCACTTGCCACGTCACCTGCCACGTCACTTGCCACGTCACCTACCACAAGTTTTGGATTGTCCACTTGCCACGTCACTTGCCACGTCAGCTGCCACGTCACTTGCCACAAGATGTGGATTGTCCACTTGTCACATCACCTGCCACATCACTTGCCACATCACCTGCCACGTCACCTGCCACAAGTTGTGGATTGTCCACTTGCCACGTCCCTTGCCACATCACCTGCCATGCCACCTGCCACAAGCTGTGGATTGTCCACTTGCCACGTCAGCTGCCACGTCACTTGCCACAAGATGTGGATTGTCCACTTGTCACATCACCTGCCACATCACTTGCCACATCACCTGCCACGTCACCTGCCACAAGTTGTGGATTGTCCACTTGCCACGTCCCTTGCCACATCACCTGCCATGCCACCTGCCACAAGCTGTGGATTGTCCACTTGCCACGTCACCAGCCACATCACCTGCCACAAGTTGTGGATTGTCCACTTGCCACGTGACTTGCCACATCACCTGCCACAAGTTGTGGATTGTCTACTTGCCACGTCACCTGCCATGCCACCTGCCACAAGTTGTGGATTGTCCACTTGCCACGTCACCAGCCACATCACCTGCCACAAGTTGTGGATTGTCCACTTGCCACACCACTTTCCACGTCACCTGCCACAAGATGTGGATTGTCCACTTGCCACGTCACCAGCCACAAGTTGTGGATTGTCCACTTGCCACATCACTTTACACGTCACCTGCCACGTCACCTGCCACAAGTTGTGGATTGTCCACTTGCCACGTCCCTTGCCACGTCCCCTGCCACGTCACCTGCCACAAGTGGATTGTCCACTTGCCACATCACTTGCCACATCACCTGCCACAAGTTGTGGATTGTCCACTTGCCACATCACCTGACACAAGTTATGGATTGTCCACTCGCCACGTCACTTGCCACATCCCCTGCCACAAGTGGATTGTCCACTTGCCACGTCCCCTGCCACAAGTGGATTGTCCACTCGCCACGTCACTTGCCACATCCCCTGCCACAAGTGGATTGTCCACTTGCCACGTCACTTGCCACATCCCCTGCCACAAGTGGATTGTCCACTTGCCACGTCACTTGCCACATCACCTGCCACAAGTTGTGGATTGTCCACTTGCCACGTGACTTGCCACATCACCTGCCACGTCACTTGCCACATCACCTGCCACAAGTTGTGGATTGTCTACTTGCCACGTCACTTGCCACATCACCTGCCATGCCACCTGCCACAAGTTGTGGATTGTCCACTTGCCATGTCACCAGCCACATCACCTGCCACAAGTTGTGGATTGTCCACTTGCCACACCACTTTCCACGTCACCTGCCACGTCACCTGCCACAAGATGTGGATTGTCCACTTGCCACGTCACCAGCCACATCACCTGCCACAAGTTGTGGATTGTCCACTTGCCACATCACTTTCCACGTCACCTGCCACGTCACCTGCCACAAGTTGTGGATTGTCCACTTGCCACGTCCCTTGCCACGTCCCCTGCCACGTCACCTGCCACAAGTGGATTGTCCACTTGCCACATCACTTGCCACATCACCTGCCACAAGTTGTGGATTGTCCACTTGCCACGTCACCTGACACAAGTTGTGGATTGTCCACTCGCCACGTCACTTGCCACATCCCCTGCCACAAGTGGATTGTCCACTTGCCACATCACTTGCCACAAGTTGTGGATTGTCCACTTGCCACGTCACCTGACACAAGTTGTGGATTGTCCACTCGCCACGTCACTTGCCACATCCCCTGCCACAAGTGGATTGTCCACTTACCACGTCACTTGCCACGTCCCCTGCCACAAGTGGATTGTCCACTTGCCACGTCACCTGCCACAAGTTATGGATTGTCCACTTGCCACGTCACATGCCAGTCACCTGCCACAAGTTGTTGATTTTCCACTTGCCACGTCACCTGCCAGGTCACTTGCCACGTCACCTGCCAGGTCACTTGCCACGTCACCTGCCACAAGTTGTGGATTGTCCACTTTCCACGTCACTTGCCACTTCACCTGCCACGTCACTTGCCACAAGTTGTGGATTGTCCACTTGCCACCTGCCATGTCACTTGCCACAAGTTGTGGATTGTCCACTTGCCACGTCACTTGCCACCTGCCATGTCACTTGCCACAAGTTGTGGATTGTCCACTTGCAATTGCAATTGTTTAAAATATTTTTCTAATGGTTTTTCATCATTTGCAATCATTTTTGAGATTTTTAATGTAAAAAAAAAAGGTCACCTTTAAAAACGCATATAAACGCAAACGCGGCTAAACGCGGTAGCGGCGTTTTGCCGCGTTTTACCGCGTTTTGCCGCGTTTAGCGTCTTAAACGTGGAAATTTTTGCTTCTGAGCGCGTTTTTTTTTGCTTCTGGAAAAACGAGATTAAACGCAACTGCATAAAAACGGAAAAAAACTAGACTGTGTGCATGGACACATAGGATAACATTGAATGAGTTCAGGGGCAGTTGAAAAAACTGTCCAACTGCATCTGAACGCGCGTTTAACTGCGTCTCGTGTGCATGAGGCCTAACATCCACTGATGTGCACTCATTGTTGCAGGGAGCTCGTAATCTGCAATGTATATGCAGCTAAAACATGCTTTTGTTAAAAAAGACTTTGCAGCATATAGTAGGTGCTGTTCCAACGAGTGGCTACATTTTGCTGCAGTCATCTCAGTGCCATTCCAAACTGCATCTGCAAAGCTTGTAATCTGGAATAAGCAAGTGGAGAATTCTTAAAGTGACCCACAATTTTTCTTCCTTATGATACGATATCGGCTATGCTGACAAGGCACTCCTTCATTCACAGCCAATTGCAATGTGTGTGCCATACACGATATGCTTTTAAGTTCACTGTCCTCCATTGCCTTTGCCATGTTCCGCACATTGTCTTGGACAATCAAATGCACTTTAGACTTCTCAATGTGCCAAGTGTCAAGCATGGTTTTTAAAGCGTCAGATATTGCTGCTGCAGTATGTTACATAGTTACTCAGGTTGAAAAAAGACACAAGTCCACCCAGTTCAACCTTAAAAACAATAAATTAAATAAAAATATTGTACAATCCAATATACCCAATTTTATACCCACAGTTGATCCAGAGGAAGGCAAAAAAAAAACCCAGCAGAGCATACTCCAATTTGCTACAGCAAGGGAAAAAAAATTTCCTTCCTGATCCCCCAAGAGGCAATCGGATTTTCCCTGGATCAACTTTACCTATAAGTGTTAGTACCCCGGTCTTCATTCCAGGGCGAGAAAATTAGCAAGCGGATTTTCTAAGCTGCCAGCAGCTTTGTCCAGGAGAGTGGTCTCTACAACCCAACATATTTCAGATAATATGTCAAAAGTGGGGAGCCCCGGATGTAGACCTGTTCGCATCCAGAATCAACAAGAAACTGGACAACTTTGTGTCAAGAACAAGGGATGTACTTGCTCAGGGGTCAGATGCTCTGACAATTCCATGGGATCAGTATAATCTAATCTATGCCTTCCCTCCAAATCCACTTCTTCCGCGGTTCCTGGTGAGAGTCAAAAGAGAAGCAGAGTCAGTCCTTTTAGTAGATCCGTCTTGGCCCAGACTACCTTGGCTTGCAGAAATCGTAAAGATGGCAGTAGGCAGGCCTTGGGTCCTTCCACTCTGGCCAGCTCTACTCTCACAAGGACCAATATACAATCCTGCTTTATGAAGTCTAAATTTGATGGTTTGACTGCTGAGACCCACATTCAGAAAAACCGTGGGATTTCAGATTCAGTCCTTTCCACTTTGTTTTTTTGTTTTTGTTTTTATAATCCCAAATTTTTCCTTTTATTAACTTTTAAAACAAACAGGACAATTCCACACAATATACCACTTCCGACTTCTCATTTACATGTACCATATCTTGCCTCCCAAAGAACAGAATAGAAAAAAAACACACACATACAACACAATATTCCTCTCCTCCCCGCCCCCTCCCCTCCCTCTCCAAGAAAGAGAAGGAGGAAAAAACTCACTTTAATCAATCTCTATTGAATGGAGCTCCCATTTTATCAATTTTTTTCCTAAATGCTTTCTATTTTGGACCGGGTATCTCCATCTTTCAGACTCCATTATCCTATCCACTTCTTTCTTCCATTCTATCAACGTTGGTCGTGTAGTCTGCCTCCATAATCTGGGTATTAGTAGTTTTGCCGCATTTAATAAGTGTGCTCTTATACTCTCCTTGTATGTTCTTTCCACTTTGGTTAATGCCAGAAAGCCGGCCTCCAGGCTTATTTACAATAGAATCTGGAAGGCATATGTTTCCTGGGGTGAACCCAGGGGATGGCATCCTAGAAAGTATGTCATTAGCAGGATCCAAGCCTTTCTCCAGTCAGGTCTAGAGATGAAATTGGCCTTGAGCACTATCAAGGTCCAAATTTCGGCTTTGTCAGTATTTTTTCAGAAGCCACTTGCTTCACATTCCCTTGTCCAGGCCTTTGTTCAGGGGGCACTGCACTTAAATCCGCCAGTCAAACCTCTGGAGTGCTCATGGGATCTGAATTTGGCTTTGTCCGCATTACAGGGACAACCTTTTGAACCATTGCACCATGCTTCTTTAGCTCTTTTGACTAAGAAGTTGGTCTTTTTGGTAGCTATATCTTCTGCTAGGAGAGTATCGGAGTTAGCAGTCCTTTCTTGCAAAGAGCCGTATTTGATTATTCACAAGGACAGAGTAGTGATGCGTCTGCATCGGTCTTTCTTACCCAAGGTGGTGTCAGGATTCCATTTGAATCAAGATGTGATCCTACCATCCTTTTTTCCAGATCCGCAGTCCATGGACGAAGAATCTTTACACACTCTTGATGTAAGAGCAGTCAGTATCTATCTGCAGGCAACCGCTCAGATACGGAAGACTGATTGTTTATTCATCCTGCCAGAAGGCCCTAAAAAAGGCCAGGCAGCATCAAAATCCACTCTAGATGAATTAGACAAGTTATTTTTCAGGCTTATGGTATAAAGAGGAAGACTCCTCCTTTTCAAGTTAAAGCGTACTCAACTAAGGCTGTTAGTGCTTCTTGGGCAGTGCTTCACCAGGCATCCATGGCTCAGCTATGAAAGGCTGCGGTTTGATCTTCAGTCCATACATTGACTAGATTCTATCAGGTGGATGTAAGAGGGCAAGAGGATGCCGCCTTCGGGCGCAGTGTACTGCAGGTTGCAGTTTAGTTCCTCTGGTCCGTTTACGGTCTATGTGTCTGATCTGTGTCTCCCTACCTTCAAATTGAGCATTGCTTTGGGATATTCCACTATGTAATGAAGGCTCTGTGTCCAGTGATGTATGAACAAGAAAATAGGATTTTTGAATGCAGCTTACCTGTAAAATCCTTTTCTTGGGAATACATCACAGGACACAGAGCTCCCGCCCGTCTACGGGTTTTTACGTGGTTACTTAGGCTGCTTTGCTTTGCTACAAAACTGAGGTGTTCCCCCAAATGGGAGGGCTTATATAGGGGAGAGATTCTCCTTAACCACTTGGGTACCGCGCTATTGCAAAATGACGGCAATAGCGCGGACCCACATTTTCGGGACTACGTCTATTGACGTAGTCCCGGTTACGAGCGGCCTGCGCGCCCCCTGAGGGGCGCGCGCGGCGCGCTCTGTGATCGGCGAGTCCGTGAGACTCGCCTGATCACCGATCCGTGTAAGGGGTCGATCCCGACCCCTTATCACGTGATCAGCTGTCAGCCAATGACAGCTGATCATGTGATAAAACGGAGCCGGTAATCGGCTAGTATTCCTCCTCGCGCTGACAGCGCGAGGAGAAAAAAAAAAAGCCGATCGCCGGCGGCCGTGTTCGGGACATCAGTCCCGATCACGGCCAGGAATTTAAAAGGACACCTGCCCCCTGCCAGTGCCCACCTGCCACCCGCAGTGCCATCCTGAAATAAAGTAAGTGCCCCCCTGTCAGTGCCACCCAGCAGTGCCCACAGTGCCACCCAGCAGTGCCCACAGTGCCACCCAGCAGTGCCCACAGTGCCACCCAGCAGTGCCACCCACAGTGCCACCCAAAATCTGCCTCAGGTGCTGCACCCCAGTGCCGCCCATCAGTGCCCAGCAGTGCCGCCCATCAGTGCCCAGCAGTGCCGCCCATCAGTGCCCAGCAGTGCCACCTATCAGAGCCACCTATCAGTGCCACCTATCAGTGCCCATCAGTCCCATCTATCTGTGGTACCTATCAGTGCCCATCCGTGCCACCCATCCGTGCCACTTATCCGTGCCACCCATCCGTGCCATCTTATCTGTGCCCATCTTTGCCCATCAGTGCCGCCTTATCTGTGCCCATCGGTGCCGCCTTATCTGTGCCTATTAGTGCCGCCTTAACTATGCCTATCAGTGCCCACCAGTGCAGCCTATCAGTGCCCACCAATGCAGCCCATCAGTGCCCACCAATGCAGCCCATCAGTGCCCACCAATGCAGCCCATCAGTGCCCACCAATGCAGCCTATCAGTGCCGCCTAATCAGCGCACTTCAATGAAGGAGAAAAATGACCCGTTTGCAAAATTTTATAACAAACTATTAAAACATGATTTTTTTTTTTTTTTTTTTGCATCTTTTTTTGTTTGTTTAGCAAAAAATAAAACTCCGAGCTGTAACTAAATACCACCAAAGGAAAGCTCTATTTGTGGGAAAAAAATGATAAAAATTTCATTTGGGTACAGTGTTGTATGCCCGCGCAATTGTCACTCAAAGTGCATCAGCGCTGAAAGCTGAAAATTGGTCTGGGACTGAGGGGGGTTTAAGTGCCCAGTAAGCAAGTGGTTAATTAGGGTTAACCAGTGTCCAATCACCGAAGGTGCCTATCTAACCTACTATGTAATGAAGGCTCTGTGTCCTGTGATGTATTCCCAAGAAAAGGATTTTACAGGTAAGCTGTATTCAAAAATCCAATTTTTCAAATTTGGCACTGTCGCTTTAACTGATAATTGTGTGGTCATGCAATGTTGTACCCAAACAAAATTTGCGTTCTTTCTTCCCACAAATATAGCTTTCTTTTGATGGTATTTGATTGCTTCTGCGATTTTCTATTTTTTGCGATATAAACGGAAAAAAGAAAAATCTGAAAAAAAAAAAAGATGGTTTCTACTTTTTGTTATAAGAAAAATCCAATAAACTCAATTTTAGTCATACATTTAAAAAATGTATTAGAAGAAATTGCTGAGAGGCATGTTGAGCCCATTGAATGTTTTTTTTTTTTTTTTTGTCCCAAGTTATTGAATAATGGCCAAAGATTTTTTTTTTTTTACAAAAAATTGTCACTAAATGATATATTGCTCACACATGCCATGGTTATATGTGGAATTGCACCACAAAATACATTTTGCTGCTTCTCCTGAGTACGGGGATACCACATGTGTGAGACTTTTTGGGTACGGGGCCCCTGAAAACCAAGCACCGCCTTCAGGATTTCTAAGGGCTTAC
Organism: Lithobates pipiens; assembly: GCF_037356315.1. Taxonomy (NCBI): domain Eukaryota; kingdom Metazoa; phylum Chordata; class Amphibia; order Anura; family Ranidae; genus Lithobates; species Lithobates pipiens. The sequence goes on along the minus strand of NW_027507789.1, from coordinate 78,787,204 downwards.
ATTTTTGATTTCACTCCTCACTACCTATCAGTTTTGAAGGCCATAAAATGCCAAGATGGCACAAAACCCCCCAAAATGACTCAATTTTGGAAAGTAGACACCCCAAGCTATTTGCTGAGAGGTATGGTGAGTATTTTGCAGCTCTCATTTGTTTTTGAAAATTAAGAAATAAAAAAGAAAAATGTATTTTCTCTCTTGTTCATTGACGGACACAGCTCCTTTAATTCTTGACCCAGGGGGCGGTCCCTCTGGCTATAACCCTTCACCCTGCTTCCTGCAGCTCAGTTTGTCAAAAAGCAGTACAAACATAAATAGGAGGGGTGGGTGCTGTGTCCGTCAATGAACTTCAGAGAAAAGGATTTTACGTTGAGTACAAAAATCCCATTTTCTCTTTCGTTCTTTGATGGACACAGCTCCTTTAATTCTTGACCTTAGGGATGTCCCCAAGCAGTGTCAAAAAACGAGGGGTGGAAACAGAAAAACATAACTTCACCCACAATAAAAGGAACACCTCAACAGAGGAGTTGCCATCTTAAATGGCCGCCATCAAAACCAGCGGCCAAAATAAGCATCCGAAGATGTGCTTGATGTCGGAAAGCCCAGGAGGTTCCAGTTGCTCTGGTGGAATGAGCCGTGACAGGAAAACAGGGCACCCACCCATTTTAAGGCATCAGCTCGAACCACGATCTGATCCACCGGGAAATGGTGGACGACGAGACCGATAGACCTTTTTTTGGACCAGCCACCAAGACAAACAGAGTGACGTGATGACCCTAAGGTCAAAAATTAAAGGAGCTGTATCTGTCAATGAACTTCAGAGAAAAGGATTTTATAGCATTACATATCCATTATTAACCGCTTCCCGACCGGTGCACGACGATGTACGTTGGCAAAATGGCACGGACAGGCAAATGGGCATTCAGGTACGTCCCTTTGAATTTGCTGCCGTGCCATTGCGTGCGCACCGGCGGCAGCGCACACGCCAGTTGAGACCCCCGTAAGTCCGACCGTGGCTCCCGAGTACTCGATCGCAGCAGGGATGCCCGCAATTGTCTCACGGGGAGATGTCGATGTAAACAGCATCTCCCCGTTCTGCCTAGCAACAAGTGACACTGATCTCTGCTCCCTGTGATTGTAGCAGAGATCAGTGATCTGTAAAACACAGCCATGCCCCTCACAGTTAGAAACACGCACCTAGGACACACTTAACCCCTACACTGCCACCTCCTGGTTAACCCCTTCACTGCCAGTGTCATTTACACAGGAATCAGTGCATTTGTATAGCACTGATTGCTGTATAAATGACAATGGTCCCAAAAATGTCCGATGATTCCGCCATAATGTTGCAGTCACAATAAAAATCGCTGATCGCCGCCATTAGTAGTAAAAAAAAATTAACAAAAATGCCACAAAACTATCCCCTATTTTGTAAACGCTATACCTTTTGTGCCAACCAATCAATAATCACTTATTGCGATTTTTTTATTTTATTTTATTTTTTTTTTTACCAAAAATATGTAGCAGAATATGTAAAACTGAGGAAAAAAAATGTTTTTTTTTTATATATTTTTGGGGAATATTTATTATAGTTAAAAGTTAAAAATGCGTTTTTGTTTTTTTTTCAAAATTGTCCCTCTTTTTTGTTTATAGAGCAAAAAATAAAAACCGCAGAGGTGATCAAATACGGACAGGCAATCTTCTGGGACCTGTGACATGTCACAGAAGATTGCCAAGAGGGAGGGGCCGCCTAGGGGGAGAGGAGGAGTCACCTAGGTGGCCTGTAGTTGGAAGCAGGAAGTGGGACAGGAAGTCCCACGTAAAACTAATTCCCCCACTAAAAACCAATTCCCCCCCCCCCCCCCTCCCAAAAAAAATGACATGCCAAATGTGGCACATAAGGGGGCGAGAAGTGCTTAAAGTGGGAGTTTCACTTTTGGGTGGAACTTCAGAGGAGGATGGGCCAATGTGTTTTAAAAATTCTTTCCACTTCCCTGTATTGGTGATGGAATCCTGTAATGAAAGCCAGGTCACCCTGAAAAGTCTTTGTGGTGGTTAAAAGGGATTCTCTATCCATATTATAAACTTAATTTTTGCAATAATTCAATTCTGTGTGTATAACCCCCTCAACAAATTTATTTGTAAGGACTTTCGATTGGATAGTAAAATCTTCCAAGTTATTACAGTTCCCCCTCACGTGCATATATTGGCTTTTGGGGATTGCCTTTAGCCATTGTGGGTGGTGACAGCTTTTGGTGGGCACAGCCTTTTCTGTCAGTAGCTTTAAAATACGTTTTGGATTAAATTCTGTTGGATTTCCTTATTGGCACCAAATCCAAATAGCCAATTGTCTCTGAGTAAGAACTGGCTATGAGTTTGAGACCATAGGGGTTAATATTAACTATGGCAAAAAAATGACTCAACCAGCTTGGGGGCCCTCCCATAGCAATATAATGTCATCAATATAGTATTTATAAAATAGAAGACCCTTCCACTCCTTATTATATCTAGTTTCAATAAAATCGTGGGAATACAGCGCTGTCTAGTGATCCATGACAAATTACCATGAATTGTGAAAAATACTCAAAAATTGAAAAAATTTGAAATTAAAAAATTGATAAACTGTTCCTGCTGCAACTTAATGTGAGATAGATACAACATACCATACATCAAGAAAAAAAGCTGCTCTGAAACCTACTAAATATATGTGAATACCTTTAAATAAAGTGCATACTAGGAAATCAAAATACACTACTTACAACATTAATTCTACTGTGCAATTAAATATCACCATAAATAAATATGTGTTGTATATAAAAAGATCAGTTTCCCACACAATTCCTTAAATGCACGCAAACAAATAATAAAACTGTATATAATAATGTTAGATAGTCCACAGCAAAGGATTGAAAGATATAGATGTGATAGGGTACACAAAGGAAAGATCCTCCACCAGTAAAATTACTGCCGCTTACCAGCTGGTCAGATCTCTTTTTTAAGGAGATCCAACATGCCTGTGGCTTGTCCCCAGCCAGGGTCTTTGTGCAAATGTAGCAAGATGTATCCCAAATGTTACACTTGTATCAGCAAAAAAACTTTCGACTATTCAGGGTGACTGAATGTTTGCCAAACTTTCAACCTTTCACCGCAGCCGTCCACAGCGTAACTGATAAGTGCTCATTACCCATGTAGAAACAGAAAAACTCCCATAGCGTAATAAAATAAAACTCCTAATACTGAGCCGCTTAAACCTGGGATACCACACAGAAAACTGGCCTATATAGTTTAACCACTTGCCGACCGCCGCACGACGATGTACGTCGACAGAATGGCACGGGCAGGCATAAGGGCTTACATGTACGTCCTTGCCTGCCCGCGGGCCCGATCGGGCCCCCGCCCGGTGCCTGCGGCGGTCGGTATTCGTTCGGGAGCGATCCCGGACGAGGGGACGGCCATTCATTCATGGCCATCCCCTCGCGATCGCTCCCGACGAATGAAAATGTCCGGTGACATCACTTCCTCTCCTGTAATGTAAACACAGGAGAGGAAGTGATGTATTCTCTCCTCCGTGTCGGTATTTTTCGTTCCGGCACCGAGGAGAGAGCATCGGTGAGTTGCACAAGCACTACACTACACAGTAGAACATGCCAGGCACACTCACACCCCCCCTTTACCCCCCGATCACCCCCCAATTACCCCTGCCCCCCCCAGTCACAGTGACACCAATTGCTTTTTTTTTTTTTTTTTTTTGCATTGGTGTCATTTGTGACTGTAATAACTGTTAGGGCAGTTAGGGTTAGCCCCCTTTAGTTCTAATGTGCCCCCCTAACCCCCCCAATAAAGGTTTAACCCCGTAATCACCCCCCGTCGCCAGTGTCACTAAGGCTGGGTTCACATTGCAGCGGTTTATGAGAACGAATGTGATTCGCACCGCACTGCAGTGCAAATCACATCCGATCTCTGTGCGATTCGAGTTCAGCCATACAGATAGTATGGCTGAATTCGTGTCGCACCCGCCGCACCCGCCGCAAATTCGCACGGGACCCTTTTTTTGGCCCGCAGCAGAATCGGATCGCATGGGTGTTCACACCATGCGATCCGAGTTTGCAGATCGCACTGCGATATGCGAAGTGATCTGGGGGTGTCATTAACATTTCACTGACACTCCCAGCAGTTCGCATAGGGCAGTGTGAACTGCCGCCGGGAGGCATGCGATGCGGGAACCCGCCAAGGATTCGTGGCGTTCCCGCATCGCTCCAGTGTGAACCCAGCCTAATAAGCGATCATTTTTCTGATCGCTGTATTAGTGTCACAGGTGACGCTAGTTAGGCAGGTAGGTATTTAGGTTCGCCGCAGCTTTTTATAGCGCCAGGGACCCCCATATACTACCGCATAAAGCCCCCTGATTTCCCCCTAGTTAACCCTTTCACCAGTGATCACCATATAACTGTTACAGGTGACGCTGGTTGGTTAGTTATTTTTTTATAGTTTCAGGGCACCCGCCATTTATTACCTAATAAAGGTTTAACCCCCTGATCACCCGGCGGGTGTCATTTGTGACTGTAATAACTGTTAGGGCAGTTAGGGTTAGCCCCCTTTAGTTCTAAGGTACCCCCCTAACCCCCCCAATAAAGGTTTAACCCCGTGATCACCCCCCGTCGCCAGTGTCACTAAGGCTGGGTTTACATTGCAGCGGTTTATGAGAACGGATGTGATTCGCACCGCACTGCAGTGCAAATCACATCCGATCTCTGTGCGATTCGAGTTCAGCCATACAGATAGTATGGCTGAATTCGTGTCGCACCTGCCGCACCCGCCGCAAACTCGCACGGGACCCTTTTTTTGGTCCGCAGCAGAATCGGATCGCATGGGTGTTCACACCATGCGATCCGAGTTTGCAGATCGCACTGCGATATGCGAACTGATCTGGGGGTGTCATTAACATTTCACTGACACTCCCAGCAGTTCGCATAGGGCAGTGTGAACTGCCGCCGGGAGGCATGTGATGCGGGAAGCCGCCGCGGATTCGTGGCGTTCCCGCATCGCTCCAGTGTGAACCCAGCCTAATAAGCGATCGTTTTTCTGATCGCTGTATTAGTGTCACAGGTGACGCTAGTTAGGCAGGTAGGTATTTAGGTTCGCCGCAGCTTTTTATAGCGCCAGGGACCCCCATATACTACCGCATAAAGCCCCCTGATTGCCCCCTAGTTAACCCTTTCACCAGTGATCACCATATAACTGTTACAGGTGACGCTGGTTGGTTAGTTATTTTTTTTATAGTTTCAGGGCACCCGCCATTTATTACCTAGTCTCACTAGTGTACCCCTAAATTTAGGGGTGTCTACTTTCCAAAATGGGGTCATTTGGGGGGGGGGGGTTTGTGCCATCTTGGCATTTTATGGCTTTCAAAACTGTAACGCCCTTAGAAATCCTGAAGGCAGTGCTTGGGTTTCGGGGCCCCGTACGCGGCTAGGCTCCCAAAAAGTCCCACATATGTGGTATCCCCGTACTCAGGAGAAGCAGCAGAATTTATTTTGGGGTGTCATTTCACATATGCCCATGGCATGCGTGAGCAATATATCATTTAGTGACAACTTTGTGAAAAAAAAAAAAAAGTTTGTAATTTTCCCGCAACTTGTGGCAAAATATAAAATATTCCATGGACTCAACATGCCTCTCAGCAAATAGCTTGGGGTGTCTACTTTCTAAAATGGGGTCATTTGTGGGGGTTTTGTGCCATCTTGGCATTTTATGGCCTTCAAAACTGTAATAGGTAGTGAGAAGTGAAATCAAAAATTTACGCCCTTAGAAAGCCTGAAGGCGGTGCTTGGTTTTCGGGGCCCCGTACGCGGCTAGGCTCCCAAAAAGTCCCACATATGTAGTATCCCCGTACTCAGGAGAAGCAGCAGAATTTATTTTGGGGTGTCATTTAACATATGCCCATAGCATGTGTGAGCAATATATCATTTAGTGACAACTTTGTGTAAAAAAAAAAAAAAAAATATTTTTTGTCATTATTCAATCGCTTGAGGCAAAAAAATAAAATATTCAATGGGCTCAACATGCCACTTATCAATTTCCTTAGGTTGTCTACTTTCCAAAATGGGGTCATTTGGGGGGGTTTTGTACTGCCCTGCCATTTTAGCACCTCAAGAAATGAGATAGGCAGTCGTAAACTAAAAGCTGCGTAAATTCCAGAAAACGTACCTTAGTTTGTAGATGTGACAACTTTTGCGCAAACCAATAAATATACAATTATTGACTTTTTTTTTACCAAAGACATGTGGCTGAATACATTTTGGCCTAAATGTATGACTAAAATTGAGTTTATTGGATTTTTCTAATAACAAAAAGTAGAAAATATCATTTTTTTTCAAAATTTGCGGTCTTTTTACGTTTATATCGCAAAAAATAAAAATCGCAGAGGCAATCAAATACCATCAAAAGAAAGCTCTATTTGTGGGAAGAAAAGGACGCAAATTTTGTTTGGGTACAACATTGCATGACCGCGCAATTACCAGTTAAAGCAGCGCAGTGCCAAATTGTAAAAAGACCTCTGGTCATTTACCAGCAAAATGGTCCGGTCTGAAAGTGGTTAATGTTCCCTATTATTGAGCACTAAAGTAGCTACACTGGGGCACATCGCGCCCCCATAGCTGACCCCTTAATTTGGTTATAATATTGGTTGTGAAACCAAAAATAGTTATTGCCCATAGCCATTTTTAACCCTTCAAGCAAAAATGGAATTTGTACATCTTTAATGATTGATTTTTTTTAAGGCCCATTTGACCGCTTTCAGGCCATCAGTTTGTTTGATATTAGTGTACAGAGATTCCATATCTACTGTTACAAGTATTATATCTTCTTGGACCTTTTATCTTTTGTAACATTTTATTTAATTCTCTACTGTCTTTTAAGGTATGACTCCCCTTGCATGACTAAGGGTTGTGTATAGATATCTAAATATTCACCCACCCTGAAATACAAAAAATCAATCCCACTGATAACGGGCCATCCTGGGGGGTGATCTTTGGATTTGTGCAGTTTGGGAGCTATATACTTTACTGGTATTTTCTGAGTGTGTGGAATAAGATATTTAGACACCCTTTTATCCCATATTTTCTTCTTTAACCCATTTTTTACCCAAGTGGCAAGTTCCATTTTTAGTTTACCTGTGGGATTGGATTTAAGTTTTTTATATGTAGTAGTGTTGGCTAATTGTGCACCTCTTTGTTATATTCTTCTTTGCTGAGTACTACTAATCCCCCCCCACCTTCTCTTCAGGTCTAACCACTGTTTTGCTGTCCTCTAGTTTTTTAATTCCTTCCCATATACGTAGATTTTTTTTGAGTACCCTTTTTGGGATTAAACACTGATTTGTGTTTAAGGCCATTATGTACAAATGCATCTGCATAGTGTTTTTTAATGTTTAATTTTCTTGCATATTTTTCTACATCTAGGAAGACCTCACATTTGTCAAGGTTCTTATCTGGTGTGAATTTAAAGAGGAAGTAAACTCTGATGAGTTTACTTCCTCTTTCATTCCCTGCAAAGGTAAAGCATAATGGACTACTATGCATCACATAGTAGTCCATTATGTGTCACTTACCTGACACAGGAGCCAGTGAAGTCGCCGCTGTCCCCTGTAGTCCGGCGCATCCATCTTCTCGGTGGGTCTCGCTGCTACGCCACTGTCATTCGGTGAATCCGCGATGACGTCACTCACACATGCGCACGGGAGCCGCCACTCACGGCATATCGCCCAGTGCGCCTGTCTTTCGGCAAATATATCTCCTACACGGTTTAGGAGATATTTCTTGGACCTACAGGTAAGCCTTAATCTAGGCTTACCTGTAGGTCAAAGTGTGTTGTAAGGGTTTACAACCACTTTAAAACCTTGAGCTAGGACTTACATTTCTTCATCTGAGAACTGGACCCTTCTATATAGTCTCTTTGGTAATTTTGGGGTTGTGGGGGTGGGATCCTGTAGGGTTCATTCCATCCCCACACCCACCCCTCCTCCCGATTGTAATAATTATGGGTGGTGGTGGTCTGCCCCTAAAATTTCCCCTACATCCTCCTCTAGGGGGCCTGGGTGGATAATGGTTATGGCCATAGTCATAGTTTTTTGATCAAGCAGGAAGGCAGTATACCCGCTTTTTTGTGACAGAATATCAGAGACTGCAGCTGAATACACAGCAGCTGCAGTCTCCTTTAACAAGCATGTGTGGCATGTCTTTTTGCTTTTCAAGTTTAAAAAAATGGTATTGTTTCTGTTCTCTTTAATTTGCCTCAGGAGTGCCGTTGCAGTTCCTCACATGGCCGGCAGGGTTACCTCTTTAATACAGCGATCTTAGCATTGCAAAATGTGGCCACCCAAGCCGCTCGCTTCATGTCCTGTGCACTCCTGCTTACCTTAATGGGTTTGGAAACAGATGTGATGCTTGTGGCTTCCAGGGCGGTGCTTCGTTTGTGGCGCCACCTTGTACATCTGTGCTGAGCTATGGGACGTGGCCTCGGGCCATCACATTGCCTGATGCGCGCGCATAGCCCTGGTGCATGCGCGGTGATCTTTGGCTGGGCTGAATTGACGTTGGATCATTCAACGTTACTCAGATGGGGTGTATATCTATGGTCAGCTGGGATGTCCACCCCACAGGTGCTTTAGGGGATGAATGTGAGCAGCAACTTCTAGCCGAATATGAGGTTTCCAAGTGTAACTGCTGTTATAAACTGCACTCTAAGGTACAGTACTCTGTTTAAGCACTCCCTTGTATGTGCAATTCATGCTTCATTACCATAACTGCTATCCAGCATTTAGCAAGCCAGACTCTTGTCTGTATATGTTCCTTGTGTTCTATTTATTGTGAATCACATTTAATTAGCCTCAGCTCTACTATTCTGAATGGTGTATTGGTTCACAGGCAAGGTTGTTTTGCTGTTGCTGCAGTGTTTTTTCTTTGTTTTCTATGCAGTTCTAAGAACAGATAATTTTTTGGATTGCAATTCAATTGTAGCTTTGTAGGATAGCGCCATATATTTATACAGTGTTGCTAGAGACTCCATGCAATAGATGTGTGCGCACACAGATGCACAGCGGTTTTTAGAGTGCATATTTATTATAAATGGATTATCCTATATTTTATGCCTGTCCTTGCTGGTGCTGGGAACGGCCAGCTTGGGTCGCATCTTTGCCTGTGGCACTAGTGGTTCCGCATTACAATACTAGCCGGACTGTGATCGCTGGACTGGGCAGGAATACGGCAGCCATCTTAGTGCACCTCAGCAGATATCTGGGACTATCAACCCCCTTGAAGATCGATTTGGACCCATCCCTTCACCGCAGCCCCCCGACCAGACAGAACAGTACTCCAGCAGAGAACTGAGAAATCACCATCAGTAGAACCCCCTCTGTTTCCACGCCACAAACGGAACAAATCCCTGGTGGTAATCTGGAGGGGAGCAGCCATATTGCTACACCACAGCAATTTCCATTTGTACTATCTGATTCCTCAGTGCCTGTCCCTAGCTCCAGTTGGGGACCACAACTTTCAAATCGGACACTTTGATCCCACACACCGGTTAGACGGCATGGATGCCTTTTATCCTGTGGAGGAATCAACAGGATGAACTAAAATTTCACTTCTAGTTAAAAGGGGGCGCATTTGGAGCGAGATGCGGATCAGCAGCAGTATGTAGGAGCTCCATTGGATCAGCAAAGAATTAAAGCACACTGCGGGGGGGGGGGGGGAATAAAAACCTGCAACAAATCATTATTTCAGTTACCTCCCCTGCAGGTCAATTCAGTGCATGCCGTCAGGCAAGAAAGCACCCCATCACCACTCACAACAACACTCTTTAACCACATACCTTCTGCGCAACAAGAAGCAGAGGAAAATGGCTCAAAAAGGTGTCGGCACACCAAAGAATATACAGTCACCCAATGCAGCAAGTGACCTTTTACAGGAGATTGCTTCCACACAAAATAACAGTGAAAACCCTGCTCGGATTACAAAATTTTAGATGCCAGATTAACTAAGATTTATGAAAAACTTGTGGATAAAATACAATTTGAGCTCCAAAAAACAGGCACACTTACACAAGAAATAGCATCCCTCTGTGGTTGCACAGACGTACTTGAAACCAAACATGATGAGCTATCGCTTGCACACAACAATCTTAGGAAAGACTTTGAACTCCTAGCTAAAAACTACTCATATCTGCAATCACAAGTGGAGGATTTGGATAATCGAAACCGCAGAAACAACCTAAGGATTTGCGGTATCTCAGAGTCCGTTTTATTCCACAATCTCCTCCACCATCTGCATTTGCTTGTGACAGAAACCACAGGGCCTTGCGTCCTAAACTACCACCATACAAGCCCCCACGGGACATCATTCTGTGCATGAAGGACTTCATCACAAAGGAGAGCATATTAAGAGCTTCCAGAAACATGCACAACATTGAATTAGATGGCACAAAAATCCAAATATTTCCTGATATTTCCCAGGCCACCCTAGAAAGAAGATGCAAAATGAAGGAAATAACCTTGGTGTTACAATCAGCTCACATAAGATACAGATGGGGATTTCCCTTTAAATTAACAGTGCCCCACAACGGCACTATCTACACCATCTTTAATGTCTCAGAAGGTAAAGATCTTCTGGTGAAGTTGGGACTTTTGGATGCGGTTGCGGAGGCAAGACCTACTACCCCCCATGCTTCACCTATCTAGGCTACTCCTGCAACATGTCAGGATCAAAGAAGATGGCGACAATCCTTCAGAAATATGGATGCCTGAAGAAGCTGTCTTATTCCCTCGGTTAACTTGTCTTCCTGTGTTTTAAAAATTCAACATCAAAAATGACAGAAACTAAAACGAGTTAAAGAACAAAGATTCCCACTTTTTCAAGTTAAAAGAAAGGTTATTCAAATTTTAGAAAGCTGCAAATTATTATAGCAGCTCAAAAGTAAACAGTTGATATACCCACCTAGAAGGACACCTTTTATACGAAGTTATACATTTTTTTGTTTTTCACTCTTTCAATATATGATTCACGGCATGCACATACTTTTTCTGTTTTACAAATTCTTTGCTGAGGCTGGTCTGCTCCGTCTGTTTGTCCCCCTACTCGCAATGGGCTCCCAAAATATGGTTCAGTCCATAGCGTTTATTACGCAATTGATCATATTATCTGTTACTTTTATAGATAGGGCTCCCTTGGCGAGTTTTGGACAATTTTGTCCACACCAAAATGGTTTTTGACCCTCACCCTGACTCCCTATGTTTTTACAAGTTTTCTTATAAAAGAAGGTCAACCATAGTAAATCTACAGTTACGATTGTTTTATTTAAGAATGTTGTACACAAGTGACAAATTATACCATATCATAGAAAAGAATAGTTTGATCTCTTTCACAGGTTCTATAAAAATCCTAATATTGACAGTGATGACAATAATAGTAATTCTATATCTTTATAGATGTGTACTGTGCCCTGGGCCTCGTGGGCTTTTCACGATCGCCCTATAACTACTACAGTTACCCTCCATCTATTCAATGGGGCCTAGGGTTATATCTCACAATGCCCAGGGCATTAACTCTCCTCAAAAGAGGAAAAAAGCTTTCCATCGCTACAAGAGATGGAGGGCTGACATTATTCTGTTGCAGGAAACTCGTTTTGCAACAGATAGACATCCTACATTTTTTGACAAGGGTTACAGTCAACTCTATTGCAGCTAAGACCCTAAAATAAAAAGAAACACTGTTTCTTTTTGTATCTTTCTGTTTCTTCATCTGCAGATCAAAGGGATGAACAAATGTTCCTCTGGTTAACCCCTTATTAACCCTTAATTTACTTGAATCAGCCTTAATTAGCTCCCTATTCTCCTCCATTTATTTATTATTTTCCTACTTTTTTATAAACGGATTTCAGCTTTTTTTATTTTGTTTGCTTTGTTAGTGAACATTTTTACACATATATATTAACATATATTTACACATTTACATTGAAAAGGTGCAAAATGAAAAAAAAATTGAATTATTTAATTTATAAATAACTTTCTCTATCGTTCACTGACTGACACAGCTCCATTATTCTTGACCATAGGGTTGTTATGCTACCTTCAGGAGAGGAGTAGGCGGAACATGTTATACATATGAAACAAAAAACAGAACTTTATAGTTCTGCCCAGGGGGCGGTCCCTCCAGTAACAACCCCTTAGCCTGCTTCCTGTAGCTTCATTTATTTATTTTTTGCCTAGTGAAGGAGATGGACCTAGGAACCCTGCGGGACCGTTGTTCCTGGGATTTTTTTTTGCTGAAGTTTGCCTTTTGCGCGAGATTTTTGGATCCTGTGATCTAGTATCAACAGCCGGCTGGGTGACAGGCTGCATACCCTTATCCTTGTAGTCTCCCCAGCCTGGCCATCGAGCGTGTGCAGACCATAGCTATGCGCTGGGTCAGCCAAGACATGCCCCTTAGGCTCCAGGGGCGGCCGGTGAGCGCAGCGCTCCGGGGCACACATATGGCCGGGCTACTGATGTCTGTGTCACAGTGTGCCATGGCCAGCAGCCACCCCGTACTCTTCGGGAGTGGGTCTTTGATGGGATGTCCCCAGTTCGTCTGGATGGTAAGTACAGCTCTCCCTGCCTTGGTGGGGTTGAGCAGCTGGACATTCCCTGGGAGGTCGATTCGGGGGTCCCTCTCCTCCCTCCCTTCTCCCCCTGTCCCTATCTTCCCTCCCTCCTGTGGGGGATGCTGCATGATGGGCTGCTGAGCGGTGTATGTGTCTGTAGCCAGGGGTTCCCCGGGGGGCTCTCACCTGGATGGGGGGCTGCGCTGGGTGGCTGTGTCCCTGGGTGTCTGTGGTCTCCCCGCTGGGTGTCTGGAGGTCTGCATATGCTGATCGCCATAGCGCTGTTCTGCTGCCATTTTCACTGTCCTTTCCTGTGTACAGTTGTTTGTCAGCCATGTTTGGTGTGCTTCAGTGGAAAGCATGGTCAGGAGCCATTTTGCTGTAGTTCAGCGGCCATTTTCCCTGTGATTATGTCCCTTATGCTGGGTGGCCGGCAGCCATTTTGTTGTAGCCCAGCGTGTTTTTTATGCTCGGTGCTGGTCCCTGCTGCTCAGAACAACGCGGTTTCTCACTCGGGACACCTGGGAGCTGACACAGGCACTTGTAACTGAATGGCACAGAAGTCGGTCATGGTGGTGAGTCCTGTGGTGGGGGCCCCACAGTCTGCGGGAGCAAGGAGGGTGGGACTGTGCACCTGTCCTAAGTCCCCAAAGGTGGCAGACAGGGTGGGTCAGCATGGCTTCAGAAACTGGTGTTTCTTCCCCTGAACTCCCGGCAATTGCAACCGGCTCGCCTGCAAACAGTGCAGTGCCTTTGGAGGCTTAGTCAGCGGTCCTTGATACGTTCCTTGCCAAGATGGAGGCGGTGTGCGGGCGCAAAGGTGATAAAAAGCGGCCCCTGCCCCCCGTCTCTGGGGAGAGCTCTGATGCAGACTCGGGCCCTGCTGAGACTGGTTGCCCCTGCTCTGTCATTTCAGATGATGCTGATCAAGACCGATCGGACAGTGAGGATGAGTCTCCGTCCAGGTCCGCGCAACAAACCTTTTCAGTCCCAAAAAGTATGGCGTGCGTTACCCCTTTGAGGAGAGCCTTCTTAACAAATGGTCGGCTCAGCCGGTCGTGGACCCCCCAGTATCCAGGTTAAATAAATTAACCACGATCCTTGTAGAGGGGGCTCCTGCGTTTAAGGACCCCACGAACAGGAAGGCCGAAACAGTGGTCCATTCCTTGTTTACGGTTTTGGGGTCAGCAGTGCAACCAGTACTGGCCTCAGCACTTGTCACAGACACTTACTGAATGGGCAAAAAGTTTGCACCGCGAGTTGGGGGACCAACAGGTCTCCCCTGTCTGCGTGGAACTAGCAGACCAGTTAGTGCAAGGCCTTAAGTATGTTTGTGACATGGCCCTGTATACACTTTCCTCTGTTATCCAGGGCTTCAGTGTCAGCAGTGGTGCTGAGGCACATGATTTGGCTAAAATGCTGGTCTGCGGACCAAGCATCTAAGAAAGCCCTGACGGATCTACCCTTCCTCGGTGAGCGGCTCTTTGGAGCCTTGTTGGATGACATCATTAATGCCACAGGGGTAAAGAGTACCTTACTTACGCAGACCAGGAAGACTAAGGAGCCACGCTGCAGGCAAAGGCCCTCATTTTCCGCTGAAAGGCTTTTTCGTCCGTCCAGGGCTTCGGCTAAATGCTCCCAGCCCGACAGGACAACTTCTAAGGAACAAAAGCGTCCCTGGACCCGCAAGCCTGCGAGCAAAAGTGCTACCGCATGAAAGTTTGCCCCCACCCATCTCTCGGGTGGGGGGGTCACCTTCGGGAGTTTGCAGCCCGGTGGGCCTCTCAGCTGTCCGACCAAAGGTTCTGCAAACTGATTTCCTCTGGCTACAAGATAGATTTCCTCTCTTGGCCATCAAACATATTCTTCCCCTCCAGCATACCCTTACTCCCGGATCGCCGGGAGGCCCTAATGGGGGCGGTAAGGGACCTGCTAGATCGCGGGGTGATAGTGCCTGTTCCGGAGTCGGAAAGGTTCCAGGGGTTCTATTCCAATCTGTAGTCCCCACAAAGGAAATTGCTTTGTAAAAGTACAGAGGTTCAGAATGGAATCTGTTCGCTCAGCCGTCGCTGCACTCCATTAAGTGGACTTCCTGGCGTCTTTGGACATCCAGGATGCGTACCTGCACATACCCATATGCCTCCGGCATCAAAGGTTTCTGCGATTTGCAGTTGGGGAAGACCATTACCAGTTCGTCGCTCTCACCTTTGGCTTGGCAATAGCTCCCCGAGTCTTTACCAAGGTATTGGCTGCAATTTTGCCGTTGTTGCAACAACACGGGATCGTGATCGTAGGCTACCTAGACAATCTCCTCTTGAAAGTATCTTCCGCCTCAGAATTAGAGGAGGATGTGGCGATCCCCATGCAAACCCTGCAGGATTTTGGGTGGCTGTTGAACCTGAAGAAGTCGGTGCTTATACCGACTCAGCTCTTGGAGTACCTAGGCCTATTGCTGGACTCCATGGAAGCGAGAATGTTTCTCCCTTCAGACAAACTGCAGACTCTCAGAACTGCGGTAAAGCTATTGATGAACCGCAGGTGGCCGTCACTACACACTTGCATGCGAGTCCTGGGCCTCATGGTGGCCTCCTTCGAGACAGTGCCGTACGCCCAGTTTTATACCACAGTCTTACAGAAGGAGATCTTGACGAAATGGGACAAATCTCTGTTATCCCTGCATGGGCAGATTCGAGTGAGCCAGTCAGTCAAGGACTCCCTGCTCTGGTGGCTGAGGTCCTCGGCACTTCGGTCTTGGAAGTCATTCCTACCTCTACATTGGACAGTGATCACAACGGACGCCAGCCTAACCGTCTGGGGTGGAGTACTGGGAGTACAGCCGACCCAAGGCCTCTGGCTGAGGGAGAAATCCAAGTTGCCGACCAATGTGCTCAAACTTCGAGCGATCAGGCTGTGCCTCTCCACATGGTCAATGAGACTTTGAGGGCGTTCGATCAGGATCCAGTCAGACAACGCCACGGCGGTGGCATATGGCAACCATCAAGGAGGAACAAGAAGTTTGACGGCAGCATGGGAGGTCACATTCTTCAGTGGGCAGAGCGACATGTACCAGCCCTATCGGCCATTTACATCCCAGGAGTGGAAAAACTGGCAGGCGGACTACTTAAGTCGCCAGATGCTGGACCCAGGAGAGTGGTCGTTGCATCCGGAGGTGTTCAGGCTACTGTGCCTGTGATGGGGCAAACCAGACGTGGATCTTCTGCCATCCAGTTCAATCAGAAGGTGCTGAGATTCGTATCCAGGACAAGAGAAACTTGGGCAGACGCGTCAGATGCGCTGGTGGCTCCATGGTATCAGTACCGATTGATTTATGCCTTTCCTCCGCTAAAGCTACTACCACATCTGCTCCGCAGAGTGGAGACCAAGGGGATTCCAGCAATTCTGATTGCCCTAGATTGGCCTCGGCACCCCTGGTACTCCGACCTAGTATGCCTGGTTGCGGATGCTCCCTGGTGACTACCGATGTGAGAAGACCACCTACCTCAAGGTCCGATTCTCCATCCTGCTTTACCATCACTGGTTTTAACGGCACAGCTGTTGAGAGCCAGTCGCTAAGGAACCGAGGCCTCTGGGACTCAGTGATTTCAACCATGCTGAGAGCACGGAAATCATCTTCTCAGAAGATATACCATCGTACCTGGAAGGCTTACATCTCCATGTGTAAAGAGAGAGGATGGTGTCCACGTACCTATTCTGTTTTCAGGATCCTGCTGTTTCTACAGAGAGGAGTAGACCAGAAATTGGCTTTAAGCACCATTAAAGGACAAATATCAGCCTTGGCTGTCTTTTTTCAGTGACCCCTGGTGGCTCATTCTCTAGTGAGCACTTTTATTCAGTGGGTCCGGCATGTAGTTCCTCCGTTGCGTCCACCTTTACCTCCGTGGGATCTGAACCTGGTGTTATCGGCGCTTCAGAAACTGCCGTTTGAGAAAATCAAAGAAATTCCCTTGTTGACTCCCAGAAAGTGGTCTTCCATTACATCAGCCAGGAGGGTTTCGGAACTGGCGGCCTTGTCTTGCAAGTCGCCCTATCTGGTTATCCATAAAAATAAGGTGGTGTTCTTTCCGCAATGAAGACGTGTTACCATCTCTGTGTCCTAACCCGACACATCCTAAGTAGGTGGCCCTTCATTTCCTGGATGTGGTCCTGGCTCTAAGGGTGTATTTGTCTGCCACGGCCCCCTTTCGGAAGTCAGACTCTGTTCCTTTCGGTAGCTGGTCTGAAAAAAGGTATGGCAGTCTCGTCGGCCACCATTTCCAGGTGTATCAGACAGATCGTGGTACAGGCCTACGCCTTGAAGGGGCAGGTGCCCCCCTTTCCTGTCACGGCCCATTCCACCAGGGCAATTGGAACCTCTTGGGCCTTCCAACATCAAGCGTCAGTCGCTCAAGTGTGTAAGGCGGAGACTTGGTCGTCCGTTCACACGTTTACCAAATTCTACAAAGTGAATGTCAGCACATCTTTGGATGCTTGTTTTGGCCGCAAAGTTTTGCAGGCGGCCATGCACTGTTGCATTGTTAACCGCAAGTTCTGATGCGGATAGATAAGGTGGCACCTCTTGTTGGGGGTGAAGTTTTTTTTTATGCTGTTCCTACCCCTCGTTATGACACTGATTGGAGATGTCCCTATAGTCAAAAATAATGGAGCTGTGTCAGTCAGTGAACGATAGAGAAAATAGGATTTTTGTACTCGTAAAATCCTTTTCTCTGAAGTTCACTGACTGACGCAGCACCCTCCCCTCCTATTGATTTACGTTATACTGCTTGTTGACATACTGAAGCTGCAGGAAGCAGGCCGAGGGGTTGTTACTGGAGGGACTGCCCCCTGGGCAGAACTATATAAAGTTCTGTTTTTTGTTTCACATGTATAACATGTTCTGCCTAGTCATCTCCTGAAGGTGGCGTAACAACCCTATGGTCAAGAATAATGGAGCTGTGTCAGTCAGTGAACTTCAGAGAAAAGGATTTTACGGTGAGTACAAAAATCCTATTTTCAATGCTTTGTACCATTGCTGACATCTGAAGTGAAAACAAAACAGTTGCAGTAGGTATCAATAATTGGTATCTGCGGGTACTAAAAAAAAAAAAAAGTATAGGTACTCGTAAAAAAAAAATGTTATTGGTGCATCCCTACTAACAAATACAAATTAAAATAGTGATAAGTGAACAAAACCTTGCAGCAGTGACTAATAAATGTGCCAGTTAAGCTGCTCCCTCGAAATGCTGTAGATAATCTACTGTGCAAGTAGTACATCAACACCACATATACTTTGCACAGTAGATTATCTACAGCATTTTGAGGGAGCAGCTTAACCGGCACATTTACCAGTCACTGGTGCGAGGTTTGGTTCACTTGTCACTGGTTAAATAAAAGTGCATTATATTTCTTGTAATCCAAGATTTTCAGCAACAGTGATGTTATATTATCCTTTGGAAAAGAGTGATCCCTCCTGGTGTCGGGAGGAGGACATTCTCTCATGTTGCACATCACATCCGAGCAGGGAAGGAGGATTACATTTCCCATGATCCAATGGGAAATGCAGAAAATCAGAGGCAGTGTGTGCAGTATTCCCAGAGGAGGAGCAGAGAGCAGCTGTGAAACCTTTGTGCAATATGCTGCTTGTTTTTCTCCTCCTCTCCCTGCTGCATAATACTGCCAGCTGATACATATTTTGCCAGGTGTTCCGCTTCAAATTGGCCCTAGTATGTGTGTGCATGTATGCCAAGCCTTAGACTGTAAGGTCTTTGAGGGCAGGGACTAATGTGAATGTATTTTTATGTAACCTGCTATAAAGTTCTGCTAAATTGTCGATACGGAAAACATACTTGTAGCAAATAGATAAAAATTTACACATGCGTAGAACCTCATATTGCTCTAAAATTTATTTTTGAAGTTATTGGCTGTACAAGCCAGCTTTTACCTTAAAACAAATAACACACCTAGTCTCTCTTATCAACCTGTAAAACTGTTTGGACTTGCAAGCTGTAATTTTATCTCATGATTTTAACTTTTATTTTTTTCCTTTTTTTTATTGCTATCCTTTCCAGGAATTGGTAAGTGTCATATCTGTATGATTTTAAGCTTGGTGTGTGTTAGTAAACCTGTCCTCCCATTGGTGCTTGCTTTTGAAACCGTTAGGCATATCTGAAAACATATCTACTAAAGACTGATAAATGAAGCCATTCCATGCAAAAAGTGTAAGCCCTGGCGTTTCCTATCCCATAGATCAGTAGTGGTCAACTTTATAAATACAGAGGGCCACAAGTGCAGCCCCTAACGTCAAAAAAGCCACAAAATGGCATTGGTATTTAACTTGCGTGCAGGGCAAATTCTGACCCTTCTCTCATATACAGTATAGAGCTGCACGATTCTGGATGAAATGAGAATCACAATTTTTTTGCTTAGAATAAATATCACAACGCTCATGGTTCTCAGCGTAACAACATCTTTCACACTATACAAAAAAATTGGGCTAATTGTACTGTTTAGTAAATAAAAAAAAAAAAAAAAACTTAAGTGTATTTTTTCACAATAAATTGCATTTGAAAGGCCGCTGTGCAAATACAGTGCAACATAAAATATTGCAAAGACCAACATTTCATTTGTAAACCGAAGGTCATCCCTTTGATCTAAAAGAACCAAGAGATACTTTGTTTATCTTTATCTCAGCGCTGTTGATAAACATAAGCTGGCTGAGTTGTTTTTTTTTTTTTTTGACAGCTCTGACCAGAGAACGGCTCTGTACTTGTTTAACATGAATGATGGAAATCGAGCTCAGGTTGAATCAAGCTCAGGCTTTTTTAACGATTAGTTGTGCAGCTCTAATACAGTATGTATAAATCTGTGGGTTTGTTTTGCTTGAAAATTACTTCGAACTCCCAAACATAATATATAATATATATATATATATATATATATATATATATATATATATATATATATATATATATATATATATATATATATATATATATATATATATATATATATATATATATATATACTTTTTTTTTTTTTTTTTTAAGCAGAGGCCCTAGAGAATAAAATACTGCCCATTGCAATTTGTTAGGTATTTGCGCAGCAATTTTTCAAACGCAATTTAAAAAAAAATACACTTTAGTGAATTAAAGTACAAAGCAGAAATGTATTTGATAGAAATTTCTTGTGATGGGAAAAAAAATGTCCTCGTTTATATTGGTCCGGAATCCAGACTTGATGTCATGACATAGCTTAGGTCCTCCTAGGCCATAGAGATGAGCGGAGGCCATATTTCCTCCGCTCATCTCTTTGACCAGCAGCCGCAACCGCTGTATCAGTTTTCAGGCTTCCCGATTGAGAGAAGCCTGAAAACCAATGGGAAGTAGTGGGAGGGGGCAACCTCTCACGCCGCTTCTAAAAGCGGTTCCAGTGACGTATCCCTCGCTAGAACAACTTTTATCGGTAAAAGAATGGCCGTCTGAATAAAAAACATAACCCCGGTATTCCACCTCCTGCCAAGGATGACTTTTTACTATGTGGTTAAAGATAAATAGAGGGGGGGCGCATGCGCGGCGCTGAGCGAGATGGCAGCCTAGTGTGAGAGCTCCGCACGGACCGGGAGTTTATCAGCGCCCTGGGGGCTATATATCACCCTTCTGGCTTTGATTTTGCTACCCCCCAGGTCCCCTCAACCCGGTGCATGTCTGCCAGAAAGAAGAAAGCCCGTAAATCGAGCCAACATACTTTAACCCACTACCTTCTCCGGACAAGGGACAGTGGTGCGATGTCTCAAGATGGCGCCGGCCAGGGCGGCCTCTCCGCCTCTCCGTCCTCCACGCCTAGGGCTTCCCCGGACCCTTTCCCTCCGCTGACCGGACTCGGTGAGTCTAATTCCCTCTCTAAAGCCTATCTGGATGCCAGCCTTGAGGCCATGTACGATAAAATGGCGGCTAAATTTCAGTCGGAGCTGCACAAAACGTCCCACGTGCTATCGCAGGAGATTGCCGCTTTGGGCTCCAGAACCGAGAAACTTGAGAGTAAGCACGACGAACTTGCTTTAGCCCACAACGAATTGAGCAGGGAACATGACAATCTGTCCTCTGCATTCACTACCATTCAAATGCAACTCGAGGACTTAGACAATAGAAACAGACGCAACAACCTTCGTCTGCGGGGAATCCCGGAAACAGAAGTGGACTTGGTCCCGACGGTTATCCGCTTGTTTAAATCGCTTCTACCCGAACACGAAGCCGTCGCATTTAAATGCGATCGTATTCACCGAGCCCTTCGTCCGAAGCCACCGGCCGACAAACCACCAAGGGATATCATTCTATGCCTCAAAGATTTCCTAGTAAAGGAGGAAATTCTTCGTGCAGCAAGGAACCAACCGCGCATTCTTTTGGATGATGTCCAAATCCAAATCTTCCCAGATGTCTCTCCCGCCACCCTGGAAAGGCGTCGTTCACTGAGAGAGGTCACTTCTGCCTTACAATCCGCGCGGATTCGATACAGGTGGGGCTTCCCGTTCAGGCTGATCGTTCCACATAATGGCAGCACTTATTCGGTGTCTACACCTCAGGAAGGACAAGACCTCCTAGTCAAACTGGGACTTCTGGAAGCCATGGAGGTTCGTAGACCCCCGCTGACACCTAGACCGGCCCCCATCTGGCAAACACCACCATCACGGAGAGGTGGACGGCGGATTCGATATGGAGCTGGAGAACAGGACGGCAGAAGCCCTCGTTGAGACCCACTTATCTTCTACACACCCTCTTGTCTACACTTTTTTGCTGGCAACGGTTGCAGACATGCCCTCCTAATTTTTTTTTGTTTTTTGTTCTCCCGGAACAGCGGCAGGTTGCTACTGTCGCTTGGTGCAGTGACATGCTTCTCCCCCCCAGCAGTTTTCTTATACCTTTTTGTTTTACCTACTTCATTTTGCAGACTCACGCTGGGACTGAGACCTTGGTGTCTCGTGGTTACCTTTGGGTTTTCTTTTGTTTCTCCGGTTGTAAGTCTCCTAGTGGGACTTGGGCCCCGATGCTCGTTTTTTTGAAGGTCATCGGTCCCCCTGCCAACCTGACCCCCTGGTTAAATGTTCCTGTACTTGGACTCTATGTGCTCTGGACTTGGTTGATGCTCCGGAGTACTGGTTTCCTGGGGAAATTTTTCCCCCTGCTCTTTATGCCTTCTCTATATCTTCTTTTTTCCCTCTTTTCCCCCTCATCTTCCTCTTCTACTCTGTTTGGCTTAGCACTTTTTCTACATGCTCTATCTATATTGTGTTATATTTATCGCTGTAAATTTTTTTTTGTGCTTAATCTGGCTTTAATGTATGAATATGTATTCAGTTTCGGGTTGATGGCTGTGCCCTTATCTGACCCCCCTCAGATTGGTCCCCCCTACTCTGCATTCCCCGACTATTTGAGGATGGTTGGGGCTTTTCATGTGCATATCCCCCACATTTTTAGTCATGTCAATTACGTGTATGTCACATAATGTTAAGGGGTTTAACTCCCCCATCAAGAGACGCAAGGCGTTTGATTTTTACAAGGGAGTAAATGTTAAAGTCCTCCTCCTTCAGGAAACCCATTTCTCCCATAACTCCCACCCTAAATTCTTTCATAGGGACTTCCCGCAAGCGTTCTACTCTTTGCACCATTCTAAGTCTAGGGGCGCAGCCATCTTCCTGCATTCCTCCTTTCCTATGGAGGTGAAACGTATCTACAAGGATGTTGATAGTAGATATGTTATTATCAAAGGTTTGATACATAACAGGGAACTGACTATCGCAAGTGTTTATGCCCCCAATGATGCCCCGGCTGCCTTTTTTAAATCCTTTTTTGATAAGCTGGCCTCGTTTCACTCATCACACCTGATTGTTGGAGGGGATCTTAACCTGGTTGCTAATCCAAACTTGGACCGCTCTTCTCACACTCCCCTCTCTAGGGCCTTCCCCAAATCACTTACCCACGGTTTGTTAGAATATCAACTGGTTGATACATGGCGTGCGCATAATGTGGGGGTCCGGGAGTTTACATTTTACTCCCACCCACACAATAGCTCGGCCCGGCTGGATTATATTTTTGCCTCCCCTGTTATTCTGGCCAACTCTACTCGGAGCTGCATCTATCCCTGTGCCTGGTCGGATCACCACGCTACTGCCTTCACCACGACTTTCATTAGATTATCCCCCACATCTCACACTTGGCGACTTAATGAGTCCCTTTTGACGGAATCTGATATAGTTTCAACTGTGACGGAGGCGATTGAGGATTACTTTTCACTTAATGACTTACCAGAGATGTCCCCCTCCACAGTTTGGGTAGCGCATAAGGCTGTTATGAGGGGTAAGCTCATTGCGATTTCAGCGGCCCGCAAAAAATTGTTAAATGGTAGAATTCTAACCTTGACACAGGAACTGGATCGCCTATATAAGAACTCCCCCACACTACATTTAGATTCCACTAGACAAGAGATTGACCGTAAGCGTTTGGAATTGGACTCTCTTTTGACTAACAATACTGAAAAAGCTCTTAGATTTGCGAAAGCGAAACATATCCTATCTGAGAGTGCGGCTTCCTCAAGATTCGCACGTAAGCTGCAACATTCCCAAAGACCTACACACGTTTACAAACTGACATCCAGGGACGGTCATCTCACTTCACACCCAAAGGAGGTTTTAGCGATCTTTGAAAAATTTTACGCCACCCTGTTGGCACCGGACCCGACGGTTAGGACTTCGGAGATTGATTCATGGCTAGATGAAGTGCCTCTGCCGTCCCTGTCTGAGTCACAATTATCGAGTCTAAACGCCCCTATCACGACGGTGGAGGTCTTGAATGTAATCAAATCTCTAAAAAGGGGTTCTGCTCCGGGCCCGGACGGCTTTGCATCTGTCTACTATAAGAAATTTGCCACGGTTCTGGCCCCCAGGCTGGCCTACTTCTTTAACTGGGTAATGAAGGGTGGTAGCTTCCCGGAGGAAATGTTACTTGCCACGATGTCCATGATCCCCAAACCACATAAAAATCATACGCTCCCCCAAAATTATAGACCAATTTCGGTCATGAATAATGATTTAAAAATATTTAGTAGGATCCTTGCAGATAGACTGGCCCTTCAAATTCCCCGCCTTATCTCCCCATTCCAATCTGGTTTTATCCCCCACAGGTTAATCACAGATAATATTAGATTGGCCACTAACATAATTCAGGATGCTAACATACACTCTCGTAGCCTTCTGCTTCTCAGTTTGGATATCCAGAAGGCCTTCGACAGTGTTTCTTGGTCTTACCTTACTAGGGTGTTGCAGAGGTTAGGCTTCCATGGCGGGTTTTTGCACTCTTTCCACTCCCTGTACAAAGACCCCAAAACTAGGATAAAAATTCCGGGATGCTGCTCAGCCTTCTTTGAGGTGGGTAGGGGATCTAGGCAGGGGTGCCCTTTGTCCCCCCTTCTGTTCGCCCTGGCTCTCGAACCCCTAGCTATAGCCATTTTGAACAACCCAGATATCTCGGGATATTCGACAGGAGCCATGACTAGCAAATTCTGTATGTATGCAGACGACGTCCTGATGTTTCTGACTAACCCTTTAGTATCCCTTCCCAATCTGTTTGAGTCCTTGTCGAAATTTGCTACTGTTTCGGGATTGTCCATCAATATATCCAAATCTGAAGCCCTTCCCATAGGTATCCCCCCACGGGAACTGTCTCACCTCAAACAGACATTTTCCTTTCGTTGGCCCCCCTCCCACCTCTCTTACTTAGGTATAGCCCTCTCTAGTGATTATAAACTCCTCTTCTCCTCTAATTATCCTCAGTTGCTCACTAAAATTAGGTCTACCTTGAAGTCTTGGTCTAGCCTTCACATCTCCTTCCTAGGGCGCATAACAGCTGTTAAGATGGTTATACTCCCCCGATTACTATATGCTTTTCGTTCCCTTCCAATTAGGATCTCAAAATCCTATATAGACCGCATTCAATCAATTCTTAATAGATTTATTTGGCAGGATAAACCCCCCAGATTTGTGAGAACGGTCCTTTACCGCTCTGCCTCCAGGGGCGGACTGGGTGTCCCACAAATTTGGCTTTATTACTTGGCGAGCAGATTCTCCCAGCAGGCCCAATGGTCAATCAGGAACTCCAGGGTACCGTGGGTACAGTTTGAACAGGAATCCATACGTCCCTTGCTTCTATCGAATGTCATGTGGTCCCCATATATACCGCATTGCCCTTACATCCATAAAAACTTTTGTGTTTTGGATGCCACGCGCCTCTGGCATTTGTATGGTAGTAAATACGGCTTAGCACCCCGGTCTCCAGTTGGGGTCTCTTTTTTAGGTGACCCTAGATTCATATCGGCTCATAATTCTAGTGACGCATTCCATATCTGGATTGAATTTGGCCTGCTCACACTGAAGGATTTCCTGGTGGGTGCCCGTTTTGCCTCATTTCAGGAAATACAATCCCTTCATCCCATCCCGAATTCAGAATTCTTTCATTATCTGCAGATACGCCATTTTTTCTCACAACATTACCCTGGCCCCTACTCCCGTCCCCAAGGGTTTTCCTTTGAGAATATTTGCCTCACGGCTCCTAGACAGAAGGGCCTTATCTCTGATCTCTACATGTCCCTGTCCTCTATGGTTGAGACTGTAGAGTTGCCATACCGAGCCAAATGGGAAAGTGAACTTGTATTGGATCAGGACACCCTGGATTGGGACCGAGCCTGGAGGAACATGCGCCAATGCTCTAAATCTCTCTCCCTTAGAGAAACTGCTATTAAGTTGCTCACCAGATGGTATTATACGCCCCAAAGGTTACATCGCATGTTTCCCCAGGCCTCCCCCACCTGTTTTAGGGGTTGCCCCTATCCGGGTTCATTTAAACACATTTTTTGGGACTGTGCCCGTATTCAACCGTTCTGGGGTCTGCTTTTTGATATGATCAATAAGGTAGCTGGTTATACTATAGACTTGGATGTATCTCATGCCTTATTGTTTGTTGCTCCACCAGATGTCCCTAAACACTTAAGATGTTTGATCCACTCGATCTGCCTGGCCATGTTATGGTCTATAGCACTTAATTGGAAATCTCCCTCTTTGTCATTTTCCCAGATTATCTCCCGTATAGACCTCATGATGCATGTTGAAAAAATTCACCACACTTTGTATGACTCTATCCCTTTATATGATGCTAAATGGAAACCCTGGTCTACCTTTAGACTTCTCTATTAACTGTGCTAGTCTCTCCTTCGTTTTGCTCTGCTATTCTGTCACCCTCTCTTCTTTTCCTCATATTCCTTTCTTTTGTCTTTTCCGATTTTTCACCAATACTCTTCTCCCTTGGATTCATGTGGTATTACTTGTCTCAAAAGTTGCTTCTCAGGTTATCCATATTTTTTTAGTCGTATCACTATTTTACCTATCAGCGATGTTCATTCATTGTTTCACATATACGATATGTGCTATATAATTTGCATCTTTTGCTTTGTATAACTATTTATGCTTCACCACAGTGTATGCTATATTTTGTTTGTTATCTTCCAATAAACTCCTTTGAAAACAAAGATAAATAGACCGTGGTGCACTAAAAAACAACTACACCATTTTTTTTAAGGCAGCATACCATAGCACATTTGTTTCAGGTTTTTCTCATCTGTTGTGGTGAACACAAAATTGTAGGAGTGTTGTAGTTTCCTGTGTAGGCATATTGTGGTGCCATTCCAATTGAATGGCACAAACAATGCACTGCACTGTGTGCTGCAGCAGTACACAGTAAAATGTGCATTTTAACGTACAATCCTGCAACTCACTGGTCTAAAAAGGTCCTAGTAGAAATGGTTAAAGGAGAAGTCCAGCCAAAGCTTGTTTTGCTGGACTTCTCCTATGGAACACAGGAGTGTAGTTTGTTTTTCACTCCTGTGACCTAGAGAAAGCAGACTGGCGTCACTGCTGTTAGTCCAGGCTCCGTGTCATCACAACCACAGAGTCCGAGATCTGCCAGATCCCTGGACTGACACCCGGCCCAGCCTCTCAGCGAGCCTGAGCCAGCCGCCCCCACCTGCCATCAGTGACCTGTCAGTACTGTCACATAGGCCCACCATCAGTACTGTCACGCAGGCCCGCCATCAGTGACCTATCAGTACCAACACCGGTACCGACACACAGGTCCCCCATCATTTCCCAAAGAGTTTTCACAGCTGAAGAGGTATATTATTATACTATTATCCTTACTATGCTGGATGAGGAGAGCAGCGGGGGACCTCTCATCCAATTCTGGTTTGGTTTGCGCAAACCAATAAATATATGCTTATTGACATTTTTTTTACTAAAGACATGTGGCTGAATACATTTTGGCCTAAATGTATGACTATCATTTAGTTCATTCGATTTTTCTTATAACAAAAAGTAGACAATATCTTTTTCTTTTTTAATTTTCAGTCTTTTTCCTTTTATATCGTAAAAAATAAATATTGCAGAGGCAATCAAATACCATCAAAAGAAAGCTCTATTTGTGGGAAGAAAAGGACGCAAATTTCGTTTGGGTACAACATTGCATGACCGTGCAATTACCAGTTAAAGCAGTGCAGTGTGAAATTGTAAAAAGACCTCTCGTCCTTAGGCTGACAGTTGGTCCGGGGCTGAAGTGGTTAAAGAGGTGTGGACAAATTCATCCACTTGTGTAGTTTTTATATCCTTTGCATAAAGTTTATTTATATTGATTTTTCTGATGACCTTTTAAAAACCAATAAAAGCATCAAATTTATTAAAATCTTTATCCAAAGCAAATTTGAGCCCCAGTTGTAAAACTTTTTTCTCATCTTCAGAGAATACATCGCTCAAATTAAAAATCCCTGCATTTAACCACTACAGCCTTGGACCAATAAACACCTTAAGGACCAGAGGTCTTTCTCCAATTTCACACTGCGCTGCTTTAACTGGTAATTGCGTGGTCATGCAATATTGCACCCAAACGAAATTTGCGTCCTTTTCTTCCCACAAATAGAGCTTTCTTTGGATGGTATTTGATTGCCTCTGCGATTATTTTTTGCGATATAAATGGAAAAAGAGCGAAAATTTTGAAAAAAAAAAAATATTTTCTTCTTTTTGTTATAAGAAAAATCGAATAAACTAAATTTTAGTCATACATTGAGGGCAAAATTTATTCAGCCACATGTCTTTAGTAAAAAAAATGTCAATAAGCGTATATTTTTTGGTTTGCGCAAAAGTTATAGCGTCTACAAACTAGAGTACATTTTCTGGAATTTACACAGCTTTTAATTTATGACTGCCTATCTCATTTCTTGAGGTGCTAAAATGGCAGGGCAGTACAAACCCCCCCCCCAAAATAACCCCATTTTGGAAAGTAGACACCCCAAGGAAATTGCTGATGGGTATGTTGAGCCCATTGAATATTTATTTTTTTTGTCCTAAGGGATTGAATAATGATAAAAAAAAAAAAACATTTTACTAAAAGTTGTCACTAAATGATATATTGCTCACACATGCCATGGTTATATGTGGAATTGCACCCCAAAATATATTCCGCTACTTCTCCCGAGTATGGGGATACCACATGTGTGGGACTTTTTGGGAGTCTAGTCGCGCACGGCACCCCAAAAACCAACCACCACCTTCAGGATTTCTAAGGGTGCAAATTTTTGATTTGACTCCTCACTACCCATCACAGTTTGGAAGGCCATAAAATGCCAAAATAGCACAAGACCCCCCAAAATGACCCCATTTTGGAAAGTAGACACCCCAAGCTATTTACTGAGAGGCATGTTGAGTCCATGGAATATTTTATATTTTGCCACAAGTTGCGGGAATATTACAAACTTTTTTTTTTGCACAAAGTTGTCACTAAATGATATATTGCTCACACATGCTATGGGCATAAGTCAAATTACACCCCAAAATAAATTCTGCTGCTTCTCCCGAGTACGGGGATACCACATGTGGGGGACTTTTTGGGGGCCTAGCCATGTACGGGACCCCAAAAACCAAGCACTGTCTTCCGGATTTAAATATAAAATGCACCAAAAAAAACTGTTAGCGATCGCAGGGATCAGGCCTGACTCTGCGATCGCTGCAGTTATGTGTTTAGTGTTTTGTAAGGGACAGTGATCGATCGATACTGCACTTGGGTGGGCTGGGCAGAGGGGCAAAGCGCAGGTGCTAGCAGGTATCTGGGCTGATCCCGCTAACAATGCGTTTTTTTGGAACCCTGAACTGCTGGGGACGCTAGTATAGATCTGATCAGATCAGATATTGATCTGTTCAGATTCTATACCACTACAGGAGGTTTATGCTTTGCGTGTGGGTGTTAGCGGTACTGGCACTAACCTAGCGCTGCCTGGGGCGACGCAGACCCTGACCCTAAAACCTAATTGATATCACCCGCCGGGTGATCAGGGGGTTAAACCTTTATTGGGTAATAAATGGTGGGTGCCCCGATGCTATAAAAAGCAAACTTACCAGAGTCACCCGTAACACTTATACGGTGATCAGTGGTGAAAGGGTTAACTAGGGGCAATCAGGGGGTTCAAATTTTTATTAGGTAGTATATGGGGGTCCCTGGCACTATATAAAAACCTGACGGGGAACCTAAATAACTAACTGGCTAACCAGTGTCACCAGTGACACTTATACTGTGATCGCTGGTGAAAGGGTTAACTAGGGGCAATCGGGGGTTAAAACCATTATTGGGTAGTATATGGGGGTACCTAACGCTATAAAAACCTGGCGGTGAACCTAAAAAAATAACTAGCTACCTAGCGACACTAGTGACACTAATGCAGCGATCAGAAAAATGATCGCTTAGTGACAGTGGCAAAAGGGGGTGAAAGGGTTAACTAGGGGCAATCAGGGGGTTAAAACCATTATTGGGTAGTATATTGGGGTACCTAGCGCTATTAAAACCTGGCGGTGAACCTAAAAAAAAAACTAGCTACCTAGCGACACTAGCGACACTAATGCAGTGATCAGAAAAATGATCGCTTAGTGACAGTGGCAAAAGGGGGTGAAAGGGTTAACTAGGGGCAATCAGGGGGTTAAAACCATTATTGGGTAGTATATCGGGGTACCTAGCGCTATAAAAACCTGGCGGTGAACCTAAAAAAAAAACTAGCTACCTAGCGACACTAGTGACACTAATGCAGCGATCAGAAAAATGATCGCTTAGTGACAGTGGCAAAAGGGGGTGAAAGGGTTAACTAGGGGCAATCAGGGGGTTAAAACCATTATTGGGTAGTATATCGGGGTACCTAGCGCTATAAAAACCTGGCGGTGAACCTAAAAAAAAACTAGCTACCTAGCGACACTAGCGACACTAATGCAGTGATCAGAAAAATGATCGCTTAGTGACAGTGGCAAAAGGGGGTGAAAGGGTTAACTAGGGGCAATCAGGGGGTTAAAACCATTATTGGGTAGTATATCGGGGTACCTAGCGCTATAAAAACCTGGCGGTGAACCTAAAAAAAAACTAGCTACCTAGCGACACTAGCGACACTAATGCATCAAAAAGCGAGGGGGTTTAGGTCGCGCTATGGATTGTGATTCGGGTAAGAGCGGCCCCTATTTTAATTTCAACCCAATGGGGGTGGAAACAAAGAGATAAAGTGGGGGGGGGGAAGAAATAGGCTTGGCGCTATACCGTTTAGAATTTAAAATTTGAAATTTGAAACTCAGATACGCAATAAGCAAGAAATTTCCAGCATGCTGGATAATAAAATGAAATAAAATTAAAATTGAAAATAAATAAATGTGTTACCAACTAGTATAAATGTGCCTGTCAATGGGTGTCAACAAACGATTATTATATCTTAGAGACCATAAATGTCATAGAAATCATAAATTAATGAGCCATAAATCAATTAAAGCAACATGCAGTTTCTAAATGCCAATAATAAAGTGCAAGGTGCCAGTGAACAAATAGTGTTAGTGTAAATACAATCACTAGTATTGTAAAAAGAAACTATAAAGGTAGAAAGTGAAAATCAATAGTATGAAAATTGGAATATAAAAAAAAAAAATATATATATATATATATATATATATATATATATATATATATATATATATATATATATATATATATATATATATATATATATATATTAGTCCGATTATCTATTCCACATGTCGGATCTTCACATGGTGCAACTGTGATTAAAGGTATAAAAATAATTACATGAAGATAAAAATACAAAAAGTGAAAAAGTGTGATAAAATTTAAAATATATGAAAATATAAAAATATAAAAATAGAATAGAAAATGAGATAAAAATGATGGTAAATAATGTCCCAAAGTATGGTGTCCTAAAAAATGAAAAAAATGGTGGTAAAATAGTGGGGTATCCTCTATAAGTGAAGGTGAAGGGAAGAGGGAAGGTGACTTCAACTGTTGCTCCCGGTGCTCTGTGACCACTTATGCAATTGCTCTCACCAGAGTTATGACCCCGTCCGGGGTGGATCAGCCTTCACAGTATCAGCCACTGTGTTGCTCTCTGGCTTGCCTCTATTGTGGTTCTGGGAGACTCTCGTTCCTCCGTTCGTATGCCGTGCTCGATTATATGTAATGAGTAAGAGGCATATCCATGGTGTAGTATGTTTTTTAAAAATTCGTATTTATTAAAAAGACAAAATTACTCACAAACATCCGTTCGTATATGCTTTAAAAGGAAAGGAAGGAAAGATCCCGTTCGGCTGTCTCGCCGTATGAGTTAGAGGTGTATGCTGTCCGGCCATGCCCTACGCATTTTGTCATCAAAGACGTCCTCTGGAGCGGCCATCTGCATACACCTTTTTCTATATATAGGGTGTAATGTGTCACCACGCATGCGCGGAGAATCCCGCCGCCATTTTGATTGAGGGAATGCCCTCTATTAGTGTAATACTGAACGTATTAGGCTAGGCAGGTGATCGCTCAATGCACCTATGTTAATATAGATATAAAGATATATAATGCCGGAAGACATTACTCCTGTATATATATAGAGGGAATCTGGCTATAAAGATACTGGCATTCCCTATATATGATGTAAAAACACTGAGAACGGAACATGGAATAAAAAAATTAAATAAATTCATAAATAAAAATGAAAAATGTAGTGTGAATATAACAGAATAATGTGAAACGTCTTTTAAAATGGTTCAAAACATTTTTTAACCACTTTCAGACCGGACCATTTTGCTGGTCAATGACCAGAGGTCTTTTTACAATTTTTGGCACTGCGCTGCTTTAACTGGTAATTGCGCGGTCATGCAATGTTGTACCCAAACAAAATTTGCGTCCTTTTTTTCCCACAAATAGAGCTTTCTTTTAAAGGTATTTGACTGACTCTGCGATTTTTATTTTTTGCAATATAAACGTAAAAAGACCGCAAATTTTGAAAAAAAATGATATTTTCTACTTTTTGTTATTAGGAAAATCCAATAAACTCAATTTTAGTCATACATTTAGGCCAAAATGTATTCAGCCACATGTTTTTGGTAAAAAAAAAAGTCAATAACTGTATATTTATTGGTTTGCGCAAAAGTTGTCACATCTACAAACTAAGGTATGTTTTCTGGAATTTACGCAGCTTTTAGTTTATGACTGCCTATCTCATTTCTTGAGGTGCTAAAATGGCAGGGCAGTACAAAACCCCCCCAAATGACCCCATTTTGGAAAGTAGATACCCTAAGGAAATTGATAAGAGGCATGTTGAGCCCATTGAATATTTAATTTTTTTGCCCTTAAGCGATTGAATAATGACAAAAAAAAAATTTTTTTTTTTTTTTTTTTTACACAAAGTTGTCACTAAATGATATATTGCTCACACATGCCATGGTTATATGTGGAATTGTACCCCAAAATACATTCTGCTGCTTCTCCTGAGTATGGGGATACCACATGTGGTCGACTTTTTGGAAGCCTAGCCGCGTACGGGGCCCCGAAAGCCAAGCACCACCTTCAGGATTTCTAAGGGCATACATTTGTAATTTCACTCCTCACTACCTCACAGTTTTGAAGGCCATAAAATGCCAAGATGGCACAAAACCCCCACAAATGACCCCATTTTAGAAAGTAGACACCCAAGCTATTTGCTGAGAGGCATGTTGAGTCCATGGAATATTTTATATTTTGCCACAAGTTGCGGGAAAATTACAAACTTTTATTTATTTTTTTATTTTTTTCACAAAGTTGTCACTAAATGATATATTGCTCACGTATGCCATGGGCATATGTGAAATGACACCCCAAAATGAGTTCTGCTGCTTCTCCTGAGTACGGGGATACCACATATGTGGGACTTTTTGGGAGCCTAGCCGCGTACGGGGACCCGAAAACGAAGCACCGCCTTCAGGCTTTCTAAGGGCGTAAATTTCTGACTTCACTCCTCACTACCTATTACAGTTTTGAAGGCCATAAAATGCCAAGATGGCACAAACCCCCCCCCCCCCCCCCAAATGACCCCATTTTGGAAAGTAGACACCCCTAAATTTAGGGGTACACTAGTGAGACTCACAGGTAAAAAAGCACCTAGGCTGTCAGCGACTGTATCAAAAAGCTACAAGAAAAACTGTTAGCGATCGCAGGGATCAGGCCTGACTCTGCAAACGCTGTAGTTATGTGTGTTGTGTTTTGTAAGTGACAGTGATCGATCGATACTGCACTTGGGTGAGCTGGTCTGGGCTTGGTGGAGGGGCTAAACGCAGGTGCTAGCAGGTATCTGGGCTGATCCCGCTAACAATGCGTTTTGGGAAACCTAAACTGCTGGCGACGCTAATATAGATCAGATACTATATTACTAAGGGAGGTGTATGCTTTGTGCGTGGGTGTTAGCGGTACTGGCACTAACCTGACGCTGCCGGGGGCGACGCAGACCTTATCTGACCCTCAAACTTATATCACCCGCCGGGTGATCAGGGGGTTAAACCTTTATTAGGTAATAAATGGCGGGTGCCCTGAAACTATAAAAAAATAACTAACAAGCCAAAAATAAAGCGTCACCTGTAACAGTTATATGGTGATCACTGGTGAAAGGGTTAACTAGGGGGCAATCAGGGGGCTTTATGCGGTAGTATATGGGGGTCCCTGGCGCTATAAAAAGCTGCGGCGAACCTAAATACCTACCTGCCTAACTAGCGTCACCTGTGACACTAATACAGCGATCAGAAAAACGATCGCTTATTAGGCTGGGTTCACACTGGGCGAGCTTGGAACGCCACGAATCCGCGGCGGGTTCCCGCATCGCATGCCTCCCAGCGGCAGTTCACACTGCCCTATGCGAACTGCTGGGAGTGTCAGTGAAATGTTAATGACACCCCCAGATCAGTTCGCATATCACAGTGCGATCTGCAAACTCGGATCGCATGGTGTGAACACCCATGCGATCCGATTCTGCTGCGGACCAAAAAAAGGGTCCCGTGTGAGTTTGCGGCGGGTGCGACGCGAATTCAGCCATACTATCTGTATGGCTGAACTCGAATCGCACAGAGATCGGATGTGATTTGCAGTGCGGTGCGAATCACATCCGTTCTCATAAACCGCTGCAATGTGAACCCAGCCTTAGTGACACTGGCGACGGGGGGTGATCACGGGGTTAAACCTTTATTGGGGGGGTTAGGGGGGTACCTTAGAACTAAAGGGGGCTAACCCTAACTGCCCTAACAGTTATTACAGTCACAAATGACACCCGCCGGGTGATCAGGGGGTTAAACCTTTATTAGGTAATAAATGGCGGGTGCCCTGAAACTATAAAAAAATAACTAACCAACCAGCGTCACCTGTAACAGTTATATGGTGATCACTGGTGAAAGGGTTAACTAGGGGGCAATCAGGGGGCTTTATGCGGTAGTATATGGGGGTCCCTGGCGCTATAAAAAGCTGCGGCGAACCTAAATACCTACCTGCCTAACTAGCGTCACCTGTGACACTAATACAGCGATCAGAAAAATGATCGCTTATTAGGCTGGGTTCACACTGGAGCGATGCAAGAACGCCACAAATCCGCGGCGGGTTCCCGCATCGCATGCCTCCCGGCGGCAGTTCACACTGCCCTATGCGAACTGCTGGGAGTGTCAGTGAAATGTTAATGACACCCCCAGATCAGTTCGCATATCGCAGTGCGATCTGCAAACTCGGATCGCATGGTGTGAACACCCATGCGATCCGATTCTGCTGCGGACCAAAAAAAGGGTCCCGTGCGAGTTTGCGGCGGGTGCGATGCGAATTTAGCCATACTATCTGTATGGCTGAACTCGAATCGCACAGAGATCGGATGTGATTTGCACTGCAGTGCGGTGCGAATCACATCCGTTCTCATAAACCGCTGCAATGTGAACCCAGCCTTAGTGACACTGGCGACGGGGGGTGATCACGCGGTTAAACCTTTATTGGGGGGGTTAGGGGGGTACCTTAGAACTAAAGGGGGCTAACCCTAACTGCCCTAACAGTTATTACAGTCACAAATGACACCAATGCAAAAAAAAAAAAATGCAATTGGTGTCACTGTGACTGGGGGGGCAGGGGTGATTGGGGGGGTGATCGGGGGGTGAAGGGGGGGTGAGAGTGTGCCTGGCATGTTCTACTGTGTAGTGTCGTGTTGGTGCAACTCACCGATCCTCTCTCCTCGGTGCCGGAACGAAAAATACCGACACGGAGGAGAGATTACATCACTTCCTCTGCCTGTGTTTACATTACAGGAGAGGAAGTGATGTCACGCCTCACTTCCATTCGTCAGGAGCGATCGCGAGGGGGTGGCCATGAACAAATGGCCGCCCCCTCATCCCGGATCGCTCCTGAACGGATACCGACCGCCGCTGGCACCGATCGGGCCCCCCACCCGCGGGAAGGCAGGGACGTACAGGTACGCCCATATGCCTGCCCATGCCATTCTGTCGACGTACATCGTCGTGCGGCGGTCGGCAAGGGGTTAAACACTTTTTAATAGTATATGGGGGTACCTAGCAGTATAAAAACCTGGCGGGGAACCTAAAAAAATAACTAGCTACCTAGCGACAGTAGCGACACTGATGCAGCGATCAGAAAAATGATCGCTTAGTGACACTGGCAAAAGGGGGTGAAAGGGTTAACTCTAGGGGCAATCAGGAGGTTAAATCTTTAAAGAAATGATCAATGCAATCAGTGACACTGTGACTGGGGGGGGGGGGGGAATCGGGGGGGGGGGGGGGGTTTGTGTACCTATGTGTACCTATGTGTCAGTGTAATGTTTTGGTGCACTTACTTTTAGTCTTCTCCTCGTAGTCCGGTCAAAAAGACCGCCCCGAGGAGAATGACATCACTTCCTCCTTCCTGTGTAAACAATACACAGTGGGAAGAAGTTCGTCATTGGTCAGGAGCGATCCAGAGGGGGTGGCCAGAAACCAACAGCCATCCCCTCATCACGGATCGCTCCTGGAGGGAAACGGACCGCCGTATCCAGCGGGAGGGGGTCCGATCGGACCCCCCACCCGCTGGAAGGCAGGCACGTACATCTACGTGCTTGTGCCTGCCTGTGCCATTGTGATGACGTATAATGGCAATACGGCGGTCCTTAAGTGGTTAAGTCTTTATTTTGCCATTTCCCTCATCTGGGTTTCAATATGTGGGAGAACTACTAGAAAAGTATGTATTAGACTTAGAGAACATGTGAATAGAATTAGGAAGGGTTTTAGGCTGGGTTCACACTGCTGCGGGGGGAGATCCGGATGTGATTCGCACCGCAAATCACATCCGATCTCCGTAGCGATGCGAGTACAGCCATACAGATAGTATGGCTGAATTTGCATCGCTCCCGCAGCAAACTCGCACGGGACCCTTTTTTTGGTCCGCAACAGAATCGGATCGCATTGGGGGTTCACACCATGCGATCCGATTCCTGTGCGAGTCGGCAGATCGCACTACGATATGCGGATGGATCTGGGGGTGTCATTAACATATCATTGACACTCCCAGCCGTCCGCATAGGGCAGTGTGAACTGCCGGTGGGAGTAATGCGATGCGGGAAAACGCCGCGGATTCGCGGCGTTCCCGCATCGCAGCGGTGTGAACCCGGCCTTAAGTAGGAATGCACCGAAATTTCAGCCGCCGAAACATATCGGCCGAAAATGAGACGGTGCCTGGGGGGGGGCCCGTGCTCTTTTCCAGTTCTGATCCCCCCCCCTTCTGCTCTTTTCTGTTCCCCCCTGTGCTCTTTTCTGATCTCCCCCCTGTGCTCTTTTCTGATCTCCCCCCCCCCCGTGCTCTTTTCTGATCTCCCCCCCCCTGTGCTCTTCTCTGATCCCCCCCTGTGCTCTTTTCTGATCCCCCTGTGCTCTTTTCTGATCCCCCTGTGCTCTTTTCTGATCCCCCCTGTGCTCTTTTCTGATCCCCCCCCTGTGCTCTTTTCTGATCCCCCCCCTGTGCTCTTTTCTGATCCCCCCCCTGTGCTCTTTTCTGATCCCCCCCCTGTGCTCTTTTCTGATCCCCCCCCCTGTGCTCTTTTCTGATCCCCCCTGTGCTCTTTTCTGATCCCCCCTGTGCTCTTTTCTGATCCCCCCCCCCTGTGCTCTTTTCTGATCTCCCCCCTGTGCTCTTTTCTGATCCCCCCCCTGTGCTCTTTTCTGATCCCCCCCTGTGCTCTTTTCTGATCCCCCCCTGTGCTCTTTTCTGATCCCCCCCTGTGCTCTTTTCTGATCCCCCCCCCTGTGCTCTTTTCTGATCCCCCCCTGTGCTCTTTTCTGATCCCCCCCCCCCTGTGCTCTTTTCTGATCCCCCCCCCCCCTGTGCTCTTTTCTGATCCCCCCCCCCCCCCTGTGCTCTTTTCTGATCCCCCGCCCCCTGTGCTCTTTTCTGATCCCCCCCCCTGTGCTCTTTTCTGATCCCCCCTGTGCTCTTTTCTGATCCCCCCTGTGCTCTTTTCTGATCCCCCCTGTGCTCTTTTCTGATCCCCCCTGTGCTCTTTTCTGATCCCCCCCCGTGCTCTTTTCTGATCCCCCCCATGCTCTTTTCTGATCCCCCCCCATGCTCTTTTCTGATCCCCCCCCTGTGCTCTTTTCTGATCCCCCCCCCCCCGTGCTCTTTTCTGATCCCCCCCCCCCTGTGCTCTTTTCTGATCCCCCCTGTGCTCTTTTCTGATCCCCCCCCTGTGCTCTTTTCTGATCCCCCCCCCCCTGTGCTCTTTTCTGATCCCCCCCCTGTGCTCTTTTCTGATCCCCCCCCTGTGCTCTTTTCTGATCCCCCCCCTGTGCTCTTTTCTGATCCCCCCCCCTGTGCTCTTTTCTGATCCCCCCCTGTGCTCTTTTCTGATCCCCCCTGTGCTCTTTTCTGATCCCCCCCCCCCTGTGCTCTTTTCTGATCCCCCCCTGTGCTCTTTTCTGATCCCCCCCTGTGCTCTTTTCTGATCCCCCCCTGTGCTCTTTTCTGATCCCCCCCCCGTGCTCTTTTCTGATCCCCCCCGTGCTCTTTTCTGATCCCCCCCCTGTGCTCTTTTCTGATCCCCCCCCTGTGCTCTTTTCTGATCCCCCCCCTGTGCTCTTTTCTGATCCCCCCCCTGTGCTCTTTTCTGATCCCCCCCCCTGTGCTCTTTTCTGATCCCCCCCCCTGTGCTCTTTTCTGATCCCCCCCTGTGCTCTTTTCTGATCCCCCCCTGTGCTCTTTTCTGATCCCCCCCCCCCTGTGCTCTTTTCTGATCCCCCCCCCCCTGTGCTCTTTTCTGATCCCCCCCCCCCCCCTGTGCTCTTTTCTGATCCCCCCCCCCTGTGCTCTTTTCTGATCCCCCCCCCCCTGTGCTCTTTTCTGATCCCCCCCCCGTGCTCTTTTCTGATCCCCCCCCTGTGCTCTTTTCTGATCCCCCCCTGTGCTCTTTTCTGATCCCCCCCTGTGCTCTTTTCTGATCCCCCCCTGTGCTCTTTTCTGATCCCCCCCCCCCCACCTGTGCTCTTCTCTGATTCCCCCCCCCCTCCCTGTGCTCTTCTCGATCCCCCCTGTGCTCTACCCTTCTCTGATCCCTGTGCTGTTCTTCTTTATCCTGCCATTCTCCTTTCACCCTGTACTGTCTCCTGCCCACCCCCCAGCTCTGCCAGGTTTGCCCCCTTCCATCTCCCATGGCTGCTTTGGGGAATATGTCAGGATGGAGAGCAGCGAAGGCTTCCCTGCCAGAAATGACAGAGTAAGTTATCTGTACAAATCACTTACTCTGTCCATTCCTAACTGTAGCATAATAAACTGTGTTTACAGACAACACAGTTTACTATGCTACCTCACCCACTTTTTGCCACGGTGCACTACGCTTGCCACAGGTCAATCTCCCCCCTAAATCTCCATCATTCTCACCTTCAAAAGTTGGGAGGTATGCACTGGTAGGCTGCTGGTCACTGGTGAGGCCCAGGCAGGCTGCAAATAATGGGCACTGGTAGGCTGCTGGGCACTGGCAGGCTACATATGATGGGCACTGGTGAGGCTGCATTGATCTGCTGTACCATGTCTGCAGTCTGACCATCTCCTGTATCATGTCCCCAGTCTCTGACCATCTCCTGTATCATGTCCCCAGTCTCTGACCATCTCATGTACCATGTCCCCAGTCTCTGACCATCTCCTGCACCATGTCCCCAGTCTCTGACCATCTCCTGTACCATGTCCCCAGTCTCTGACCATCTCCTGTACCATGTCCCCAGTCTCTGACCATCTCCTGTACCATGTCCCCAGTCTCTGACCATCTCCTGTACCATGTCCCCAGTCTCTGACCATCTCCTGTACCATGTCCCCAGTCTCTGACCATCTCCTGTACCATGTCCCCAGTCTCTGACCATCTCCTGTACCATGTCCCCAGTCTCTGACCATCTCCTGTACCATGTCCCCAGTCTCTGGCCATCTCCTGTACCATGTCCCCAAGCTCTGGCCATCTCCTGTACCATGTCCCCAGTCTCTGGCCATCTCCTGTACCATGTCCCCAGTCTCTGGCCATCTCCTGTACCATGTCCCCAGTCTCTGGCCATCTCCTGTACCATGTCCCCAGTCTCTGGCCATCTCCTGTACCATGTCCCCAGTCTCTGGCCATCTCCTGTACCATGTCCCCAGTCTCTGGCCATCTCCTGTACCATGTCCCCAGTCTCTGGCCATCTCCTGTACCATGTCCCCAGTCTCTGGCCATCTCCTGTACCATGTCCCCAGTCTCTGGCCATCTCCTGTACCATGTCCCCAGTCTCTGGCCATCTCCTGTACCATGTCCCCAGTCTCTGGCCATCTCCTGTACCATGTCCCCAGTCTCTGGCCATCTCCTGTACCATGTCCCCAGTCTCTGGCCATCTGCTGTACCATGTCCCCAGTCTCTGGCCATCTGCTGTACCATGTCCCCAGTCTCTGGCCATCTGCTGTACCATGTCCCCAGTCTCTGGCCATCTGCTGTACCATGTCCCCAGTCTCTGGCCATCTGCTGTACCATGTCCCCAGTCTCTGGCCATCTGCTGTACCATGTCCCCAGTCTCTGACCATCTTCTGTACCATGTCCCCAGTCTCTGACCATCTTCTGTACCATGTCCCCAGTCTCTGACCATCTTCTGTACCATGTCCCCAGTCTCTGACCATCTTCTGTACCATGTCCCCAGTCTCTGACCATCTTCTGTACCATGTCCCCAGTCTCTGACCTTCTGCTGTACCATGTCCCCAGTCTCTGACCATCTCCTGTATAAAATATATTTTTTACACGGTCAGTTTCGGTATCGGTTTTGGTTTTCGGCCTAGTGTATTTTTCATTTTTGGTATCAGTTTTGGCACCAAAAAACCCATTCGGTGCACCCCTAGTTTTAAGCATCATAGTTTGTCTCGTCTCATTTCAAATTGTTCCACAATAGTGATTCAGAGGTTTTGAAATTCTGTCCAATTTATAGAGTTGAAGCACATTGGAGGGGCTCCAATCTCAAAAAAGCAATTTCACAAACTGAAACCCAGTGGATACATAGGTTGAATACATTAAGTCTGGATGGCCTTAATATTGATCTTGAATTAAATGTTTTTTTCTCTAATTGGTAGTGATATTTTTTATGTTTAATTCATTCATTTCATATTTATTTTTATTTAAATGTTATTTATTTTTATCATTTTATTTTATTTTTCATTTTCATATATAATTTTTTTTTAATGTTTTGTCATTTTGTATAAAATCATGGTCATTTCCTCTTCAAATAATATTTTTTCTGATGAATTATAATATTGTATGTCTTATAAAGTTTTAATTGCTTAAAATGTTCATTTTATAATAAAGTTGATTGCGACTTGGTAAAAAACAGGAAGTGATGTATTTAGAAAGGAAGTAGGTGTTTAACACCAGTAGGTTTTATGCTTTTTTTCATTGGCTATTGAGTGGGAGGTTTAACTCCCATGTATATATAAATGCATTTTATGAAACCGGAAGTAATGTCCTTGATGACGTACAGGGGGAGGGGTGAAACACATCAACCTAATTTCCGGCTTGTTAATCTGACACTACTTCCAGGTCTCTTGGAACGCACGCCGATGTTTGTGATCCAGGAACACGCTGATGTCTGTTTTTTACCTATTGTCTCGTGAGTGGCATAAGTTAGCAGCGCAGTTGTGTTATTTACGGCAGTACTTCACATGTATTTTTTTCTTTTTTGCCTTGCCACATATCTACATCTCTGGAAATTCGTGAGATTTATGATACTACCTCCATTTTGATATTCGGGTTTTACCATTATTAACCCGAAGTTTACCATGACCCTTGGACTGCAAAGCTAGGGTTCCATTGAATTTGGTGAGTGGGGAATCATCACGGAAGACTACATGAATGTAATTTGTTGTGGCTTAGCACCTATTTTATGTCAGCACTATATGATTTATTTTTTCACTTGGTTTTTATGGTAGCAGTTTATTCTACTAGCGCTGTCAATTTCAACTATTCTACTTTTTAGGGTTTTAGGACCTTTGCAACAGCTGCTGCGGTCTTATTAGATTTTTTTTTTATTCAATTATTCCTTTTAGTGCAAGTTCTAGTTTGTTTTTTCACCAGCTATTATTGTCCACAATGTCCCTCCCAACCTTGCCTGTGTATCTGAGATTGGTTCGGACGTTATCACAGATCCATAAGATATGAGTTCCCCTTATTTTCAACAGACTGCTATTTCCCCATTTCAAATACCTGTTCGGATCATTTGCCTGCTACCACGTTTCTACCTTCCATGTTAACTGACCCTGGCCTGTTTACCGACAATGCCTTTGCTTGCCATTTTAAACCACGTTTCTGACTTCCACATGCACCGACCTTGGCCTTTTAATCGACTATTTTTTGCCTGCTACTTGGATTGATCTTTTGCCCTTCTATTTTCAGTACACAGGGGTCTCATATGCGAGGGGCTTCAGAATAGTGTTCTGGGTACAGAAAAACTGTTTTTGGTTTTCTGTGTTCCCAGAACAGGGTCTGGTGTCCGAGGCTTCAAAGGGATTTGGGTGGGAGAAGCCTCTACCCCTGTCCCCCTGGCCCTAAGCTTGATGGTGCTTCCTGCTGCCTGGACCAATATTTTGGCTGTGCTGACCATCTAGCTGCCTGTAATGACCCAGGACTTTATGGACCATGTTTCTTCCTGCTGCCTAAACCAATACTTTGCCTGTGTTGACCATATCTCTGCCTGCTGCCTCTACTGAATATGGACAGTATTTCTGTCTAAACATCTCCTTTGGCATTATTTCTAACTGGATCAATGCTTTGGCTGTACCTCTGCCTGTACTAACTATGGACAGTATTCCTGCCTGCTGTCGCTGACCACATCCCTGCCTGTTGCCTGGACCGATGCTCTCCTCTGTGGACCACTGCACTACCAAAACCACAGGCGATCTTTTATTTGGTAAGTACATGCTATGTGTTAGAAACATGAAGGGCCTTCAAAATGTGATCGGTAGTCAGAAAATGATGTGTCATTTATGCTCCTAGAATGCCTGAAGGTGCTATGGCCAGGCTTTGTAAAAGTCTCACACATTGGCTGAAATGCTGGTCTGCAGACCAGGCATCTAAAGCCACGTACACACGTAGCTGTATGTCCGACGTACTTAGTCTGGCGGACTTCCGCCAGACTGTCCGTCGGACTTTCCGAACGGGCTACTTGCCCACACACGGCACTTTTTCAGCGGACTAATACGGCGTACTAAGTCCGCCGTACTATCCGCCCTACTTTTGAAATGAACGGACTCGCCCACACACGCGGAGGAAAGTCCGCTTATTT
Source organism: Lithobates pipiens (assembly GCF_037356315.1). Taxonomy (NCBI): domain Eukaryota; kingdom Metazoa; phylum Chordata; class Amphibia; order Anura; family Ranidae; genus Lithobates; species Lithobates pipiens. Next base: position 78,744,372 of record NW_027507789.1, on the reverse strand, counting down.
CGAGGGCGTCTCCAGGTAGGCGGGGCCCGCGAAGAAGACGTCGCTGGCCCCGCCCCCTGGTATGGACTTAAAGGGGAACCCCAACGCCGAAAAAAATCGGCGTAGGGGTCCCCCCCAAGTCCACAACAGACCCTTGTCCGAGCACGCTGGCCGGCCAGGAAAGGGGGGGCGAGCGAGCACCCCCCCCCCTGAGCCGTACCAGGCCGCGTGCCCTCAACATGGGGGGGTGCCTTGGGGAAGGGGGGGCCGCGCGGCCCCCCACCCCAAAGCACCTTGTCCCCATGTTGATGAGGACAAGGGCCTCTTCCCGACAACCCTGGCCGTTGGTTGTCGGGGTCTGCGGGCGGGGGGCTTATCGGAATCCGGGAGCCCCCTTTAATAAGGGGGCCCCCGGATACCGGCCACCCACCCTATGTGAATGAGTATGGGGTACAATGTACCCCTACCCATTCACCTGTAAAATAAAAGTACAAAAAAAACACAACACACGAGATAAAATACTTTATTGCACAGCTCCGGGGGTCTTCCGTCTTCGGGGGTCTTCTCGCCGGACTCCTCCGCTATCTTCTTGTAGCTCTTTTGCTAGCGGAGGAGTCCGGCTTTCTTCCTCGCCGCCGGCCTCTTCTTCCGACTTCGGGGGTCTTGTCCCCCTCTTCGGTTCTTCTGCCGGGCCACCGCGCCTTCTTATGGCTCTTTTACAGGCGGTGACCCGGTCTTCTGTCGCCGCCGCCGCCTTCCGTTCTTCTTCTTCTTCTTCTTCTTCTCCTCCAGGAGATGTTGACTAGACGATCTCTCCGGCCGCAATGCCAGGGACGCGCTGCGCTGCCACTTATATAATGTTACTCTCGGGTGGGGGGTCGCCTTCGGGAGTTGGCAGCCCGGTGGACCTCCCTACTTTCCAACCAGTGGGTCTGCAAACTAGTTTCATCAGGATACAAGATAGACGGTCGGCAAAATAGGAGGCCACAGTCTCCCATTCCTGTGGTGTTGAAAGGAACTGTGGAGTCAAAACAGAAAAAATATATATACAAGTACTTTTGCACATAACATTGCAAGCAGATTACACAAAAACATTCTTGCACAGCATCAGTATAACATTTATTTGAAGGAGTATTTAAAAAGACAAAAATATAAGGCCCACTTATCAGATTCCTTACCCCCTCTGATGGCCCATTGATAAAATTGTATGAAGGGGTGATGAGGGTTATAAATTAATTTTAAGGACACACATTCAATTTGGACACATTTAAGGGGTGTTTTGGGGAACATAACATTGCAAGCAGATTAAACAAAAACATTCTTGGCCAACATCAGTATAAAAATGTTTTAAAGGAGTATTTCTAGACAAAAATCTAAGGTCCACTTATCATATCCCCCCCTCCCTCTCTGATGGCCCATTGTAAAATTTTGAGGGGGGAGGACGGGGGGTTTGAGGTGAATTGGGAACAAAAAAAAGCCTCTGGCACTCTGCCTGAATTTAAGGACACAAAACATTTGTACACATTGTAGGGGGTGTTTTGAGTAAAGCACTACAATGGAGCTGACAAAATACATTTTTAAGGGACTAGGCTATAGGTGTATATGGGCCCAGGATAGCATGCTGGGGAGGTTAGTGAAGGCAAATATGCAGGAAGGCCAAAAAAGGAGCATTTGAAAAGTTTACAGCATGCATGAGGATAAAGGGGACATTCACAGCATATTCCAATCCATGATAATTAGGAAATGATGAAATAAATACAATACATTAGCAAACATTAAATACATATAAATGTGATGTTAAAAGATAAAACATACCTTAATATAGTCCTTCTGCAGGACCTGAATGATGGCAGAACAGGTCTCTGGAATAATGATCCCCAGAGCCTGGGGGAAGATGCCTGTAGAGAACTTGAGGTCCTGTAGGTTTCTCCCAGTCACCAAGTACTGCAAGGTGGCAACTAGCCTCTGCTCCGGAGTGATGGCTTGCCGCATGCAGGTGTCCTGCTTCATAATATAAGGGGTGAGCAAAGTCAACAGATGGTGAAAAATGGGGTCCGTAGAAAGTTCCTGAAATCATCAGGATTATTCTCCTGGATCTCACGAAGCAGAGGCATGTGCGAGAATTGGTCTTGCTGGAGTAACCAATTCTTGGTCCATGAACTCCTCCTCGCCCTGTTCATGGAATGGGCTTGGGTCAAAGTATAAACCCCAACACCAAGCCCCCACACAGCACGAACTCTACGACAAGTATGTACCCATAACATGGTTTCAAAACGGTTGGCTGGTCAGAAGGAACTTAACAGAACGCACCGAGGAACAGCAAGGCCTGTGAAAAGCGAGCTGAAAATCAGCAACGAATGGAAAAAAACACGCTGAAAAACAGATATGAACTGACTAAACGCACTGAAGAATAGACACAAACCCACAAGCACAAACTGAACAGCAGTAAAACGATCTGAAAAGCGCAAATAGTCTCTAACCAAACTTCTACACAAGATTAGCAGAAGGAGCCCAAAGGGTGGTGCAGTGGCTATTGAACTTCCTTTTTCTAGTCCCGTCGTACATGCTGTATGTCACCGCTTTCTTGACGGTCAGACTTTGGTGTGATCACGTGTACGCAAGACGGTTTCAGCGGAACTCTGTCGGAAAAACCTTCAGTTTATTCCGACGGGAAAACCGGTCGTGTGTACAGGGCATTAGGGTTTCTCTATATCTGCTCATTGCTTAACTTAGTGGGTGCCATCTACCAGTATGAGCACTGTGTTTTTAGGTCCTATGATATATTCTTAGGACCCTACCCAACTTTTGGCATCCTGTATACTCATTTTGGTTATTTACTTTCTTGGAAGAGCTGGGATTGGTCCCAGACATTCCCCACTATTGGGGTTTGGCTATATTTATAGTTGCATTTAGGTGAGGGTCAGAGGGGACTAGATCGGGGGTGAGTGGGTTCCTCAGCTCCTGTGGCGCAGTGGGTGTTTGGGTGGGGTTTTGAATTGGCTGGGTGGGGCGGCATTGGGACCTGTGATTCAATGCTTTTACTTAGTATTCTCTCTTTTGAGGAGGTAGCTATTTGGGTGTATGTTCCATTTCTCTCTTTTTTGTTGATTTAATTCTGGTTACATGCTACCTAAACTGTGGTATGGTGTCACCACCTCATATGGTTGTACACTACAGTTGAGCTCCCTAGACCATCCTAGCGCTTTGCAGGAAGCCGCTATGGGTCAGTGCCGATGGGATCAGTGCTGTTGGGGGGGGATTGGTAATGTGGCGACCATTGCGGCGGGGAATTAGAATGGGGGGCATTTAATCTATGACAGGGTGTGTAAGAGGAGGGGGAGCAGGGAAGAAATGTCAAAAGTGGCACCGTTGGGGGTGGGGGGGGGGGTGTTCACATTTTAGGTTAATCGCTCTGATCAGGGGATTGTCATGCGCTAGTCAGCGCTGTTGATTCATTTAGCAGACTGAACAGTTTTGCTATAAGCTCATGGTCATTGAAATTGACCCAAATGCATTATTTTATTTTACGTTAAACCTCATTTGCCATGTAGTTACCCACCCCATTAATTTGTTCAGATCTTTTTGCAAGGTTTACACATTCTGCAGAGAAGTTATTACCCTGCTTAGCTTAGTATTGTCTGCAAATACAGAGATTGAACTGTTTACAGAACCCTGGGGAACCCCACTACCCACCCCTGACCATTCTGAGTACTACCCATTTATTACCACCCTCTGAACTCGCAATTGTAGCCAGTTTTCAATCCATGTACTCACCCTATGGTCCATGCCAATGGACCTTATTTTGTACAGTAAACGTTTATGGGGAACTGTGTCAAATGGTTTTGCAAAATTCAGATACACCACGTCTACGGGCCTTACTTTATCTAGATGACAACTCACCACCTCATAGAAGGTTACTAGATTGGTTTGGCAATAATGATTCTTTATGAATACATGCTGATTCTTGCTAATGATACCGTTCCCATTACTAAAATCTTGTATATAGTCCCTTATCCCCTCCAAGAGCTTGCATACTATTGATGTTAGGCTAACTGTTCTGTAATTCCCAGGGATGTATTTTGGGCCCTTTTTAAATATTGGTGCTACATTGTCTTTTCTTCAATCAGCTGGTACCATTCCAGTCAGTAGACTGTCAGTAAAAATTAGGAACAATGATCTGGCAATTACTTGACTGAGTTCCCTAAGTACCCTCAGGTGCAAGCCATCTGGTCCCAGTGATTTATTAATGTTAAGTTTCCCAAGTCTAATTTTAATTCTGTCCTCTGTTAACCATGGAGGTGCTTCATGTGATGTGTCATGAGGATAAACACTGCAGTTTTGGTTAATGAAGCCCCCCCCCCCATTCCCTTGTGAAGACTGAGGAAAATAATAAATTCAGTACCTTTGCCATCTCCCCATGCTTTGTAACCAGATGTCCTTCCTCATTCTTTAATGGGGCCAATATAGTCTGTCCTCCCTTGTTTACATAAAGGATTTCTTGGGATTTTTTTTGCTCTCCTCCGCTATGTGTCTTTCGTCTTCTATCCTAGCCGCCTTAATTGCACCCTTACACTTATTGATGTTATTACATACCCATTCATATACTGTATGCAGCGACTTTAACCCTTTCATGACTAAGCCTATTTTTGGAATTTGGTGTTTACAAGTTAAAATCCATATTTTTTGCTAGAAAATTACTTGGAACCCCCAAACATTATATCTATTTTTTTAGCAGAGACTCTAGAGAATAAAATGGCGATTGTTGCAATATTTTATGTCACACGGTATTTGCGCAGTGTTGTTTTAAACGCAACTTTTTGAGAAAAGGGACACTTTCATGAATAAAAAAAAACAAAACAGTAAAATTAGCCCAATTTTTTTGCGTAATGTGAAAGATAATGTTACGCCGAGTAAATAGATACCAAACATGTCACACTTTATAATTGCGTGCACTTGTAGATTGACGACAAAGTACGGTACCTAAAAATCTCAATAGGCGACGCTTTAAAAATTTTTTACGGTTACCAGGTTAGCGTTACAGAGGAGGTCTAGTGCTAGAATTATTGCTCTCGCTCTGACGATCACGGCGATACCTCACATGTGTGATTTGAACACCGTTTACATACGCGGGTGCGACTTCCGTATGCGTTTTCTTTGCTTCGCGAGCTCTCGGGGACGGCGGGCGCTTTAAAAACATTTTTTTTATTTTATTTATTTTAAAATAACTAAATTGTTTTAAAAAAATATATATATATATATATTATCACTTTTATTGCTGTCACAAGGAATGTAAACATCCCTTGTGACAGTAATAGGTGGTGACAGGTCCTCTTTATGGAGGGATCGGGGGTCTAAAAGACCCCCCCCACCCCTCCTTTACACTTCAATGTATTCAGATCGCCGAAAACGGCGATTCTGAATACCGGATATTTTTTTAAAACCGGCGCCATTGGCAGCCGAGTAAGCGGGAAGTGACGTCATGACGTCGCTTCCGTGTTTACGATGAGGAGACTAGAACGAAGCCGATTACGGCTTCGTTTCAGTTCCTCCGCAGCAGCCGGAGGCGTCGGATCACTGATCGGTGCTCCCGATCGAGCGGGAGCACCGGTAACAGCGGCGGGAGGGGGGGACGTCCCCTCCCGCTCCTCCGACATAACAGCCGAGCGGCTTTTAGCCGCATCGGTTGTTATACCTGGATAGCCAATCGCCTGCTGCAAAAAACGGTACCGGGATGATGCCTGCAGGTGCGGGCATCATCCCGGTATAACCCCCGGAAGCCGAGTACGCATATCTGCGTATGCTCGGCGGGAAAGGGTTAAAGTAGTTCATGCACTGCTTTGGCCTGACTTCCATCCAACGTGAAGGCCATAGACTTCAATGTTAACCCTCAAAAGTTGCATGAAAGTTGTACCTGAGTGTGATACAATGCAACAGTTGTCCATTATCACTGGTCAAAGCCAAAGTCGCATCCAAGTTTCATCCATCCAAAGTTACGTTAAAGTTGCCAAAGTTGGGGCAACTTTGGAGTCATACAAGTGTGAGTGGAGCCTTACTGCAGATTTTTTAACATATTTACACAAGTATGTTCACAATTTAAATATAAGTAAGCTGTTATTTTATTTATTTCAGAGTGAATGGGAGAAACGGGAACGCATTGAGGCACAAAGAAAAAAGCAAAGGGAACTCATTGTTCAGCTCAAAAACCAGCTAGATGATTTAGAAAATTTTGCTTACCAAGAAGGCAATTATGATTCTCTGCCCCAGTCCATGGTCATGGAGAAACAACGGGTACGTTTTTTTTTTTTTTTTTTAATGAACCCCTTAAATTCCAAGTTGTGTAATTTAGGCACTATAGCTTTAACCGTATTTCTAGCTCATATTATAAAAATGTCAAGCAATTTGTAAGATGGTTCCCTAGCATATGAGTTTTGTCTGTTAAATAACGAGACTAATTAAATGACTCACCTTTATTTCTATGTATTACAAATTTAATATAATTTGAAATATTTTCCATTTGCACTAATACTTTGCTGCAGTCTTGTTTTCCACTGGTCGAAGCCATGGAGAAAAAATATTTCTGTCAGCTGTTTCAACACATCCTCCGTTTTTCTTCTTTACAGCATCAACGGACATAAAATGTGTCCCTTTTAAGCACTGATTTAAGTTTTGTGAAAAGATAAAAGTCGCATGGTGCTTAATCAGGTGAATATGGAGCATGTTGAAGTGTAGTAAGGTGCTTGTCGGTCAAAAACTGCTTCACAGAAAGTGTTGTGTGAACAGTTGCATTGTCCTGTTGAAGAATGAAACCATTTTCCCACAGTTGCGGCCGTTTTTTTCTGAGGCCGCGTACACACGGGCGGACTGTTCGCCCAACTTTGTCCGCTGAACAGTGTTTGGGCGGACAGTCCGCTCGTTTGTGGGCTTTCAGCGGACAGTTTCAGCGGACAGTTTGACGAACAAGGTTTTACGGAATTTCCGAAAAACTGTCCGCTGAAACCTTGTTTCAGCGAACAGTCCGCCCGTGTGTAGGCTTGTTCGTCAAACTAAGTTCCGCGCATGCTCAGAAAGGATTTACACGCCGAAAGTTATAATGCAGTGTATAGGACGTCGTATTTTTCGTCCCGTCGTACATGCCGTTCACGTCATCGCGCACGGTTTCAGCAAACTGTTCGTTCGTCGTGTGTGGCCATGTCCGTCCATGCTAATTTTGAGCGGACTGTTTGCCGAAACTGTTTGACGAACAAGGTTGGGCGAACAGTCCGCGCGTGTGTACGCGGCCTGACTCTCAGCTTTATCAAAACTTCCTTATAATAATGAGGGTTAATTGTTGTGCCTTCTGGAACCCATTCTCTTAAAATTACACTCTTGATATTGAAAAACACAATGAGCATGGATTCAGCTATCATTTGAACAGAGTCAGCGGTCTTTTCAAACAATCTGGCTGTTTTTTCTACATTTTCTTAGTTTCTTGATGTGCAAGGTTGTCCAGGGCGTTCATCATCTTTGACATTCTTACATCCATCGCTGAACCTTTTGTGCCACTCAAACACACGTGCACGAGACTGTCCATCATTCCAATAAGCTGTAGTAAGCATTTGAAAACATTCTGTTGGTGTTTTGTGCAATTTTACAAAAAATTCCAAATTGACACGATGTTCAACCTTTACATTTTTTCGGCACACTACAGAAAACTCAAACAAACTAAATGGCAACTCACAATCAACTGAATGTTATAGAGGGTTGCTGCTTGTCATGCAGGTTCAAATATGTTCACCACGCATGCAGTTATAACTGGTTCTGACTGTTTTGTTTACTAGGTGGAATCAGTCTCATTATTTAATAGGCATACCTTGTATGTCCCTGTTATACCTTCATTTACACACATCTATTACACATGGGGTAGAATGTTTTGAAACAGTAGTTGAGGCCCAAGTGGTTAAAGGGGTTGTAAAGTCAGAAGTTTCTTTTTATATCAAATCGAAGTTCCGCCCCCCCCTCCAAAAATTAAAAGCCAGCAACTATACTGTAGCTGCTGACTTTTAATATTAGGATCCATACCTGTCCTGGAGTCCAGGGATGTCGGCACTGCAGCTGATGTTTCCATCAGCTGTCTGGTGCTACCGCTGCCATTGCCGGTAAGGGAACCTGCCAATGAAGCATTGAGGCTTCATGGCTGTCAGGGCTGGCTTAGCCATTCCTTCTCTGGGCTGGCTGCTCAGCTGTTGGCTAATTGCCAGCTCTCATCTCTCTCCCCAGTTACCCAGCTGTTCCAGATCTTGCTCGTCTGACCTGCCTACTTAACTGTCCAGCTCACTTCATCTCTGCCTTCGTCACATCACAAGAAACCATCTCCTGCATAAAGACTGGCTTGCTGACATCCCTTCTGGCTCCTTATCCTGTTTGCTGTTGCTCCACTTGGATCCCTGACTTCTGGCCTGGCTGATTACCCGATCTGGTTATTGAACTCTGGACTGGCTGACTACTCGATCTGCTTCATGGTTTCTGACAGTAGGCGAAGGCCATGAATTCGAAAGATACAGTCAATCCACTTGTTGGTAATATTTTTTCCAGATTGGATGAGCAAGATCACTGCATGGATCAGTTTGCCATAGCGTTACTAACGCTCCTGAGTCGCACGGCTCACCTGGAATCCCCCACTGTGGCTGCTCCGGTACAACCTGAGTCGCAGGCCGTCCCTGCTGCTGCGCCAGTCTCTGTGCAGGCACCCGCTCCGAGTATTACCTCTATAAGAGGTATGTCCGTTTCCGCTCCTCTTCCCCAGCGATGTGGGGGTGGTCCAGCTCAATGCAGAGGGTTTCTCAATCAGGTTGAGATATACTTCGAGATGCTGCCCCAGGCGTTTCCCTCGGACAGAAGCAAAGTGGGTTTTGTGATATCTTTGCTTTCTGAGAGAGCCCTGGCCTGGGCTAACCCTCTATGGGAGATGCAAAAACCTATTGTCTTGCTTTACCCTGAGTTTGTGGCATCCTTTAAAATGGTATTTGACGTTCCCGCATGTTCCACTTCTGCTGCCAAGTGCCTCATGTCCATCAGAGTACGAGAACTGTTGCGGACTACGCCATTGAATTCCGTACTCTGGCAGCAGAGGTTGCTTGGGACAATGAGGCCCTCGTGGCTGCTTTTTCTCATGGTCTCTCGGATTCCATCAAGAATGAGATAGCAGCCTGAGATATACCCACTGAGCTGGACAGCTTGATCTCGTTTGCCATCCTCATTGACTCCAGACTCAGAGAAAGACTTTCTTTTAAGGAGCACTTGCAGAAGCCTCCTGTACATTTGCCTCCGAGCTTTGCTGTCCCACCCATGCCTCCCTCACCTCCCATGCCTCCTGGTACCGAGTCGGTCAGTGAAGATGAACCCATGCACCTGGGCTTCACGCGTCTCTCTGCGGATGAGAGAGCCTTTAGGAGGTGGGAGAGATTGTGCCTTTATTGTGGCCAGGCAGGTCACTTTTTGAAGTCTTGTCCTACCCGTCCAGGGAACGCCCGAACCTTGAGGTCCTGTAGTGGACAGACCTTAGGTGGCGTTGTTTCGTCCCCAGTTATCCAGAAGACTAAGCCCCTGGTTTCGGTCCCCCTTTCTTGGGCTGAGTCGTCCATCGAGATACAGGCTCTAATCGACTCGGGCTGCAGGCCTGTTCATTGATGCTGCATTTGTTTCACAACACTCGATTCCGCTGCAGCTACATGACACTCCACTTGCCATTGAGGCTCTTGATGGAAGACCTTTTACAGCCTGCCCATGTAACTCATGAGATGGTAACGTTGTCCATGGCCGTAGGGGCTCTTCACCATGAGATAATCCAATTCCAAGTTATTTCCTCACCCATGTTTCCGCTGGTTATTGGTTATCCTTGATTACAGAGGCACAACCCCTTTTTTGATTGGCTCTGTGCTGAGGTTCTCTCCTGGTCACCACAATGCAGTGAGACATGCTTCCTGAAGGTATCCAAGGTCCTGTGCACCTCTTCACTCTCCTCCCTGCCGGAGGAGTACCGCGATTTTAGCGATGTCTTTGACAAGGGTCAAGCCGTTAGTTTACCTCCACACCGGTCTTATGATTGCGCAATTGGCCTTCAACCTGGTGCCATACCTCCTCATGGCCGGGTTTAACCTTTGTCAGTCTTGGAGGATAAGGCCATGGAGGATTATGTTGCTCAATTTCTTGAGGTTTAATCCGCAAATCCTCGTCTCCTGCTGGTGCTGGTTTCTTCTTTGTGAAGAAGAAGAGTGCTGAACAGAGACCTTGTATAGATTATAGGCGTGACAGACCTAGCTGGGACCAAGGCTCTTGGAGGGGACTGAATGCCAGCCTCTTGCTTTGTGATTATGGGCCCTGGCATTTGGGGGAACAATGCTCTTTGTGAGCTGTATGCCTGGGGACCCCTGAGGTGGTTTTACTTGGATTCAGGTCCATGCCGCCCCCCAAGACACACAGACTCTGGATATGTAAATGCCATGTTAGCAATAGACTGAATCACACTGTTGGGACATAAACTCTTAGATGCTAATATCATCAACTCCAGCCACCTGTGTGTTGTCTTATATAATGTAAATAAGTCTAGTCTGGCTTGACACAGATTCTAAAGAGTATTTCACCTACTGTTGTTTGTGCTAATTAACCCTGCAATTGAATGAAGGAGTCCAGTGTTGATTAGATAATTAGCTCATGCTAATTAGGTTAGGTTTTACTTACCCCGCTGTATATATTTTGTGTGAGATCTCAAATAAAGATCGATTCCTGATGTACTCCAAGATTGGTGTTGTCTAGTTCTTGGGGGTTCCTATAGCGAGATCCATTGGCGTCGTGTTCCAGGACTTGGGAAGCGGTATACTGACGGAAACACTCAAGAGGAGTGTGGGGAATAGGATCCGTCACATTGGTAGCAAGCAGTGGGTTGCTTCCTGCAGTCTGGGACATCCAAACATCCACTGGGGTCCAAGATCAGGAAAGCAGACTTAGATCACCCCAGCAGAGATATGAACCTGGCATCAGAGTTCCCGGGGCTGCTGCGGATCATCCTTTCAGCATACACCAGGACTGTGTCTGAGTATGAATACCTGGAGCTCAGGCAGCAGATTCGGGGTGGAGCTCTGGATTGGAGCCCTCCAGCTCGCTGGTATAAAATGGGACAAGTGCTTTCCAACTCAAGAGCATTGGGCCAGTAACCAACGGGCATTGTGGATGGCATTCCTGGGAGAGCGCCCCCAGGAACAATGGGTGACTTGGACAGGCTGGTCCAGCAGTAGATAGAGCTGGACAATCATTATCGGGCTCTGCAATGGCACACAGTGCAGGGATATTTGGGGGAGACAACCGAATGCTCTCCAGAGGGATATGACTTTGGTGGCCCTGGATTGCTGTGGGAGAGCCTTACAGGTTGTTTTGTGTTTGGCGATGAAGTGGAACCTACCCTTGAGGACCTGCGAGAATATAGAGAGGCTATGCTCGGTCTTGCAGGGGTCTCGGAGCTTAAACCTGATCTGGACCATTTGTTAAGGAAGGAACAGCATCTGGAAAGGTCATACAGGAAACTGCTAGAACACGTTCAGCAGCATGCCAGAGAATCGGCAGTGGAAACTCCGGAGATTGTAGTCCACAAACCTGAAGTGCTGACTAACTTCTGCCCAGCACCAACAGTGGCTTTGGCTTTTTTGAGAGAAGAGGTAGTCAGCCTTTCTCTGACAACACTGACAGGGACATGTGATTTTCTGCCAGCAGCATCTATGGAGTTACAACAAACTTCTCCATCTGAAGATCTGGTAACTGAACAGAGGGTGCAAGACCTCTTTCCCACACTTTTAGCAATTCCAGAGACTGGGGATTTAATAGACATTTCTGTAGAGGAGGAACCACCTAGCAAACCCCCAGCAGAAGTGCTGGCAACCGGACAGAGGGCCCAAGACCTGCAGCAATTCTGGAGGCCCAGGGTGAGGAGTTGGCAGTCTATCACAAGCTGAAGATCAGGATCCAAGGAGAGAATGCAGTCGTCGCCTCACAACTGCAGCTTGATCTGGTGTCAGTGGATGGGCCTGTGGTCTCTACTAACAGAACACCAGCAGAAGTGCTAGCAACTGGGCAGAGTGCTACCAACCTCTGCCCAGCACCGGCAACAACTGCAGAGTTCCAGGGAGCTGGGGCAGTCAACCTCTCTCCCCAACAGTTAGCTGGAGCAGATGGTGTAGGGAAGCTCCTACGCCCAGCTGACCTGCTGGCAACGGAACAGAGCACTGCTGGCCTCTGCCCACAACAAACATAGGACAGATTTCCTGTAAAGGTGGATGGGACTTCAGTCTCCACCTGTATACCCCGGGGATTCTGGGCAGTAGACCCAGATGCCCAACAGCATGACGGACTGAGCCCAAACACCCTGTGTTCTTTCCAGTGGCTGAAAGGACTCCAGGGAGAAGGGCCGGTCCACACCTCTCCCCAGCGTCAGGCATGTTCTCTGAGAGAGTCAGAGGTTGGCTGGGTGAGGAATACTCTGGGACAATTTGTTTGGGGTACTGTGTGGATACCAGCATTAGAGGACTGGAACCACTGACTAACTTCGGAGTCAACCCGTCTGGGGTCTCCTCCTCTGTTAGTCTCCTGCCGAAAAGGGGAGAAATGTGAAAGACCTAGCCGAGACCGAGGCTCTTGGAGGGGACTGAATGCCAGCCTCTTGCTTTTGTGATTATGGGCCCTGGCATTTGGGGGAACAATGCTCTTTGTGAGCTGTATGCCTGGGTACCCCTGAGGTGGTTTTACTTGGATTCAGGTTCATGCCGCCCCCCAAGACACAGACTCTGGATATGTAAATACCATGTTAGCAATAGACTGAATCACACTGTTGGGACATAAACTCTTAGATGCTAATATCAACTCCAGCCACCTGTCTGTTGTCTTGTATAATGTAAATGAGTCTTGTCTGGCTTGACACAGATTCTAAAGAGTATTTCACCAATTGAATGAAGGAGTCCAGTGTTGAATAGATAATTAGCTCATGCTAATTAGGTTAGGTTGTAGTCACCCCGCTGTATATATTTTGTGTGAGATCTCAAATAAAGATTGATTCCTGATGTACTCCAAGACTGGTGTTGTCTAGTTCTTGGGGGTTCCTATAGCCACATCCATTGGCGTCGTGTTCCAGGACTTAGGAAGCAGTATACTTACGGAAATGCTGAAGCGGAGTGTAGGGGATAGGATCCGTCACAGGGGTCATAGGGGTCTCAATAGTGTCAAGATTAAGAATGCCTACCCGATTCCATTGATTACAGAGTTATTTGACCGCCTCAAGGGAGCAACGGTTTTTACGAAGCTTGACTTGAGAGGGGCATTCAATCTTGTGCGCATTAAGAGGGCGACGAGTGGAAAACTGCATTTAATACCAGAACAGGAATTTCCAGGAATTTATTAACGATGTCCTCCGAGATTTGTTTCAGTTATGTGTGGTGGTTTATCTCGATGATATCCTCATATTTTCCAAGTCCCTGGAGAGCCACCACACAGATGTCTGTCGTGTGCTTCAAAAACTGAGTGAGAACAATCTCTATTGTAAACTGGAGAAGTGCGAGTTCCATCGTGAACAGGTTATATTTGGACCCAGAGAAACTGTCGGCAGTCCTACAGTGGCCTCGACCTGTGGGTTTACGTCCTCTGCAGCGTTTCCTGGGCTTTGCCAATTACTATCGGAAGTTTATTCGTAACTTCTCATCTCTGGTCAAGCCCCTGACTGATATGTTCAGAAAGGACGGTAATCCACACAGTTTGTCTTCGGGGTCCATTAAGGCCTTTGAGACTCTCAAGGCTGCCTTTGTTTCTGTTCCTGTGTTGGCACATCCTGATCCTACGTTGCCTTTTATCCTAGAAGTTGATGCTTCTGAGACTGGAGTTGGTGCCCTTCTGTCTCAACGTCCTAACTCTGAGAGCGTTATGCATCCGTGTGGCTACTTTTCCAAGAAATTGTCAGCTGCTGAGTGCAATTATGAGACAGAGAGCTGTTGGCGATCATTTTAGCCCTGAAAGAATGGAGACATCTCCTTGAAGGTACTACTGTGCCTGTTCTTATTCTTACTGACCTTAAGAATCTTGCATTCTTATCTGAGGCTAAGCGCCTCTCTCCCAGAAGGGTGCGATGGGCTCTTTTCTTGTCGAGTTTTAATTACATTGTCTCATTCTTACCCGGTACTAAGAATGTAAGGCCTGATGCCTTGTCACGGCAATTTTCCTCCACTTCCAAGTCGGAATCGGTTCTGGTTCCGGTGATTCCTCCTGATCGTATCTTGACTACAGTTAGCACCAGTCTTACTTCTCCTTTGGGTGACAAAACGCTTGCTGCTCAGGTCCATGCTCCTTCTGAGAAACCTTGTGACTGCTGCTTTGTCCCAGAGAGTCTCCGTACTGCCGTGCTCCAGACTTACTATTCTCCCAAGGCAGCTGGCCATCCTGGGAAGAATCAACTCATTTGGGGCATTTCCCAACAATTCTGGTGGCCTAGTCTATGGGCTGATGTTACTGCCTTTGTAGCTGCCTGTTCCGTGTGTGCTCAGAGTAAGACTCTATGCCACCTTCCAGTGGGCCTCCTACAACCCATACCCAATGGAGAGAGGCCCTGGACCCACCTGTCAATGGATTTCATTGTGGAGTTGCCCAACTCCCAAGGCAACACTGTTATCCTCATGGTGGTTGACCGGTTCTCAAAGATGTTTCATTGTATTCCACTTAAGTTGCCTACCTCTAAGGAACTGGCTTCCATTTTTGCTCGGGAGATCTTTCGCTTACATGGGCTACCCAAGGTGATTGTCTCGGACAGGGGCAGTCAGTTTGTCTCCCGGTTCTCGCGAGCCTTTTGTGCACAGTTGGGAATCCAGCCTGCTTTCTCTTCTGCCTATCACCCGCAGTCTAATGGGGCCGTAGAGCGAGCCAATCAGTCCTTGGAGCAATTGCTACGTTGCTATATTTCTGACCATCATAACAACTGGTCTGACCTATTACCTTCGGCAGAGTTTGCTCACAACAGTGCCTTGAATTCTGCCTCCTGATTGTCTCCATTTATGGCGAATTATGGTTTCCAACCATCCATGTTGACTGACTCGTTTGTTCCGCAGAGTATTCCTGCGTTAGAGGAGAATCTCCGTGGTCTTCGTTCCACTTGGGTACAAGTCCAGGTGGCTTTGCGTCATGCTAATGATAGGTTACAGACTCCATGCTGACCGCAGACGCCTGCCTGCACCTTCCTACCAGGTTGGGGACAGGGTCTGGCTGTCATCTCGCAACCTCCCGGCTTTGTGTTCCCTCACTGAAGTTTGCACCTCGGTTTAATGGGCCTTTCCGTATCCTTCGTGTTTCATGTCTCCTTATTGAAACCGTTGGTCACATCACAAGGAACCATCTCCTGCGGTTTGTTTCAAGACTGGATTGCTGACATCCCTCCTGGCTCCTTATCCTGCTTGCAGTTGCTCTACTTGGATCCCTGACTTCTGGCCTGGCTGATTACCCGATCTGGTTATTGAACTCTGGACTGGCTGACTACTCAATCTGCTTCATGGTTTCTGACAATGGCCAGGTCCTTACTTTGCATGTGCAAAGTGCGCTGCACTCTATTACTGGCCCGCTGGCGAGGAGGAGGAGGGACCTGGACTTCTGACATACCTCCGGTGGAAGTGGGGACAGGATACCTGTCAAACATTGGAACTCCACTTTAATTCATTCTATGCATTCAGATAAAAAGCCTTCTGTGTGCAGCAGCCCCATCTCTGTCCAGTGATGTCCCAGAGTGTCTCTGCTGTCCGGGACTCTCCCTCCTGATTGGCTGAGATACAGCAATGATGCCATTGGCTCCCGCTGCTGTCACTCAGTCAGCCAATCAGGAGATAGAGGGCCGGTGCCGAACCACAGCTCCATGTCTAAATGGACACAGAGCTGCAGCTCGGCTTGGTGCCCCCATAGCAAGCTGCTTACTGTGGCAGCACTCAACAGGAGGGAGGGGCTAGCAGCACAGAAAAGGCACCTGAGGAGAGGAGGATTGAGGCTGCTCTGTGCAGATCCACTGCAACAGATTAGGCAAGTATGACATGTTTGTTATTTTCATAGAACAAAAATAATGAGACTTTACAATCATTTTAAGTATGATTTCTGTTCTTCCTTGGAATGGGCTTCTTACAACAATTGGTGCAAAAGCACACTGTATACTTCTATTTTACCAGATAAGAGTCGGTCAAGACCAAACACTGAACAAGCGTGGCTTTATTGGGAGGCTACCATGATGAAAAAGCACTTTACAAAATTCAAGGATTCTACTCCTTTTTATATACGATAAATGAAATTATGCTAATCATTGAAGAATTCATTTTGATTAGTAGCCATGTTATTCTTGCACTGTTTATATGATTTATAACTTTTCCAGGTAATCATTGATGAGTTGATTAAGAAGTTGGATGTTAATTTGAATGAGGACATTAGCTGCCTATCTCCAGAAGAGTTGCGGCAGAGAGTAGATGCTGCCATTGCTCAGATTGTTAACCCAGCTAGAGTGAAGGAGCAGTTGGTGGAACAGTTGAAGACTCAGATCAGAGACCTGGAGATGTTCATAAATTTTATTCAAGGTCAGTAACCTTTTTCAAAAATGTCAGGAAAATTCTATTTTAAAAATGGCAACCCTTGAAAACAACATTTAGCAGTGAGATCATAGTTGTAAAGGTATGACTTTTACCACTTTTCAGTTTTCTGGGATTTCTTGGTTTGATAAATCCCTAACTTGGAATAAGCATGCATATACAGTAAGTGCTTTGGAATTTTCTGATTATTCTGATAATGATAATTACTCTGGGTGAGTAGCCAAACGTATTTACCTTATCAGGTCAGCAGAACAGCCAAGTACCAGTAATTAGTAGCATTTCTAGTCTCTTGAATAGAGGCCTGTCCAAATCTGAGGCCATGATTATCGTATATCACAGACACAGAGCATGCTATAATCATGACCATCTGGGAAGTCCAAAAGCAATGCAGTTGAGGGGAGGGAGACACAGAGAAAAAACCCCACTATCCAGCCTAAGCAACCTACTCTACTGCCTGCAGCATGATGCGGCAAAGCGCAGTATCCTCTGCAGCTCTCACATCCACCTTGATGTCATGAATGTATGTACAGAAGACCAAGTTCCAGCCTTGCAGACCTGAGCCACTGACGCTTGAGGACAAAGAGCCCAAGATGCTCCCACACTGCTGGTAGAGTGTGACTTTACCCAAATGGGTGGAACCTTGCATTTCAAGCTATAGGTTTGAGTAATAAACTGGTGGATCCACTGTAAAATTGCCGCTTTTGATGCTGCCTGACCCTTCCTGGGTCAATCTGGAAGAACAAACAAAGAGTCAGACTGCCTAACTTGTTCTGATAACCTTAAAGCGGGGCCCCACCCAGAAGGGGAAGCTATGCTTGTTTGCTACCCCACCCCCACTCCACTGCCACATTTGGTACTTTTTGGGGGGGGGGTGGAGCTGGTACTTTTGTCATTGTTTTGCCAGGTACCCACTTATGGCTCCGATCGCAGCAGTGATTTGAGCCAGAAGTTCAGCTGTTCAATTGTTAAGATGGGTGCAATATTTGTCCCCGAGACAGAAAATCAAACCAGACCGGAGGTGACCAATGTCTGTCCATTGCCAAGTTTACCATGGTGGCTTGCCAAGCCGGAGTCATCAAGATACTGGCTTTACTTCCTCCTGGATCCTGCGCAACAGATACGGAAGCAGATGAACCAGAGCAAAGGTGTAAATCAGGGAGAACTGGTCTCAAGGGCATCTACCCCTATCGCCAGTGGGTCCCTTATCCTGGAGACAAACCTTGTTGTTGAACCTGGACGCTAGAAGAGCTACTTAAGGAGTTCCTCAACAATGACAAATTGAATTGCTCAGGATGCAGGGACCACTCTCCCGACATTAACCGCTGGCAACTGAGAAATTCCGCCTGCCAGTTCTCTATCCCTTGGATGTGTACCGCTGACCGATATGGTACATGACCCTCTGCCCTTGTCAGAATATGACTGAGGGGGGGGACCTGGGCAGCACGATTATTGGTGATTAATATATGCCACTGCTGTGGCATCATCGGATTGAGCCCTGACCAGAAGGCCACACAACTGATTCATCCAATGGTCCAGAGCAAGACAAACTACCCCAGATTGTTGATGGGCAGCACCCATTCTTGTGGAGACCATGCTCCCTGCACTTCAGACGAGTCCAGAACGGCTTCCTATCTAGAGAGGCTGGCATTTGCCATCACTGTCCTCCAAATTACTGGGAGAAAAGATTTCCTCTTTAAGTTCCAAGAGACCATCCACCAATTTAGACTCGGCAACACCCCGGGGGACAAAAGACTTATGGTTAATCTAATGCTTGAATTTTCCTGTTCCAAACAGACAGAATGTTCATCTGTAATGTTCTGGAGGGGAACTGTATGTAGGGAATGGCCTTGAACGTCGACACCATTTTCCCCAGCAACCTCATGCACAGATGTATTGAAGGATAACTTTGCCTTATACCCAGAACCTGAGTACTCTCGTCTGAACTATATCTAGGACCACCCCAAATACTCCAAGCTTTGTACTGGCTCCAGAGCTAACTTCTTGAATTTAAGTACCCAGCCCATGTGCTCCAATGTACACGAGAAGCACGTTCTGCCTCAACCGTGAAACTGACTGCTCTTTGAGCAAGAGGTCGTCTAGGTGTCCTAGGTTAGACACTCCCTGAGTTCTCAACAAGCCTAGCACTGGGATTTAATACCTTTATGAACACCCCTAAGGGCAGCGGCACAAATTGAAAATGACAAATTTCTACTGAAAACCACAGAAACCTTTGATGTGTGTTCTTGATGTCTGTAGATGATAGAAAATCCTCCTTTCGAAGTATGACTAGGATTGATTGAACAAATTCCATTTTAAAAGGCCGAACCCTTAGGCGTCTTAGTACTATGAGATCCAATATTGGTCTCATGTCCCCATTTGGCTTTGGGACCATGAACAGATTTGAGTAGAAGCCCCAGAATCTCTTGTCCGATGGATCCCAGTCTAACAGGTTGAGTGCCTGAAACAAGGAGTCTCTTTTTTTTTTTTTTTTAGCTAAATTAATGGGTACGTTCAATCTCAAAAATCAAGGAGACAGAAGAACCCATATTCCCAGCCTGTACACCTGAGAGACTGTGAAAATGACCCATCTATCCGAACTCACCTCTGTGAGTGGGGGAACCCCTTCATAAGGAAGTGGACATGGAACCTGCCTTAGAAGATTTTGGCACCCAGGGCTTTTTCTGCCCCTGGTTCTGCGAGTTACCTCTAGAGCCAGTTGTTTGCGAGCATCAAAAGGACTGTCTAGCAATTGATGAACTAGTTGTGAAAGCCCCAGGCCCTCTATAGACAGAGCGCTTACTTTTCTTTTAAAGTGCCAGAAGAGAACATTTTCCACCCAAGATTTTTTGGATGTACTTGTCCAAATCTTCACCAAACTAAACATTCCCCATAAAAAGGAAAACCTGCCAGCAACTTCTTGCAAAGCGTTTCAGGTGAACAATTCTTTAATCACAAGACTCTACGCATGTGCACTAACATTAGGGCCAAAGGTGAAATCTGACAAATAGTTTTTTAGGGCATCTACTGCAAAAAAATAATGCACAGGGTAAATCTACAAATTTCTCAGCAGGATCCTAGCCTTGAACCGGGACCTTTCTTACCAATCGCTTGACGTGATCTTTCAGACTTTGGCAAATCCCAATAGCTGCCACAGCTGGCTGCACAGCAGACACAGCCAAAGCAAACAAAGCCTTCAGAAGTGATTCAAACTTTTTGTTGGTTGGATCTTTAAACACTTGAACATGGTCCAATGAGCAAGTCAAATTTTTATTAAGAGATGAAACGTCTGCATATACCGCTGGCAAGCTCCATTTCTCTTACATTCACCAACTGACACAGCTCCTTTCTTAGACCATTGGGTTATTACGCCACCTTCAGGAGAGGACTAGGCAGAACATGTTATAATAAAACTACAACTTTCTAGTTCCGCTCAAGGGGCGGTCCCTTAGGTCACAACCCCTCAGCCTGCTACTGCAGCCTCAGTTTTTTACTACCTAGTGAAGAAGGACCTAGGAACCCTGCAAGCCCACCGGCACGTGGATTTTACTGCAGAAGTTTTGCTTTTTGCGCAAGATTAAAGATCCTGTGATCTGCTATCAACAGCCAGCTGGGTGACAGGCTGGATACTCTTATCCTTGTAGTCTCCCCAGCCTGGCCGGCGAGCGTGTACAGACCAGAGCTCCGCGCTGGGTCCGCCACGACATGCCCCCAGCTCCAGGAGCGGCCGGTGGGCGTAATGCCCCGGGGCACACATATGACCGGGCTACTGATGTCTGCGTCAGTGTGCCGGGCCAGCAGCCACCCCATACTGATCGGAGAGTGGGTCTGTGATGGAATGTCTCCCAGCTCTTCAGGACTGGTAAGTACAGCTCTCCCTGCCTCGGTGGGGCTGGGCATTCCCTGGGAAGTCGATTTCAGGGTCCCTCACCTCCCTCTCTTCTCTCCCTGTCTTCCCTCCCCCCCTTCCCTGTGAGGGATCCTGCATGGACTGCTGAGCAGTGTGTGTGCCATAGACAGGGGCTCTCTGGGGAGGCTCTCATCTGTGGGGACTGCACTGGATAGCTGTGCCCTGGACATGTATAGGTCTCTCCCCTGAGGTGTCTGGAGGCTGTGTCTGTTGATGGCTGTAGCGCTGTTTTACCGCCATTTCTCTGCCTGTTTTTTCACTGTTCTTCATTGCATACAGTGCTCGGCGACCATGTTTGGTGTGACCAGGGAGCAGCATGCTCTGTCTCCATTTTCCTGTAGTCCAGCGGCCATTTTTCCCGTGATTATGTCCTTTATATTGCACGCTCGGCGACCATTTAGTTGAAGCCTGAACATGTTTTTCAGCTTCAGCGCTATTCAGAACAGCTCAGCACAGCACGGTTTGGTCTCTTATGCATCTGGGAGCTGACACAGGACATAAGCACACCTAGCTGGACGGCGTAGAACTCTGTCAGGGTGGTGAGTCCTGCAGGAGGAGCCCCTCAGCCAGCAGCAGTTAAGAGGGTGGGACCATCACTGTCCTAAGTCCCCAACAGGTGGCACACATGGTAGGGTCAGCATGGCTTCAGAAACTGGTGTTTCCTCCCCCAAAATCCAGGCAATTGCAACCAGTTCGCCTGCAGACAGTGCATTGCCTCTGGACGCTTTGTCGGCGGTCCTTAATTCGTTCGTTGCCAAGATGGAGGCGGTGTGTGGGAGCAAGGGTGGTAAAAAACAGCCCCTAAACTGCAAACCCCCCCCCACTCCCACACCCCCTCGTCCGTGGAGACGCAGACTCGGCCCTGCTGAGGCTGGTGACCTCTGTTCTGTTGTTTCAGAAGACGCTGACCAGGACTGATCGGACAGTGAGCATGAGTCCCTGTCCATGCGTGACAAATCGCTTGTTGGAGCACTTATCACAGCTGTGCGTGATACCCTGAAAATTCAGGAGCCAGCAGATCCCTCTGCTGATGTAGAGGCCCCCTTTGGGTCCTGTAAGCCAGCCCGCACACCTAAGGTGTTCCCGTATCTCTCTTATTTCGATAAGTTCATATACAAGGAATGGGGTCGACCGCAACAGACCTTTTCGATCCCCAAATACATGGCGGTGTGTTACCCCTATGAGAGGAGAGCCTTTTCAAAAAATAGTCGGCTCCTCCAATCCTGGACCCCCCAGTATCCAGGTTAAACAAAGTAACCACGATCCCGGTAGAGGGGAATCCTGCCTTTAAGGACCCCATGGACAGGAAGGCCGAGGCAGTGGCTCGTTCCTTGTTTAAGGTGGTGGGGTCAACAATGCGACCAGTATGGCATCCGCACTTGTGTCACAGACACTTACCGAGTGGGCAAAACTTTTGCACCGCAAATTGGGGAAGCAACAGGCTTCTCCTGTCTGCATGGAACTAGCAGACCAGTTAGTACAAGGCCTTAAGTATGTTTGTGATGCAGCCCTGGATACCCTTCCTCTGTTATCTAGGGCTTCAGTGTCGGCAGTGGTGCTGAGGCGCCTGATTTGGCTAAAATGCTGGTTGGCTGATCAGGCATCTAAAGAAAGCCTTGACGGATCTTCCCTTTCTTGGCGAATGGCTCTTTGGAGCCTCATTAGATGACATTATTAAAAATGCCACAGTTAGTAAGAGTGCGCTACTCCCACAGGCCAGGAAAGCTAAGGAGCCACGTCGTAGGCAAGGGCCCTCCTTTTCCGCTCACACGGCTTTTTCGTCCTCCCGGGGCTTCGGCTAAACGTCCTCAGCCCGACAGGACGACCTCTAAAGGACAAAAATGTCCCTGGAACCGCAAGCCTAACAAGTCTGCGAGCAAAAGTGCTACCGCATGAAGATTTGCCCCGCCCTCAACACAGGTGGGTGGGGGGGTCGCTTTCGGGTGTTTGCAGCCCGGTGGGCCTCTCAGCTGTCCGACCATTGGGTCTGCAATCTGATTTCCTAAGGCTACAAGATAGCGTTCCTCTCTTGGCCACAAAACAGATTCTTCCCCTCTAGCATACCCGTACTCACCGGCTCGCTGGGAGGACCTATTGGGGGGCGGTAAGGGACCTGCTGAGTCACGGGGTGATAGTACCTGTTCCGGAGTCGGAACACTTCCAGGGGTTCTACTCCGATCTGTTTGTAGTCTCCAAAAAGGAAGGGGTACGTCCAATTTTGGATCTAAAAGCCCTCAATTACTTTGTAAAAGTACAGAGGTTCAGAATGAAATCAGTTTGCTCAGTAGTCACTGCACTCCATCAAGTGGACTCCCTGGCATCTTTGGACATCCAGGATGAGTACCTGCACATACCCAGAGCATCTTCCACCTCAGAGTTAGAGGAGGATTTGGCGATCACCATGCAGACCTTGAAGGAATTTGGGTTGCTGTTGAACCTAAAAAAGTCAGTAATTGTACCAACTCAGCGTTTGGAGTACCTAGGCTTATTGCTGGACTCCATGGAAGCGAGAATGTTTTTCCCTTCAGACAAGCTGCAGACTCTCAGAGCTACGATAAAACTGCTGATGAACCACATGTGGTCGTCGCTACGCTTCTGCATGCTAGTCCTGGGACTCATGGTGGCCTCCTTCGAGGCAGTACCGTATGCCCAGTTTCATACCTGAGTCTTGCAGAAGGAGATTTTGACAAAGTGGAACAAATCTCCGTTGTCCATGGATCGGCAGATTCAGGTGAGCCAGTTAGTCAGGGATTCCCTGCTCTGGTGGCTGAGGTCCCCAGCACTTCGGTCTGGGAAGTCGTTCCTACCTCTGAAATGGACAGTGATCACAACGGACGCCAGCCTAACTGGGGTGGTGGTTCAGTTGACCCAGGGCCTCTAGTCGGTGGAGGAATCCAAGTTGCAGATCAATCTGCTCAAGCTGAGAGTGATCAGGCTGTGCCTCTCCACGTGCTCAATAAGACTTTGAGGGCATCCAAGAAGCTCGGCCTCCGCACGGGAGGTCATTCACATCCTTCAGTGGGCATTTACATCCCGGGAGTGGAGAACTGGCAGGCGGACTACTTAAGTCGCCAGATTCTGGACCCAGGAGAATGGGCGTTGCATCCAGAGGTGTTCAGGCTACTGTGCCTGCGATGGTGCACACCAGTGGTGGATCTTCTGGCCTCCTGTCTCAATCGGAAGGCGCCGAGATTCGTGTCCAAGACAAGAGATCCTTGTGCAGACACGCTGGTGGCTCCGTGGGATCAGTACCAGCTGATCTATGCCTTTCCTCTGCTGAAACTGTTACCACATCTGCTCCGCAGATTGGAGGCCGAGGTGATTCCAGTAATACTGATTACCCCAGATTGACCCCAGCGTCCCTGGTATGCAGACCTAGTGCGCCTGGTGGCGGATGCCCCATGGCGACTGCCATTATGAGAGGACCTTCTGTCTCAAGGTCCGATTCTCCATCCTGCTTTACGATCGCTGGTTTTAACGGCATGGCTATTGAGAGCCAGGTGTTGAGGAACCAGGATCTTTCGGACTCGGTGATTCCAACTATGCTGAGAGCGTAGAAATCATCTTCTTGGAAGATATATCATCGTACGTATGTGTGAGGAGAAAGGATGGCGTCCACACTCCTTTTCTATATCCAGGATCCTGCTGTTTCCACAGCAATGAGTAGACCAGAAATTGGCGTTAAGCACCATTAAGGGACAAATTTCAGCTTTGGATGTCTTTTTTTTTTCAGCGACCCCTGTCGTTTTCCTCTCTAGTGAGCACCTTTGTTCAAGGGGTCCGACATGTAGTTCCTCCCCGGTGCATCCACAGTTACCCCCATGGGATCTGAACCTGGTGTTATCAGCGCTTCAAAAACCGCCATTTGAAAATATCAGAGCGACTCCTCTGTTGACTCTTTCTCAGAAAGTGGTCTTTCTAGTGGCCATTACTTCGGCCAGGAGGGTTTCGGATCTGGCGGCTTTGTCTTGCAAGTTGCCCTATCTGGTTAACCACAAGGATAAGGTAGTGTTGCGTCTGCAACCTTCTTTTCTGCCAAAGGTGGTTTTGGCATTCCACATCAATAAAGACATTGTGTTACCATCTTTGTGTCCTAAACCAACACATCCTAAGGAGGTGGCCCTCCATTTCCTGGATGTGGTTTGGGCTCTGAGGGTGTATTTGTCTGCTACGGCTCCCTTTCGGAGTCATACTCCTTGTTTATTTCGGTGGCTGGTCCGAAAAAAGGCATGGCGGTCTCTTCGGCCACCATTTCCAGGTGAATCAGACAGATTGTACTACAGGCCTACGCTTTGAAGGGGCAGGTACCCCCCTTTCCGGTCGCGGCCCACACCATCAGGGCAATTGGAACGTCTTGGGCCTTCCGGCATCAAGCGTCTGTCGCTCAAGTGTGTAACTTGGTCGTTTGTCCACACCGTTGCAAAATTCTACAAGGTAGATGTCATGGCATCGCCTGATGCCTGTTTTGGCCGCAAAGTTTTGCAGGCGGCCGTATAATTGCAATTGCACTTAAATTTTTCCTGTTTTTTGGTAAAAACACAGTAACTGTAAGCAAAATGCACTGTTGCATTTGTTACCGCAGTTCTGAGGCAGTTTGGAGGTAGTGACTCCCAGATGAGGGTAAAAAAGTTCTTGGTTATTCCCACACACTGTTGTTTTGTGGGTAAAGTTTTTATACTAGTTCCCACATGCCATTGTGAGTGAAGTTCTTATGCTGTTTTCCCACCCCTCGTTTTGGCACTGCTTGGGAACATCCCAATGGCCTAAGAAAGGAGCTGTGTCAGTCGGTGAACGTAAGAGAAAATAGGATTTTTTTTGTATTTGCCGCAAAATCCTTTTCTCTGTAGTTCACCGACTGACACAACACCCTCCCCTCCTATTTTTGTCTGTTATACTGCTTGTTGATGTACTGAGGCTGCAGTAGCAGGTTGAGGGGTTGTTACCTAAGGGACCGCCCCTTGGGCGAAACTAGAAAGTTCTATTTTATTATAACATGTTGACATGTTCTGACTAGTCCTCTGCTGAAGGTGGCGTAACAACCCAATGGCCTAAGAAAGGAGCTGTGTCAGTCGGTGAACTACAGAGAAAATGATTTTACGGTAAGTACAAAAAATCCTATTTTTTTTCACAGACTTCTCCATAGGATAGAGAATGTAAAACCATTTGGGTGGAAAAAGGACTCTATCTGTACGATCCCAGTTAACATACACTACTTGGAGCAGGTATAAAGGAAAAGCCTGAGAGCTTTGCCGTGGCCGCAGAGATCCTAGAGAGGAATACTTAAAGTGGTTGTAAAGTCAGAAGGTTTTTATGCGCAGAAACCGCCCCTGCACCCCCTAATACATCACTGAGCCCCCTCTCTGTCCACGAATGTCTCGGCAGTCTGAGGCTCTCCCTCCTGTTGTCTAAGACTCAGCTGTGGCTCCAATGGCTCCTGCTGCTGTTAAAGTCAGTCAGCCAATCAGGAGAGGGAGTGGGGTCGGGCTGCTCTGTGCAAATCCACTGCACAGAGCAGGTAAGTATAACATATTTGCTATTTAAAAAAAAATTACAATCACTTTAACCTCTTGCCGACCAGCCACCGTCATTATACTGCTGCAGGTCGGCATGTTCCCATGAGCCGTCGTAGCCGTACATCAGCCCTTTAAGTGGGGATAGCAGGCATGTGCGGGGGACCTGATGCGCGTGGCCGGCAGTCGCGATGATTGGCGGAAACACGCGTTTACAGGCACGAGAGCCAGAACAGGGACTTGTGTGTTTTAACACACACGTCCCTGTTCTGTGAGGAGAGGAGAGACAGAGAGTGTGTTCCTACTAGTTAGGAACAACGATCTGTTATCTCCTCTAGTACTCCCATCCCTCTACAGTTAGAACACACACACGAGGGAACACAGTTAACCCCTTGATTGTCCCCTAGTGTTAACCCCTTCCATGCCAGTGATATTTACACAGTAATCAATGCAATTTTATAGCACTGATCACTGTATAATTGCGAATGGTCCCAAAAATGTGTCAAAAGTGTCCGATCAGTCCGCCATAATGTCACAGTTCCGTTAAAAATTGCGGATCACCATCATTACTAGTAAAAAAAAAAAAGTAGAAAAATAGTAGACACTATAACTTTTGCACAAACCAATCAACATACACTTATTGCGATTTTTATTACCAAAAATATGTAGAAGAATACATATCGGCCTAAACTGAGGAAAAGATTTGCTTTTTTTTAAAAAAAATTGGGGATATTTATTATAGCAAAAAGTACAAAATTACTGTTTTTTGGGAGGTTTTTTTCCAAAATTGCCGCTCTTTTCTTGTTTTTAGCGCAAAAAAATAAAAACCGCAGAGTTGATCAAATACCACCAAAAGAAAGCTCTATTTGTGGGAATTTTTTTTGGGTACAGCGTTGCATGACCGCGCAATTCTCATTGACACAGTCTGGGGCTGAACTGGTTATGCTTTGACACTAAAACCTACAAGCTGATTGGTTACTATGCAAAGCTGCACCTGATTCTGTGTGCACCAGTTTCAGTAAATCTCCCCCTTTTCTCTTTCGTTCATTGATGGACACAGCTAGGGTTATTATGCCACCTTCAGGAGAGGACTAGGCAGAACAACAACAAATGTGAAAAAACAACAAAACTGTACAGCTCCGCCCAGGGGGGCGGTCCCTCTGGTAATCACCCCTCAGCCTGCTTCCTGCAGCTCAGTTTTTTGCTGTCTAGTGAAAGAGAAGGACCTGCTGACCATCAATCCTGGGATTTTTTCTTTTTCTTTTTTTTGCCTTTTGCGCAAGATTTTGAGATCCTGTGATCTTCTATCAACAGATCAGATCTATCAGATCCTTGTAGTCTCCCCAGCCTGACTATCCAGCATGTGCAGGCCCTAGCTACGTGCTGGGTCAGTCACGACATGCCCCTCAGGCTCCAGGGGTGGCCAGTGAGTGCAATGCTCCGGGGCACACATGTGACCGGACTACGGATGTCTTTGTCACAGTGTGCCATGGCCCGCAGCCACCCCGTACTGCTTGGGTGTGGGTCGGTGATGGGATGCCTCCAGCGCATGTGGACGGTAAGCACAGCTCACCCTGTCTCAGCAGGACAGAGCAGCTGAGTATTCCCTGGGAGGTCGATTAGGGGGTGTCTCTTCTCCCTTTCTTCTCTCCCTGGCCCTTAGACCCCCCCCCCCGTAGGGGATGCTACATGACTGGGCTGTAATGCGGTGTGTGTACCTGAGCCAGGGGTCCTCCAGGGGGCTCTGGTCCTTGATTGGGGGCTGCGCTGTGGCTGTTTGTGTTCTTGTGCTGTATTCTGTCTCTCTGCTGGTGTCTCTGTGGGCTCTGCATGTGCTGACGCCATAGCACTGACCGCCGCTATTGTCTGTGTATACAGCATTATCGTCGGCCAATTTCTGTTGGCCTCTGTGAGATGCATGGTTGGCGGGCATTTTCCCGAAGTTCGGCAGCCATTTTGCCTGTGATTTTTTTTTTCCATACAAGAGCGCCCAGCGGCCATTTTCTTGTAGCCTCAGTTCGGTTTTTCTCCACAGCGCTGATTCCTGTGCCTCAGAACAGCATGTTTTTTACTCCTGGACACTTGTGCGCTGACACAGGACAGGGCTATCAGCGACAGGACAGCAGTACTCGGTCAGGGTGGTGAGTCCTGTGGTGGGGGCCACCTTAGTCTGTAGCAGCTAGGAGGGATTGAGCACCTTGTCCTAAGTCCTCAAGGGTGGCAGACAGGGTGGGTCAGCATGGCGTCAGAAGCTGGCATTTCTTCCCAGACCTCCCTGCAATTGCAACCAGCTCACCTGCAAGCAGTGCAGTTCCTTTGTACGCTTTGTCGGCGGTCCTTGAAACATTTGTTGCCAGTGTGGAGGCGGTGTGCGGGTGCAAGGGGGGTAAGAAACAGCCCTTGCCCCCCACCTCAGGGGAGAGCTCTGATTCAGACTTGGGCCCTGCTGGCGGCCCCTGTTCTGATGTGTCAGAGGATGCTGACCAGGACCGATCGGACAGTGAGGATGTTTCTGTGTCCAGGTGCATGCAGGAAAAATCGCTAGTTGGAGCACTTATCACCGCTGTGCGTGATACCCTGAAAATACAGGCTGCAGCAGGATCCTCTGCTGAGGTGGTGGTCCCTTTTGGGTCCCGTAAGCCAGCCCGTACACCTAAGGTGTTTCCGTACCTGACTTATTTTGATAAGTTCATATATAAGGAATGGGGAAGCCCGCTACGGACCTTTTCGGTCCCTAAAAGAATGGGTGGTGCGGTACCCCTTTGAGGAGCCTCCTTAAAAAATCGTTGGCTCCCCCGGTCATGTACCCCCCAGTATCTAGGTTAAACAAAGTAACCACGATCCCGGTAGAAGAGGCTCCTGCATTTAAGGACCCTACCGACAGGAGGGCTGAGACAGTGGTCCGGTCCATGTTTACGGTAGTGGGGTCAGCGCTACGACCAGTACTGGTTACTGCATTAGTGTCACAGACCCTTACTGAATGGGCGAAATTGCACCGTGAATTGGAGAAGCAGCAGTCTCCTTCGGTCTGCGTGGAGTTAGCAGACCAGTTGGTGTGCGGCCCTAAGTAAGTCTGTGATGCGGCCCTGGATACACTTCCTCTGCTCTCCAGAGCATCAGTATCAGCAGTGGTGCTGCGGCGCCTGATGTGGCTGAAATGCTGGTCGGCGGACCAGGCATCAAAAAAGCCTTGACGGATTTGCCCTTCCTTGGTGAGTGGCTATTTGGAGCCTCACTGGATGACATTATAAAAAATGTCACAAGTGGGAAGAGCGCGTTGCTCCCACAGTCCAGGAAGGGTAAGGAGCCACGCCGCATGCAAGGGCCCTCCTTTTCTGCTCAAAAGAGACTTTTTCATCCACCCGGGACTTCAGCTAAGCCCTCCCAGTCCCACAAAGCGACTGCTGAGGGACAAGAGCATCCCTGGTCACGCAAGCCTGCAAGCAAATGTGCTACTGCATGAAGGTTTGCCCCCGCTCGATGCACGGGTGGGGGGTCGCCTTCGGAAGTTTGCAGCTCAGTGGGCCTCTCTGCTGTTCGACCAATGGGTCTGCAAACTGATTTTATCGGGCTACAAGATAGAGTTCCTCTCTTGGCCGCCAAACAGATTTTTTTCCCTCCAGCATACCCTTACTCCCGGCTCACCGGGAGGCCCTGTAAGGGACCTGCTCAGCTGTGGGGTTCTAGTGCCTGTTCCAGAACCAGAAAGGTTTTAGGGATTCTACTCCAATCTGTTTGTAGTCCCCCAAAAGGAAGGGGTACATCCAATCCTGGACCTAAAAGCCCTCAATTGCTTTGTGAAAGTACAGAAGTTCAGAATGGAATCAGTAGTCACTGCACTCCATTAGAGGGACTCCCTGCCATCTCTGGATATCCAGAATGCGTACTTGCATATACCCATATGCCTCAGGCATCGGAGGTTCTGCTGGTTTGCAGTGGGGGAGGACCACTACTAGTTTGTGACTCTCCCCTTTGGCCTGGCTTCAGCACTCCGAGTCTTTACCAAAGTATTGGCACCAATTTTGGCATTGTTGCAACAACGTGGGTTACCTAGACAATTTCCTTCTGAGAGCAGCTTCCGCCTCAGAATTAAAGGAGGATGTGGCGATCACCATGAAAACTCTACATGAATTTGGGTGGGTGCTGAACCTCAAAGTCTGTACTAGTGCTGGACTCCGTGGAAGCGATAGTGTTTCTCCCTTCAGACAAGCTGCAGACTCTCAGGTCATCTCTACGTTTCTGCATGCGAGTCCTGGGCCTCATGGTAGCCTCCTTCGAGGCCGTACCGTATGCCCAATTTCACACCAGAGTCTTGCAGAAGGAGATATTATCCAAATGGGACAAATCTCCGTTATCCCTGGATCAGCAGATTCGTGAGCCAGTTAGTCAGGGATTCTCTTCTCTGGTGGCTGAGATCTCCGGCCCTTCGGTCCGGGAAATCGTTCCTGCCTCTTCATTGGACTGTGATCACTGTCCGGCTGGGGTGGAGTACTGAGAGAACAATCGACCCAGGGCCTCTGGTCAAGGGAGGAATCCCACATGGTCGATGAGACTAAGAGGGCGTCCGATCAGGATCCAGTCAGACAACGCCACGGCGGTGGCATATGTCAACCATCAAGGAAGAACAAGGAGCTCAGCTGCAGCACAAGAGGTTGCTCACATCCTTCGGTGGGCAGAGCGACACGTACCGGCCCTGTTGGCCATATACATCCCGGGAGTAGAAAACTGACAGGCGGACTATCTAAGTTGCCAGATGCTGGATCCAGGAGAGTGGTTATTGCATCTAAATGTGTTCAGGCTTCTTTGCCTGCAGTGAGGCACACCAGGTGTGGATCTTCTGGCCTCTCGGCTCAATTGAAAGGTGCGGAGGTTCTTGTCCAGGACAAAAGATCCTTGAACGGACACATCAGACACATTGGTGGCTCCACGGGAGCAGTATCGGCTGATTTACGCCTTCCCTCCCCTCAAACTGTTACCTCGTCTGCTCCGCAGAGTAGAGGCCGACGGGATTCCAGTAATACTGATTGACCCAGATTGGCCTCTGCGTCCTTGGTACACCGACCTAGTACGCCTGGTGGAGGATGCTCCTTGGCAGTTGTCGATGCAAGAGGACATTCTACCGCAAGGTCCGATACTCCATCCTGCTTTACCGTCGCTGGTTTTAACGGCATGGCTGTTGAAAGCCAGGTGCTAAGGAACTGAGGTCTGTCGGACTCAGTGATTTCCACTATGCTGAGAGCACAAAAGTATTTTTCTTGGAAGATATACCATCGTACGTGGAAGGCTTATTTCTCCATGTGTGTCCACGCACCTATTCTGTTTCCAGGATCACGCTGTTCTTACAGTGAGGTGTGTACCAGAAGCTGGCCTTGAGCACCATCAAGGGACAGATATCAGCCTTGGCTGTTTTTTTCCAACGACCCCTGGCGTCTCACTCATTGAGTACTTCTGTGCAAGGGGTTTGGTATGTAGTCCCTCCGGTGCGACCACCCCTACCTCCGTGGGATCCGAACCTGGTGCTATCGGGGTTTCAAAAACCGCCGTTTGAGAACATCAGGGAAATTCCCTTGTTGACTCTTTCTCAGAAAGTGGTCTTTCTAGTGGCTATTACATCTGCCAGGAGGGTTTCTGAGCTGGCGGCCTTGTCTTCCAAGTCGCCCTATCTAGTTATCCAGGATACGGTGGTGTTGCATCCGCAACCTTCTTTTCTGCCGAAGGTGGTTTCGGCTTTCCATCTCAATGAAGACATTAGGTTACCATCTCTGTGTCCAAAACCGACACGCCCTAAGGAGGTGGCCCTCCATTCCCTGGACGTGGTCCTAGCTCTAAGGGTATATCTGTCTGCCACGGCTTCCTTCTGGAAGTCAGACTCTGTTTGTTTCGGTAGCTGGTCCAAAAAAAGGGCTGGCGGTCTCGTCCTCCACCATTTCCAGGTGGATTAGACAGATTGTGGTCCAGGCTTATGCCTTGAAGGGGCAGGTGCCCCCTTTCCCTGTCATGGCCCATTCCACCAGGGCAATTGGGACCTCTTGGGCTTTCCGACATCAAGCGTCATTCTCCCATGTGTGTAAGGCAGTGACTTGGTCGTCCGTTCAGACCTTCACGAAGTTCTACAAAGTTGATGTAAGCGCATCTCCTGATGCCTGTTTTTAGCCACAAAGTTTTGCAGGCAGCCGTGTAATGTTGCAATTTACACGCTTTCTTCTTGTTAGAGAAAGTTATGTTTGTCTGTGCGTCTGATGCATATGTTGGCCGCAAGTTTAATGCGGCTGGTTCAGATGGTGACTCCTCCATTGGGGAGCACCGCTGGTTATGAGTGAAGTTATGTTTGCTGTTCCCATCCCTCGTTATGACACTGCTTGGGCACGTCCCTATGGTCAAGATTAATGGAGCTGTGTCCGTCAATGAACGAAAAAGAAAATAGGATTTTTTTTGCTCACCATAAAATCCTTTTCGCTGAAGTTCATTGACGGACACAGCACCCTCCCCTCCTATTAGTTTACGTTATACTGCTTGTTGACGTACTGAACTGCAGGAAGCAGGCTGAGGGGTTATTACCACCCCCCTGGGCGGAACTGTACAGTTCTGTTGTTTTTCACATGTATTACATGTTCTGCCTAGTCCTCTCCTGAAGGTGGCGGAATAACCCTATGGTCAAGATTAATGGAGCTGTGTCCGTCAATGAACTTCAGAGAAAAGGATTTTACGTTGAGTACAAATATCCTATTTGTTGGTAAAAACACTTGTGTTGCAAATGTTTCAGCTTAGAAATGTTTTTAATTTTTTTTTTTTTTTTTTAAAGTGAAGAACCTGAACATTTGGCTCTTGATGTGTACCTTTGAGCTCTCTATGGTTAAAATTCCTGCCGATCACCTGCCCCTGAGATTGGAACCAGGAATGTTGAGTTTGCTGCAGCAATTTTAGTTGCTTAGCTGCTTTTTTTTTTTTTATCTTGTGGCTCGCAGGCATGTTTGAATGTACGTTACTAGCTGACAAATATGGATGTCCTCTGCCAATTATCACTACCCTTTCTGTAATCTGTTTTTTTATATGTAAAAAGTACACCTAGTGACACACAAGGACAATTTCCTCCTAATAGTATATACCTGTGTTCTTAAAGTTTATTTATCTTTATGGGAAACATGCCTATTTTGTGTACAGGTGCAGAAAAAGTGCCTTATTGGAAAAAGCATGGTAAGGACATCACACTATCCACTGTGTCCAGTCAGAGAACACTTTGCATCAATTTAGAATGCAAAGTGTTCTCCAACTGTGCCTGTGCCGAGCAAGTGACCTTCTGTGTTCACTAAGCAGCAGGGCTGCCACGTAGCACAGGACCCTGAAGCTAACAGAAATCACTGTAGTAGCTGTGCCTGCGATTGAATTCATCTTACTTGGCATTCAATCCAGCCCAGTCACATCTACAAGAAGAGTCCAAACCGCAGAAGTCCCTCCTCACAGATCACAGCATTATTCAAAAAAGGAAAGCTCTCCATATACACAGGGTTCTGGGAAATCTAGCTGTGCTGATTCTGGACAGCAAAGTTTTCTGTGTGGGTTGCCATGCATTTAGTATATACAGCGAATTTGTTGCGCTCAATTACAAACAAAAAATGTATTATATTAGACAAGTTGCTCACACAATATTGCTGGATACAATAAATAAAATGTGAAATAGAAGAAATGTGGCGCTTAGAAATAAAAATACAATTGTATAAAATATACAATATATGAGAATAGTCCAAAATCGGAAAAGATTCCACCAATCAGGAGCAGATCACCATCCACCATGTCAGGAAAAAAGAAAAGGTAATAGAAGTCCCATCACCTTCACCCAATTATACTGACTCTTACCGTCAGTGCATGTGTAATGCACATATAGTAACTGCAACTCAAAGAGCAATCCCTCCTGGCCAGCGTGATGATACAAAGCCTCCTCACAGCTTTAGGGCAAGTTCAGAAACCGCTAAACATGGCTCAGTATTCATGGAAGTAAATGTAAAAAAAAAAGATCGATCATTGCGCAATGCATCTTAACCGCTTAAGGACCCCCTCCTGCATATTTACATCGGCAGAATGGCACAGCTGGGCACAATCACGTACCTGTACGTGGCTCTTTAAGTGCCCAGCCGTGGGTCGTGCTAGCGCCGCCACCGGCACGCTCGTGGACCCGGTACTGAACTCCGTGGCCACGGGACCCGCTTACCTGATCGCTGCTGGAGTCCCGCGATCGGGTCACAGAGCTGAAGAACAAGGAGAGGTATGTGTAAACAAACCTCTCCTCATGCTTCCTAGTGTGGCTGTCACTGATCGTCTGTTCCCTGTTATAGGGAAAGACTATCAGTGACGTCACATGACAAGCTACGCCCCCCAACAGTAAAAACACACACACGTCACACTTAACCCCTCCCCGCCCCCTAGTGGTTAACTCCTTCACTGCCAGTGTCATTTAAATAGCACTGATTGCTGTATAAATGACAATGGTACCAAAAATGTCCGATGTGTCCGCCATAATGTAGCAGTCACAATAAAAATCACTGATTGCTGCCATTACTAGTAAAAAAATATATATTAATAAAAATGCTATAAAACTATCCCCTATTTTGTAAACGCTATAACTTTTCCGCAAACCAATCAATAATCGCTAATTGCGGGTTTTTTTTGTTTTTTTTACCAAAAATATGTAGAAGAATACGTATCGGCCTAAACTGAGGGAAAAATTGTCGCTCTATTTTTGTTTATAGCGCAAAAAATAAAAACTGCAGCGGTGATCAAATACCACCAAAAGAAAGCTCTATTTGTGGGAAAAAAAGGATGCCAATTTTGTTTGGGAGCCACGTCGCAAGACCACACAATTGTCAGTTAAAGTGACGTAGTGCCGAATCGCAAAAAGGCGCCTGGTCCTCTGGCTGCAAATTGGTCTGGGGCTTAAGTGGTTAAGGTAAATTAAACATTTTATTGTAGATAAAAGTTGCACTCACATCTTATGAAGCAAATGGCGTGAAATGGGAAGCGACCAGTGCTTAAGATTGACAAGATAACCGCTGAGTTGTAGTCCACTCGTGTCCTGCGTCATGACGCATCCTAATGACGAAGCGTTGGGTGGAGCCTCATATGACGTTTGAGCCCGGATTGGGAAGACGAGCATCCCACTTGCCTTGTGCAAGTTCTGACCTGCAGAGGGCTCCCCACCCGGCACAGCTGTTGTTGGTCGTGACGATGACCCATGAGACAGGAGCAATTGAGTGGCAGGTGAACAAATTTTTGTTTCTGGAGCCACAAGAAGAGGCTGTTCCTCATTGCTGCTGTTACACGAATGGACTGATTCATGTCCCTCGAACACCACTGCCGAAAAGGGCGTAACCTCCACAGAGACCACTTGACCATGGGGGTTGCGGAGACCGTTGTGACAATTATCCTTAGGCACTGTGTGGCCCTCAGGTGTGAGGAGTTCAAGGCCCGAGAGATTCTCTCTTGGATAACTGGAATTTTTTCCACATGAAGAGAGATGGTGCCTCCCACTTTGTCGAACTGGGCACCCAAGTAGATCAGGCGCTGGACTGGTACTAGATAGCTTTTGTTCAGGTTTAGGAGCCACCCGAAGTCGATCAGTGTGGAGATAACCTGCTCCTTGTGGATCAACAATTGGTCCTTGTTCTGGGACACTAGCAGAAGATCATCGATGTAATAGTACAAGCATATCCCTCTAGCCATAGCCAGGAGAACCTTTGAAAAGACTTGGGGTGAGGTTGTTAGCCCGAAAGGGAAGCAGAAAAACTGCAGATGTTCTTGACCGAAAACTAAGGTATTTGCGGAATTCCTCTGTCACAGGCACGTGGAAGTAAGCATCTTTTAGGTCGATTGAGATCAGCCTATCACCTGGCTGCACGGCTTGTTGGATGGTAGACAGGGTTTTCCATATTGAGCTTTTAGTACTTTATGAATCTGTTGAGGTATCACTGGACACCATGAACTATTTTTCTTCTGAACGAAGAAGAGAGGGGAGTACACCCCCTGGAGCTTTTTGCCCTTTGGGACCAGCAAGACCGCTCTGTGTTTTCAGCGAATCCACATAGGAAAGTAGCACCTGCTTATACTGCGGATACTATCTTGATGGTCTAGTAATGCGAGATTTAGGCCACCCAGACGTGCCGGAAAAGAAGCAAACGAGCCCCCACCCGACCCTCCTGGGTGGGCCCAATCTCAAAATGACTTAGCCAGCTCATGCCCACTGGGCGCCTGGCACTTAGCAGATTTCTGAAAAGGAGCTTGCCCTCTGTTCCAATTCCTTCTGAAGTCCCGTCCAGGCCTGTAAGAGCATGCTTCCCTTGAACGCTTAGTACTACATCTTCTGAATTGAGGTTTCTTCTGACCGAACAGACCCCTATCCTGGGGCAGGAAGCTAGATTTCCCACCAGTGGCCCAGGCTATAGCGCTGTTCAGCCTGTTACCAAATGGCGAGGCACCTTTCAAAGGGAATCCTACACCAGGCTTGTTTAGACACCGGATCGGTGGCCCAAGGCCATAACCACAGGGCCCACTTAGCCTTGACTGAGGACATCATAGTCCGGGCCAGCAGATGGATAAGGTCAATAGAAGCCTCCCTCAGGAAGGCCGCTGCCAGCTTCAGTTCCTGGACTGCCGAGCCTGTGGCTAACTCTTCTGAAACCTCTCTGAGCACTGAGTCCACATTCTCTGTCCAGGATTTCATAGCCTTGGGCATAGCCGCTAGGGCCACGGTGGGTTTGCAAGCCATACTGGCTAGCCTGTAGATTCCCCTGAGGTCTTGGTATATCCTTCTCTCAAAATCGTCTTTAAAGGACACTGCATCCTCCTAGGCGCATTAGTGCTCCATCTATGAGGGGAGCATTTTCCAGATACTTCACTTCCTCTCCTTGAAGGGATATAATCTGGAGGTTCTGCGTGACATAGAAGCTTTCTTGTGTACTTTGCTCCATTCCTCCTCAATGACATCCTTCAATTCTGAAAGGAGCGGAAAGAAGAACTTCCTTTGTTTAGCCAGTAGAGTAGAAGGATCTTCCCACTTCAGGGCCTCTTTGACTAGTGGTGAAACAAGAGCAAAGTCGAAACCCCCCCGCAAACTCCATCTCCTTCTAACTCGCTGTCTGAAGATCTGGGAGAAGCATCGTAGGATTTCACCTTATACCGGTTTATGCACTTGGTCCCGCGAAGCTAGTATCCTTAAACTTTACAACTGGTGTCTTGGATGCTGGCAAAAGTGCATTTGCAGCCGCAAAAAAATGTTTAAAAACTGACATTTAAAAGAGACTGTGTACAAATTGCATGTCTTGGGTGAAGTCGGCTCAGACGCTGCAAGCAGCAGGCAAAGACATGGAAGAGGTCATCAGGGCTTTGGTACAAGCCACCGTGACCCAGCAGCAAACTTCAGCAGACGCAAACTGTCGCCATGAGGAAGCGATGGCTCAGCAACAGCAGGCCCTGGCACAGGCCATAGCTGCACAACAGGAGAGCACACGGCTGCTAGCCGCCCAGTTTACTACTCAGCAGGAGTCCACTCAAGCACAGGTGGCTGCCTTGCAGGAAGCAGTACAGCGGCTGGCTCAGGGACGTGAACAAGCGGCTGTCGCCGCTGGCAACCAGATGTCTGTGAGGGCCAGCCATTTTTTACAAAAACTAACACCTAGCGACGATGTAGAGGCCTTTCTCACCACCTTTGAGAGGATAGCAGAGAGAGAGGGGTGGCCCCATGACCAATGAGCCGGCATTATCTCGCCTTTCCTCACCGGTGACCCGCAAAAGGCCTATTTTGACCTCCCAACGGAACATGTCAGCGATTATGAGCATCTGAAGGCAGAGATCCTGGCCCGCCTAGTGACCACAGCCGTCCGGGCTCAGAGGGTGCATCGCTGGCGGTACAAACCTGACAGACCACCCAGGTCACAAATGCATGAACGTGTTCAGCTGGTTAAAAAATGTCTGTAGCCAGAAAAACTGTCAGGCCCACAGATGGTGGAACGAATAGTGATGGACTGGTACCTGCGGTCCTTGCCAGATGACCTACAGCGCTGAGTAAGCCATGGAGACCCTGCAACCGCTGACCAGCTGGTGGAGTTGGTTGAAAGGTACACCCTGGTGGAGGACCTACTTGGGCCTGCCAAGCGTAGGGAACCCACACCAAGGGCAACCAGACCAGCCATAGCGCCTAGGAGAGAAGCCCTGCCAGACATTGGGGTCCGCAAAACCGCATCGTCTGCTACAGAACCTCAAAGGGTGTTTCCTGTCCCAAGAACAGGAGACCTACAATGTTGGCGATGTCGGTCCTGGGGACATACCCGGGCGCAATGCCCACTTCAGGAGGAGCCTATGGACTGTGGGAGTGGTCGGAGAAGCTCCTTGTACGTGCAAAGAGTCTGCACCACTCACCTGGATCCAATTGCAGGACAGTTCCAGTGTGAAGTGTGGGTGAACCACCTTCCTGCCAGGGCGCTACTGGACTCTGGTAGCATGGTAACACTGGTACATGCCAGGGTGATTGGGAGACTTGGCCCTGTAAGGAAAACCCTACGGGTAGCGTGCATCCATGGGGACACCAAGGAGTACCCCTTGGTTTCAGTGACTGTGTCCTATGGCCATAACTTAGTGACCTAAGAGGTCGGGGTAGTGAGAAGCCTAATACATGACATTATAGTGGGGCAGGACTATTTTTCGAACTGTGGAGCCAGGTACAGATGGGGCTGCCAAGACAGCCAGGAGAACTGGGGACGCTGGGCCTGGAAGAGACGGAGTCTGAGGGACCTGGGCCTGAAACCCCCACAACACACCCCACTGATACGGAGATACCAATTACTGATAATGATACTGTAGAGAATATTAAGTTGAAGGATGTGCCTGTTTCAGATTGCAGTTCCCGGTTGAGGAAAGTGAAGGGGAAACATCCTCAGGGCCAGTGCACCCAGACCTTGATGTACCCAGGGGTGCGCTTGGCACCTCCCAGTTGCGGGATCCTACCTTGGTCAATGCCCGAGAGCAGGTTTCTGTTGTGGATGGGGTCTCACAAATGCCAGGGGCAGACCAGAGGTTTCCGCACTTTGCGTTGAAGGGGGACTTGCTTTATCGAGTGGCTGAAAGCCGTGGGGAAATTATAGAGCGTTGCTGGTTCCCCAACCGTATAGGCGGATGCTACTTGATCTAGCCCACAATGATGCACTGGGAGGACACTTGGGGGCAGAGAAAACAGAGGCCAGGATAACCGACCGGTTTTACTGGCCAGGGGGTGCAGGTTGAGGTTAAGCGATATTGTGCATCTTGTCCCGTTTGCCAGTTAACTGCCCCAGTGCCCCACTATAGAAGCCCTCTGGTACCCTTGCCAATTATTGAGGTTCCATTTGAGCGGACACCAGTATATATTAGTCATTCTAGACTATGCAACCAGGTACCCAGAAGCAGTTCCTTTGAGGAAAACTTCCTCTAAAGCCATTGCCCGGGAACTATTTCAAATGTTTTCACGAACTGGTTTTCCCAAAGAGATACTAACGGACCAGGGCACCCCTTTTATGTCAAAGGTGATGGAGGACTTGTGCAAACTGTTTAAAATTAAGCAGTTGCGGACGTCCATCTATCACCCGCAGACCGATGGCCTAGTTGAGAGGTTTAATAAAACTCTAAAGACCATGCTAAAAGAGTCATCCAGAAAGACGGGAAGGATTGGGATATGTTACTCCCTGCCCTTTTGTTTGCCATCCGGGAGGTTCCACAAGCGTCCACGGGTTTCTCACCGTTTGAGCTAGTGTATGGGCGACGGCCCCAGGGGTTGCTGGATCTGGTAAAGGAAACGTGGGAAAGTGAGTCCTCACCACACAAAACCATAGTAGAGCATATCTCTCAAATGCGAGAGAGGGTGGCTAAGGTGATGCCGCTGGTGAGGGAGCACATGCAGAGGGCTCAGGAAGCCCAAAGAACGGTGTATAACCGGTCTGCGAAAGTCAGACAGTTTCAAGTAGGAGACCAGGTGGCTGTCCTAATACCCACAGTGGAGAGCAAGTTCTTGGCCAAGTGGCAAGGTCCATTTGAGATAAAAAGGGAAAAAGTGGGGGAGGTAAACTACAAGGTACACCAGCCAGGGAAAAGAAAACCATAACAGATCTACCACGTGAATTTGTTGAAACCCTGGACAGACAGAGACCAAGTATCCGCGGTGGTAGCGGTACAGTCAGGAGACCATGCAGGGATCGACCTGGTGCAGGTGGCTGCTACCTTAACTAGGCCCCAAACCCAGCAAGCAAAGGAGTTTCTTCAAAGAAATAGGGACATGTTTTCAGGGTTGCCGGGACTCGCCAATGTCATCGAGCATGGCATTGTAACTGAACCCAAAGTAAAAGTTTGGTTAAAGCTTTACCGTATCCCAGAAGCTCATAGAGTGGCAGTGTCTGAAGAGGTCAAAAGGATGCTTGAGCTTGATGTCATCGAAGAATCGCAGAGCGAGTGGTCGAGTCGAATCGTATTGTTACCCAAACCCAACGGCACTCTTCGCTTCTGCAATGATTTTAGAAAACTGAATGAAATCTTGAAGTTTGGTGCTTATCCCATGCCACGGGTAGATGAGCTAATTGAGAGGTTGGGGCCTGCCAGGTATATTACCACGCTGGACCTCACGAAAGGGTACTGACCAAGGAAGCTAGGGAGAAAACGGCCTTCTCTACCCCGGAAGGCCACTTCCAGTACAAAAGAATGCCATTTGGTCTACACTCCGCCCCCGCTACGTTCCAAAGGGCCATGGACAAAACTTTGCATCCACATCATCGGTACGCTTCGGTTTATTTGGATGACATAGTCATCTTCAGCCCTGATTGGGAGTCCCATCTTCCCCGAGTTCAGGCAGTCATAGATTCCCTGAGAAGAGCAGGATTCGCCATCAATCCAGAAAAATGTGCAGTTGGGGTGGAGGAAGCCAAGTACCTAGGGTACATCGTGCGTAGATGGCTGGTAAAGCCCCAAATGAGTAAAGTGAAAGCCATACAGGACTGGCCCCGTCCCCTAACCAAGAAGCAGGTCAGAGCGTTTTTGGGCATAGTTGGCTGCTAACGGAGGTTTATCCCCAACTTTGCCACCATTGCTGCACCCTTGACTGACCTGACCAAAGGCAGAAAGTCGGTGATGGTAAAATGGAATGATGATGCCGAAAAAGCTTTTCAGAAGCTTAAGACGGCATTGTGCCAGGATCCGGTGCTTGTTGCTCCGGACTTTACTAAGGATTTTGTAGTACAGACAGATGCTTCAAATGAAGGGTTAGGAGCAGTCCTGTCACAGGTAATCAACGGGGAAGAGCACCACGTAGTTTTTCTAAGTAGAAAGCTGATGGCAGCGGAGAAAAACTATGCAGTGGTGGAGCGGGAGTGTCTTGCCATTAAGTGGGCCTTGGACTCCTTGCGGTATTTCCTCCTAGGCAGAAGGTTTCGCCTGGTATCTGACCACGCCCCACTGACCTGGATGAAGCAAAATAAACACACTAATGCCAGGGTAACGAGGTGGTTCCTGTCTCTCCAGGAGTTAAATTTTGTGGTAGAGCACAGATCCGGAAGACTCTCCCTGGTCCACTGTATGGTGTCAAATGGTGCCTCCAACACCTCCGCGTTGAGTCAGAGGGGGGAGATATGTACAGGATGCCAAGGTTGGGTCCTGGACGGGTGCTATGTAGCACCTATATTCGGGTTGTGGTCCCTTTAAGGGAATTCTGGTAGGCCTCAGGGGGTCACCCAAAAATGGGTGACAAATTTCGGGGATCGTTTTAGGAGAAGACTGACTCGCGGTCCTCTCTATATTAAGAGACCTAGTTGAGACCCGGAATTTGGGAGATTCTGAAGTGACATTTGGGAGGGGAAGAGCCTCCCTCCCTGACCACAGGCCTCCAGGAAGACAACCCATAAGACAGGAAGTAGTAGAGAGGTGGTGGTGAGGAGGAGAAGGAGATGAACACCTGTCTGAGGAGCTGTCTGGGTGTATTGCTGTTTTTCTGCTTTGGAGGTTGCAAAAGATCTCTGTAAGGACTCTAAAAACTTCTGGGTGAAGACCTGACTACAGAACTGTAGGTGCTTTATTTTCTTATTATTTGTACTGAAGATAAGCGGACTTTAATTTACGTTTTTTGTATGCTGAAGAAAAGCCTTATTTTTGATTTAATTATAAATAAAATATTTTGGTTTCACTTTATACCGCCAGTTTATGCACTTGGTCCCGCGGAGCTAGTATCCCCAAACTTTACTATATATATATATATATATATATATATATAAATATATTTTGGCGATAAAAAAAAGGCTTGGGACAAAACACAAACATAAACAGCTGCCCTGGAGAAGAAGGCAGGAAAAAGGAACCGCAGACCTTGCCAGCCGAACCTGACAGACGCCCATTCCAGGCATATAGAGGCAGCCTCCCCTCCACCACTGGGGCATCTGGCGTCTGAAGACAGCCACTCGCCCACCAATGGCTGGGCTCTGGGCCTGCACCGCACAGATCTGCCGTAATCTGGGAAAAAAAATCAGACTGGACGCCATTCAGGAACAAACTAAATGTAGGTCCATTAGGGGAGGACAAAAAAGGAACGCAGTCCCTAGCGGCAAGTTCACATTTATGGGTATGGGGTCCTATAGTGTTGCAGAGGAGGCAGGGTTAACCCCACACACGTAGGCTGCCACGGAGTCTGTCAGGAAAATTGACTTTAGAATCACATTCATTTTATGACTAAACTTCCACTTCCTACTTCTTCCCTATTCACTGCAGAGAGGAATGGGGTATGGACAGGGATAACACAATTCCATTCCTTTCCTTTAACCACCCACATGAAGGCCCAGAAACACCCACAGTAAACCTTAGATCCACCCACATGAGCTCCGAGAGCTGCCACAAGTGATACATAGTCGGTGTTTCATCATATTTGGCGACCCGTCAGACTTTGAAACGGAAGTGACGTTCTGTCGCCGCCATCTTGTTACACCCCGCACGTGTCCACAGTAAGGATACAGTCAGAAGGCGGCAAGTGGGCAACTTGTTACACCCACCGGAGTCTTGCATTTCACACTTATTTTTAACAGTAATCTGAGCATAAATAGAGAAATGCAGGATTTATGTTGTTGAATTAAGACAGCATATTCATTTAAAACATTTGAATGGGCTGCTTAACAAATCGAAAAGGTGCATGTACTGTTTTTTGTAACAGTGCATTTTAAAGTGTGGTCATTTTCCATGGGTTTACAGTTATGCAGAGTGCAACACTATGAATCCAGCCTACTACAAGGTAACATTTAACGGTACATACGTCATCCCTTTACTTAAAAGTTATGTGTTTTCTCTATATTATTCCGATTATGAGTATAATATTTATAACGTAAATATTCTCTCTTTCTTTTATTAAATATATCCTGTAGATGAAATTGGCAGCCCATCTGATACTGGTACCAGTGGAGCAACATGTTACCACCCAAATTCCAGCTCAGATGCTCGAAGTAATGGTAAGATGTATGCTTTGGTGTATTTGTATATATTAGAGAGAGAAAAATATTGTATTCTGACAACTGTATAACTTGTAATATTCAGTATATGAATTGCTTTTTTATTTCATGTTTCTTTATATTTTTATGAACATGTACTGTATATGCAGGCTAGGCTGTTCAGCAGAAAGTTACCATACTCCTGACAGTAACTAACACACACCCAAAACTCCTCTCAAAACAGGCCTTTCCTGCCCATGGACAACCTG
Organism: Lithobates pipiens; assembly: GCF_037356315.1. Taxonomy (NCBI): domain Eukaryota; kingdom Metazoa; phylum Chordata; class Amphibia; order Anura; family Ranidae; genus Lithobates; species Lithobates pipiens. The sequence goes on along the minus strand of NW_027507789.1, from coordinate 78,700,620 downwards.
GATCCCACCCATCAGTCCGTCTTCTCCACTGTTCATTGAAAATAAGAAAAAAATATCAGCCACTCTCCAATTAGCTCTTCTTGCAGTGCTTTTAATCAGTGATATCTCCAACCCAAAACCAATATTGCTTGACAGGTTTCACTACTCCTGGTTTGTTCACGGGGAGAGTTAATTCAAGTACCTGTCACAGTTTCTTCTTTTTTTTTTTTTTTAAAAGACTGTTTGGTCTGTTCTGTGCTTCTGGCAGAGGAACCCATTTTCTGTACTTGTAAGGACTATATACGGATAAAACACCAGCTAATAGGCATGCATTGCATGTTTTTTTTTCTGTATCGTCCATTAAGCATGGGAAAATAAATTGAGGGTTCTACTGCCACTTACAGAAGGTTGAGACACTGGCAGCATTGTTGAACCAGCCCCCAGTATAGCTTGTAACTGATTGTCACCTCTTTTTTTTTGTGTCCCTAGGAGATTGGACTCCTTTTCTTCAGCTCTGTTGAAAAAATCTAAAATTCCTGCCACCGCCACCTTACTACGATGACAGTTAAGGCTGAGAGTCCTGAGCACTTACCCTATGTGTAGTGTTCGCCACGTGTGCTCCACACTTTTTCTCCTGCTATTCAAGCTGAAACAGGCACCATCCCACGGTTGCTCCTACTTCTGAAGTACCTCATAGATTCCCCGATTTTGTCCTGCTGCCCTCCTACAATTGGTCTACTTCAGCTACCTGTGTCCCCATCAGCTCCAACTGCTTGGCTTTGTGAGTACACAAAGTCTTGGATGTAAAAAGGTGTAGCGCTATTGATCTACCAATTGTAAATGGATTACCAATGAAGATAATCAAATTAATAACATAAGTAAAAAGTGCTATATAAACAACACAATAGGAAGTAAAAATATCAATCCTTAAGTTGAAATAACATCTAAAAATGAAGAACCGCACTAATCTTAAAAGTGTCAAATAAGTGAATAATAGATGCCCTCTAAAACCACCATACCCCTATTCACTCTAAATTATCCTGAGTGAACTACAATAAGTAATCACAACTTAAGCTAGGTAAAACCAGTGGACCTAAATCAATAGTGGCAAATGGTTGATTAATATCCCAAAGCTGATTGATATATTATCCTAAATAGACTGCAGTAAGCAGTCACAGCTTTTCTAAATGAAGCTAATGTACCTTAATCAATGGTGTCCAAATTAATAAATTTCCAAAAATGTAATTAATACATAACCACCAGAAATAAAAAACAAAATGGAAACTGTGAAGGAAAAAAGATGATTAATATATAATTAACATCAAAAATAGAAATAAAATAAAATGTCCATTGGTATATAGTCCAAATGACAATACACAACGTGACAGAAGTGTGCTTTATGAATCAAAGGATGAAAAAGTTTGTCAAACAATTCCTCTAATGTTGTGAGCCGTGCAAACTTCACCACCACCTAAATAAGAATTGGCTCCTTACCAGACAATTCAGACCTCAAAGGGTCACAAATGGCATTTAAGAACAGTAGAAGCTACTCCAAACTTCACATTGCTCCAATACTATTGATGGCCTCCTGTGCACACATCCACTATAACAGGCTTCTGAAGGACTCTCCCATTAACCGTGTTTCATTAGTAGGCATCCCACCATAAAAGAGAGAATGGCTCCAATAGCGTAAAATCCCAATTTTAATGCAGAATAAAAGTAAATAAAAATTGCACTTACAAACATACAGAAATATCGGGCCTTAAGTGGGTAGCGCCGGCCGGTCGCATACCATTACAAACCCGTCCTCCCCAAATCGTATAGACAGAACCACGAGGTGACGTCAGCGCGACGCTCCGCCCTACGCGTTTCGTAATAATTTATGTTGTCTCGGGGCACAGGCGGCACGCTGCATCAACTCCTATTAATATTCTCATCTCACAACCAAGCCTCATCTTTCAGTTAGACCAAGCCTCATTCTAAATTCGTGTGGTGGAAGTAAACAACGGGACCTCGCTCTCGCGAGATCTCCCGTATCCCCCTAGCCACACGTCGATTCGTCTATGCCCCAAGCCTCCTTATGGATTTAACCAAAGAGCGGGAGTTGTTTCCGGGATCTCCCTCTTGCAAGATCTACCATGAATAGCACAGACCGGATTGTACTTCACCGTTCAACCAGGCCTCGATATGGACACATCCACGGAATGGCTGGTGACAGGGGGAATCTCGTTCTAGCGAGATCCATCCTCATGGTCACCAAAAAGCACCTGCAAGCCATAAATGGCATAAAAGAAGAAAACCTAAGTGTAAATACACACCTCTGTATATTACGCCACATATAGTTAGTATATAACACATGACCACCATGAGCGTCGTGGCCGCTCCCACCATCCACACGATCTCAACTCCCATACGGGCTATAACCGGGAGCAAACATAATTCGTCAACTGGAAATGGGGTGGAAATTGATAGTGGAGACAGCCCCTGACGCGCATGTGGGAAAATCCACTTTATAAAACACATTACAAATATAATAAAAAAAATTATCATAAAATTATACATAATGTGACCATGTCCAGAGAATATCAAATTTGATACCAATCCATAAATGTCTAAAATTAAATGGCATAGGGACGAAAAGATGTAATGCTTCCATCAACACTCTGTACCAAAATTTAACATTTTCAAAATAGTATTATAAATTAAAAAGTTGGCCTCTCCTATTGTACTATTTCCCCTAAGGTAGAGGTCAACACCCCCACAGGTAATCCATTAGCTGTCTCCAATGTGGTTTGTATTTATCTATACCCATATAGAGTGTGTTAGAAGGGTCCCTATTGTGTACCAGATCATAGTGTCTAGATACTGGGTGTTTATCTAAACTCCATCTAATGTTCCCAATGTGCTCGTTCAGTCTAATCTTAAGTGCCCTTTTGGTCCTCCCCACGTATTGTAGGCCACAGGGGCACTGTATAAAATAGACCACCTCCTCAGAGGAACAGGTGATAAAAGGTTCAACCTCATATGTCCTCTGGGTGCTGGTAGAGGAAAAACTACAAATCCTTGATCCCTTATTGGCATTCAGAGTACATACTTGGCAGTTCTTGCACCTATAATAGCCGGTCAAATTTGGGAAAAAACTTCTGTTCCCTTTAGGTGGATCTTGTACGCTGGGGGCAATCCTGCTCCACAGCGAGGGAGCTCCCCTAAATACGACCCTTGGGTTTTCCGCCAACACCGCACCCAGAACCTGATCACTGGTTAATAAATTCCAGTGTTTTCTAATCAGGCTCTTGACACTGCGGTGCTGTACAGAGAAGGTGGTAATAAAAGGTAAACTCACTTGGTTACTCTCACTGGTGGGGCCCCTATCTGCCAAAAGAAGTGTTCTATCCTTATTCCGTGCGGTACTCACTGCTTCAGAAAGTACCTTCACATCATAACCCTTCTCAATGAATCTCCCAAAGAGTAGTGCCATAAAGGCATGCAAATCTGACTCGGTGCCATCCCATCAGAGGAAGACATTGACGATATATATAGCCCATAGGGTCACTTCCGGCCTCCTGGGGGTATAAACGACGTTGTCCTCCCATTTGGCCATGAACAGCTTGGCTAAACTGGGGGCGTACTTCGCTCCCATGGCCACACCCCTGTCCTAATGATAGAATTGATGGTCAAACCAAAAATAGTTATGCCCAGCGGCAAACTCCAAAAGTTCCAAAATAAATTCAATTTGGATCTGGGCTAGGTGTGATCCTCTCTCCAGGAAAAGTCTAACTGCCTCCAAACCCAAATTTTGAGGAATAATAGTATACAGGGAAGTAACATCCGCAGTTACAAGCCACAGTCCCTTCCTAGGTGTAATTCCAGATAATATTGTGATGATCTGTTTAGTGTACTTAACATAAGATGGAACCAGGGGTTGTAGAAAATGGTCAATGTATTTGCCCACCCGGGACGTCACTGAGTCAATGCCACTGACTATTGGGCGTCCCGGGGGGCAAACTGGATTTTTGTTCAATTTCGGGAGATAATAGATGACTGGTGTACGGGGAGCTAAGGTACCAAAAACAATCTTTTTCATTAAGGATATCTTCATGAAACCCTACATCTACAATCTTTTCCAATTTTTTTATATTTCACCACTGGGTCTCTATTTAACACTGTGTAAGTGTCACCATCATCTACAATATGATGCATCTCCTTCATATAATCGCACCTATCTAGAACTGCAATGCCCCCACCCTTATCAGCTGGACTATATAAAAAATAACATGCCTAAAATTACATAAAGTACTTAAAATGCAAAGTCCAAGAATTGAAGGTATTATCCAAAAAAATTCAAACAGGTAAATCCAACCAATGGGTGTCACTCCAAAAGGAAACGGAATGGTTAAAGGCACTGCCACCGATAAGAGGAGGCTTACTAGATGACGATGACTTAGCGAGGCATATAACACCTGAGTCTTCAAAGGCTTAATGGTCAGCAAGCTTGATAGGTACAGCTGGTCCTAGATCAAATCGATAACTTGACTCAAACGTTCTTAGACATCAAATGGATTATAAAAAGTATATATCTTTTTCTCTATTCGGGCCAGAGGCCCGGTGTCCACATGCTATGTGGGATAAATTGAGAAAAACTTGCATAGCGTAATCCCGTTTAAGAATAGTATTTAATATAATCATAAAAATTACACTCACATGTTAAAAGATCATCAGTCATTTTTACATCCACACACATTGCTTTTAGTCCACAGCTGTGTTGACAGCTATTCTTCTAATCTATTGCACACAGCGCGGTATATATTTTTCTCCTTTTTTATTAGTACACAAGATCTTGACTTACTTTGGACCTAGCTGTTTTCCACTACGCAGTACAACCTGTCTATCTTTATCGTACAGTACATAACACAGGCAAAATATTCATAGACTTCGGATTATAGGCACTTACCTTCAGGTGATTGGGGACTGGAAAAGCTTTCGAGGACAGGCCACCATGGAGCCTTCCATATAAACCTACCCCACCTAATGAGTCCTCAGATGTTTTGCTGTTGTAAAACGGGTTTTACAGGCGGATCTGACCAGACCCTTCATTCAGCCCTATGGACCAATGGGTGTAAAGGGATTTGTGTCTGTTTTACACCCACCTACCTCCAACCTGATCCAGTTCGCTAAATAAAAAAGGGGAATTTGTCCCCTTTTATCTATGCGGATTGGATCGAAGGGCAGTAGGGTGTAAATGGACAGTGGAGTTCGCTTACACCCCACCACCCATACAACAGAGTGGGCTCAGTCCATGTCCTCTCTGTATAAACTGATCTTACACAAACCTGTCATCCGCCCACTGTGCTCTGATCAGCAGACAGAACCCCTGCTGATCCAATCAGCATCTGCCCTGTGTGAAAGGGGCCTTAATCTCAGAATGATGATAATTTTAAAACTGGTCTCTGCATCTGATTCTAGCTCTATCTCAGGCAAGCAGTCAACCTGACAGTATAATTTTTTGCATCTGTCACAATTCCTATAATAACGTAAGGTCTTAAAACAGGCATCTTTGTCCTACAAAAACACCACTACTTTTCTCCAGCTCCTCCATCTCTACCTGTGTCAGCTCCCTATATGCCTATCCTAGAAGAGGCAGACACAGAAGAGAATAAAGAGAATATAGATGTAGTATTAGAGGAGGCTTCTGGATACTCTTCTATACCTGAAGCAAAGGCTTCACACAACATGCTTGCTAAAGTGGATAATTTCACTTCCGCTGTGTGCAAAATTATTCCTGTCTGTCTCAAACTTAAAGTGGCTCTAAAGGCAAGACATTTTTGCTCAATGCATTCCTTGAATTAAAGTAAAACCATGTCTCAGTAAGTGTATCACCCTTGCCTTGCTATATACTTCTCTATATTGATCTAGTGCTTCGCCTGGGTGCAAAGGCAACAGCAGGAGCCATTGGCTCCTGCTGCTGTCAAACAAATCCTGTGATCAGGGAGCTAGGGGCAGGAACAAGCTGTGCTGTCTGTGTCACAGGAAGCGGCGCTCTATGGTAGCACACCAAGAAGAGAAGTCACCTAGACCGCCTGTGGGGCACCCGAAGGGAGGAGGATAAGAGCCATTCTGTACAATACCATTGCACAGAGCAGGTAAGTATGGCATGTTTGTTATTTAAAAAAAAAAAAAAAACCTTTGTAATCACATTAAGACATTCCCTGTTCATGAACAAATTGCATAATAGAATAAAATGGCAATGAATGGCAATCTATGATGACTGGATCACTCCAGAAAAGATTTTCAGTCCTCCAGAAATCTTTGTTGAACATTATCCAGTGGAAAAAGAGTTCACTCTCTTTACTCTGGTAAGCCCTGCCTTACAACCAACTCTTGCTACTGTATATCAAACTGCAGCCAACTGAATTAGGGCAATGAAGAACCAAAAGGATCCTCTATTTCAGGGAAGTGCTTTTAATGAAGTAATTACAGCAATTATCTTCCACTCTTTTGTGTGAATGTCTTCATGCCTCCATGCAAATGCACAGAATCTTGTGAATCAAATCCTAGACAGCGGAAGCTGCCTGCAAAAAGTGACAGATGTTTCCTTTTTAAAAATGTTTTTTGGAGAAGCCGTCTAAAGTGGATGTAAACCTGATTCATGAAATTTGAGCTGGGCACATATATCTGTTTACTTATCTCTCTCTCCAAATCCATGAGTCCCCTGTCTTTATGCTGCTCTGTTCACTGCTTCGTTCTTCTGTTATCAGCATGTTAACTTCTGGCAAGTTCTCAGAGACCGGAGATGAAAGCAGCTGGAAATTTGTATTGGGGTGGGTGTTATAAATAGATTAGTAGAGAGCTCATCTATTCACAGCACAGTTCTGCACATTCCTTCTTTCTTCTGCCTAGTGGCGTGGTAGTGTGTGCCTTTCCTCCTATCAGCTGCCATACAATGTATGCCAAGACTCCACTCCCACAGCTGAAACGGAAAAAAATTGAACACGATGTGAACCTTCTAAATGGTATATAAAGCCTAAGATGGCAGATATACAAATAAAACCTATATAGGGAGATTTGTTTCATCTTGGTGTATCGCCTGAGGCTATTCACTTCACTGGGTTTTACATCCACTTTAACCAATACATCAAAAATGTCACAAGAGGGAAGATTTTACTTTGCATAAAATATTCCAAATCCCCCCCCTAAGGAACCTCTAACTCCTCAAAATGCAGAGCACCTAACCGGTCTACCCAGGCTTCAGCTTCAAAGCCTACGTTCAGTTTTTCCTTTCGGTGCAAGACTTTATCCACTAAGCCCAGCAAGTCTTCTTCAAAGCTCTCTTCCCAAAGAAGGGACACCCTCACTCCTAGGAGGGGTGAATGTCTGTCTGTTAATGTTTGCCTCTCTTTGGGTCACAGATGTTCCAGACCTTAGTATTCAATCAGTGATTTCAACATGGTACACAATAGAAATCAAAACTGTACCCCCTCACTAATTTCTTCTCTCAAATCAACTGAAAACTGCCCAAAGACAGTCAGATTTTCAGAATGGGTGCACGAAACTGTAGAAGTTTACTTTGATTCACCACCTGATGTCCTGCCGCCATTCTGGTTCAGACTGGCGGCCTATTATGTAAGTGTCTTAAACCACTTATGCTTATTGTTTGATGCCTAAGGTCCTTCCACCATTTTTATTGTGGAGTAGGGGCTATATGTGTAAGTGCAACTAGTTTCCTTTGTTTTTAATGTTTTTTTATATGTCTGGTCATCCATAAATACTGCACCATGAGGTTTTTTTCTTTGTTATTGGTGATCCGTTTCTTGGATGGGATGTGCTAGGCATTAGAGCATTTCTAAAATTACTAGAGAGAGTCTTCTGGAACACAACATACATATCGGAGCATATTTAAAGATCATTAATGAGACAGTCTTCTGGTCTTTTTGGAAAAGCGGCTTTGATGTTATGGCTTATACCCTGTAATATGTGAGAGTTGCTGTTCTATATTATAGACAGCAACTACATTTGGATACTGTGGAGGCTGCACTGGGTGTTATGAGCACATTGGTGAGGGGACCACCGTGAATGTTATTTTATAACTTTGTACAAGATTCACTTTGGACTCTAAGTGTTGTTTTTTTGTTTGTTTTGTTTTTGTTAGTTTTTTTTGTTTTTTGTTTTTTTTAGACTTTTTTCAGATCACTTAATGTGTGTTTATATATTGAGCGCTGGAATCTTTGTTCCAAGTAAATATAATATACCTTCCTATCTATTTAATAATGCTAGCAGCACAAGGATTACGAATAGTTAATGATGATAGAGAGTGGATAGTTCTGCTTTAAAATCTCTCAATAAATACCTTCAGACTCCCAAATTTCACATGGAAACTGTAAGGTCGGCTATCGCCCCTCTGAGACCAGGAGAATACCTAGCATCTGTAGATATCCAAGATGCCTCTCTACATATATTCCCATTTATCCAACTCATCAGCACTTTGTTCTTTGCAGTGGCAGCCTATCCTCTGCTTTCAGTTTAATCACTTCTTCTTGCACTTCTCAGAGGTTGTCTGGGTCACAGGTTATTTAGATGACCTTCTCCTGTAGGACTCCTCTCTTTTTCAAGCTGTCTGAAAATGCATGTAGAACAAGTCTGATGCTTCAGGCCTTCGGTTGGTTGATCAGTTTCCAAAAATCTGCTCTCCAACCTTCTCTTCACCTGGAATACTTGGGTCTAATCCTGGACATATCCCAAGCAAAGGTTTTCCTTACAGAACAGGAAAACAGGAAAATTACTTTGAACCACAATGAGATTCTCCATTCGGATTCTAGTAGCCTGTTTCGATGTTGCTCAAAAAGATAGAGCAAGAGAAGAAAACTGACTTTCATTGCACTAAACTGGCCCAGAAGAACCTAGTACACAGACGTACTCGGACTTCTAGCAGATGACTCTTGGCCTCTCCCTAACAGGCCAGATCTTCATTCTTCGAGCCCTCTATTCCATCCTGCTTCTCAGTCTCTTGTTTTAAGGCATGGCTGTTGAAGCCCAGGTCTTAAGCGATAGTCTGAGTCTGTTTTTCCTACCTTGTTGAAAGCAATAAAAGTCACTTCCATAAATACCTCTTATCATAAATGCAATCCTTCTTTGCATGGTGTGAAAAAAGGCAATTCAACCCCAGAGATTATTCTATGCCTTACATTCTAGCCTTTCAACAATCTGGTCTTATACAGAATTTGGCCTTAAAAGAGAAGTATGAGTTTGAGGGTTATTGCAGTTTCATTCTTACCTAGGTGGATGCAGCATTGGACTAGTGCTGCATCTGTCTCCTGGCGTCTCTGCACTGAGAACCAAGCGATTGAACATAGCCGATGGCTTGGATGTCTTGGTTCCCCTAGCAGAGAGCTGCTGCCTGTCAATCAGCAGATGTCCTGCTCTGCTCCTCCACGCTCACTGGAGCACTGAGCTGTGGAGAGGCGTGGAACAGCCATCTCAGCGGCTCGATGAGAGCCTGAGACGGGCACCAGTCCAAGCACCTGGTGGATCCAGACTCCCAGTCAGGATAACGCGGTGTCTGGACTGATAATGGTGACATCAGCAGAGAGCAGACTTCTGTCCGTGCTCTGTTGAAAACAGGTCACAGGAGTGCAAAACCGATTGCACTCCTGTGACCCATAGGAGAAGCCCAGCCAAACAAGCTCAGGCTTGGACTTCTCCTTTAAAGCTGAGTTCCACCCAAAAATGGAACTTCCGCTTTAAGCACTCCTGGGGGGGGGAGTTGGGGGCTTCGTTAGGAGGGGGACTTCCTATCCCACTTCCTCCTTCCGCTCAGGGACCGCCAAGGCGACTCCTCCTTTTGCCTTAGGCAGCCCCTCCCTCTAGCGATCTCCTGGGACACATGACAGGTCCCAGGAGATCGCCTGTCCACTCCGGGAGCGCAGCGCAACTCGCGCATGCGCCGTGTGCCCGGCTGTGAAGCTGAAAGCTGTCACGGCTGGGTGCCCAGAGTGACAGTGGAGGTGCCTGCGGAGAGGAGGGGGAGAGGAGCGACGCTCCGTTCGGCTGTATTGCTGGATCGTGGAACAGGTAAGTGTCTGTTTATTAAAAGTCAGCAACTACATAAACATAAAAAGCCTGGAATTTCTCTTTAAATACTCCAGGAGGTCGGGTTTTGGCCATGTCCTCATCTCTTAGCTTTGTTTTCCCATTTAAAAACCTTTATTCAAAGTGTATCTCGCATCAGGTGCCCCTTGCAGCACCCTGTGTTTCCTTGGGATCTCAACTTGTTTCTCTCTGGTCTGCAGAATCTTCCCTTTGAACCCATCAGCAATGTTCTCCTGGATGGCCTATCCTGCAAAATGGCTTTTTTGGTTGCCATCAGGCATGTCTATGAGCTGGCTACTTTTTCTTGTAAGGAACTGTTCCTGATCTTTCACAATGTCTAGGTAGTATACCTAAGGTAGTAACAGTTTCTCACCTTAACAAGGACATAATCTTACCATCCTCATGATTTGCGCCAGAGCATCAAAAGAAAGCCTGTGCTCATTGCATGGTTGTAGTCAGAGCCACTGGAGCCTACCTCAATGCAACTGCTTCAGTCGGGAAGAAAGATTATCTATTTCATAAGGGACATCTTGCTTTCAAGTCCACCATTGCTCGATAATAGGAAATCTGATTGCTGGAAACTACACTCTGAAGGACCAATCTGGGTTTTCTGGCACCAGGCCTCTGTAGCCCAACATTCTAAGGCTACCATCTTATCCTTTGTTCATATCTTTTCATGTTCTTCAATGGGTGCAGCATTCGGCCACAAGTTTCTTGCAGCGGCACTCTGAAAGTTGGGTCTTTAGACCCTTGTGGTTATTGGACCTGTTGACACAGTTCTGTTTTTCTAATTGTTGCCCGCCCTTCTCATTTATTGCCTGGGGACATCCATGGGTCTATGAATACTTTTTAATGTGTCCTGTATGATCAAGATGAGAGCAATTTTATTTTTACTGTAAATTCCATATCTGGGAGTACAGTACAGGGTAGATACCACCCTCCCTTTCATTTCTTGGTTACTTGCATTGCTTGTGCACAACTGAGGACTCATGGAGTGAGATAGGGTTATAGGAGAGGTGCCCTGGGGACGCGTCCTTGAAAACTTTGCCAGTGTCCAATCACCTGAAGGTACAAGCACAGGGTCTATAAATACTTTTCTTGTGTCCTGTACTGCACTTCAGAATATGGAATTTACAGGTACATCAAAATCCCCCTTTTTCAATGATACACATTGAACAGTCTCTCTGCAATGGGTGACCTTGGCCCATACTTTCCTACTACTTCTATGGGAGATTTCTCTATATCCTCAGAAGATACTAGTGGGTGTAGCCTAGATTCTGGGACCTTTATTATAGGAGTGTCCTCATTGGAGTCCTCTTCAGCTTCGTCAGGTGAGGACAAGAGTTCTTCTATGTTCACAAAGACCCCTATGTCCACTCCAGACTTCTTGTCAGTTTGTGCACAATTGAATCTGCTCATACTCACTCTGACGCTTCTGGGCCACAGTAATTAACTGTGCCTGCAAACTAAGATCCTATTACCATTCCTGATTCAGATTCCTTATTGTGTACTCCTGTAAAGTTTGTTTTTGCGCAGACCCCATAGAATTTACAAGACCTTGTTTCCAACGTTATTGATGCAGTACATACTACCCTGCATTTTTATTCAACCTCCTGTTTTAAGCCTAGGGTCTTTAAGAGCTCGTACGGCTGCCCACTATTCTCAGTATTTAGAAACGCTGCTCTACGGTGACTGGAAACAACATAAAAGGTCCTGGGCTCCTCCTAACCATGGGTGGGGATTTTTCCCTTTTACAAAGGATTTTATTTTTATAGTGGTCTCTGCCCTCTGTCCTCTGTAGATGCTCCAATGGTCTACTTTTACAAGCAAATGAGTTGATGTTTACACCTTGCAGTATTTCACTATCAAACTCCCTACTTAGATTTTAGTTTGAATTAAAGCATAATGAGCCATTATACATCACATAATAGCCCATTATGTGTCACTTATCTGAAACCGAAGCCCGCGATGTCACTGTTGTCCCCACTTTGACACTACGCACATGACACACCAAGTATATGCTCAAGGAACTATGTAATTTGCCCTTTAAGGGGGAAGTCATCTCTTTGGACCTGCCCATGTCTTTAGCAAGGCCATTGGTGATTGAAGTGTGCTCCTGCCTCAGTGCACAAAATCTCTTATTGAGGCAGCATAGCCCCAACATTTATCTACTACTGAAGTAGTACCTCCTAAGAGGACAGAGCCTACATCCCACTCAAGCCATAGGTCTCAAAGCTTTTCTACATGAAGATGAGCCCCTGCTACTGTAAGTTGGGGTCCGTTTGTTCATCATGCTGAGGCCTTTGGTAGTTTACTTCTCCACAGATTGGATTCTCAAGAATCTCTCTCTTATCTCCACATTAGACTTTTCACCTTCTTCAGCTTGTATAGATATGATTTGCCAACTATCTAGCACTATTACAATGGTATTCTGGGATCCCTTTTGAGCGGAGTTGTTTGGCTCAAGTCTTCGGTAGAAAAGTAAACTTCCATTGGTCCTTTCACCCATTTCCTTATTTGTAACAGACCTTTCTTTATCATACATCATGGGACACAGAGCAGCATAGCAATTACTATGTGGGTTATAGGCCACCTTCAGGTGGTGGACACTGGCACACCCTAAATAGGAATTTGCCTCCCTATATAACCCCTCCCGAACAGAGAGTACCTCAGTTATTTTGCCAGTGTCTAAAGTGTTGGTCACAGTTGAAGATGTGCTATGAAGAGCACCGCTGGCTGGAGGGATCCTTGCTGTATCAAATGACCTTTGCAGACTGGATCCATTCAAAGTGCAACTGAGGCCATAGTGGATGGTACCCAGGCCTTGTGACAGAAGAACCAAGGTTTTGCCTGTAACGCCTCTCCTTGGAGGGCTGGACCCTGGGATCCAGTACTTTGGTTATGCATCTAATACCATAAAGTTTTCTGGCAGGGTGCTATACAGGTCCAAGGGTGTGTACCCCCAATAAAAAGGGACCCAGTCCTTGAAGGATTTTTTAAACGTAGCCCGCCGTGATGGGTGGGGTCTGGTCATACCACAGAATCCTGTGGCAAGGAAAAGGTATGTGAAGAATCCTAAAATACTTTAAATGTACTTATGGATTTCTTCTTTTGAGTAAATGTGGTCATGCCTCGTTTATACCACTAGAGGGTTTGAGAGCACATACCTTTTACATGTTCCTCAGATCTCGCTCTGTGTCAGAAAGGAGACAGGGTGCTAGTTTCAGCCAGGAGGATTTTGCAGGCGGCATTCCTGGATAAGCCATGGTTAAGTGAGCCTTTACATGCAGGCTCTTTTCCCCTGGGGCCTGTGCCCCATCATCTGTCGCACCCCCCTTTACGTGGGGGTCGCGGCAGCTCCCCATTTTTTTTCCTCCTTCGCTCTCTCCTCCCCCCCATGCTGGATTTGATGATGGGCAGATCCGAACGGCGCACGCACAGAAGCATATTCTCTAAATAATAGAGCTAGGCAGGTTGGGGATGGGAGAGGAGAGTGGCTTAGCGCGGGACTGCCAAGCCCATAAGACAGCCTTAAAGCATGCAGTGCAGCTGGCTGAACGGAGACAGGAGCAGTAAGGTCATGTAAAGCTGGTGCATACAGGCAGTCCCAGAACCCATTTACTCAGCATCAGGCTGAGCATTAATAGCAGCTTTTCTTTGCTGGACTATAAGCTTAGCAGGTGGTGTGCTGTACAAACACCAGAAAGGCTCCTAAGACATCTCCATCAGGCTCTGAGGATTCTAGTCATGCCTCCACAGTATCTTCCTCCCCGGAGAGACCAGTGGTGGCTAATCAGGGTGAGCCATTGGAATTGTCAATTGCAGCAGCTGTCTCCAAACTTCCAGCCCCTGTTTGTTACTGAAGACGTTTGTCCTCAGCTTTGGTTGGGTTACTATAGAGGTTAGCTGCTTAATCGCATCTTCTTCCCGGAGTGGAAAGAAACGCGATAGATCTCCCTTCCCCGCATCAGGCCCACAAGCAAGGGAGCAGCAGTGATCACATAAAAACACGTGATCGCATAATATGGTCATAAAAATGCATGTTTGGATGGATATGTGTGGTGTTTACATAATCGTGTAAGATGCTTGATCACACAAGGGTACTGGATCGCACAAGATGCTTGATCGCACCAGGTGCTTAATCGCACAAGGATGTTTGATCGCAAAAAATGCATGATAGCACAAGGGTGCTTGAGCACATAAGGATGCTTGATCACACAAGGATGTTTGATCAGGCAGAGAGGCTTGATCGCCTAACGGTTGCATAATGAGGCATGTTAATGCATTTTAACTTAAATATACTTGTTTCTTCATGATTGCATAGAAATGCATGTCTGTATAGATACGTGTTGCATAATGGGGCATAACATGTTTCATAAACGCATGCTTACTTTGCAAAGATGCTTGTTCCATGGCACGTGCTACATGAATGGGGCTGTACAGCTCGCACTTACCATATTTTGCCTAAAAACATATTTGTATAGACCATGCTTCCATGAAGACACGCTTCCATATTGCTTTGATACATGCTGCATACATTAAAGCTGTATAGGTATGTACTTGCTTTCTTCTATTTCTTCTGGAACAATTTATCCATGTGTTGGCGTAAAACCTGTGGAACTGCCTGATGGGAGAAGTCTACAAAACAGAGTCCCAAAGCCTCCTTATGATGGGGTTCCCCCTGCTCGATCAAGGTGGGCGGAAGACTTCTGTGGTTTTTTTTCAGGGGCTCGGCAAGAAGAGATGCTTGATGGATCAGTCATCTCTGTGGTAGCTGTAGGCTACTCCCCAAAGACCATATGAAAAGTAAACCTTTGTCTGGCACTAGATCGCTTCGAGCAGCCCTCCCCTCCAGCCCAAAGGGGAACCTATCCACCGGCAGACTGAGCCGGGTACCGAATGGGCTCCGCCACCCCTTGCCTCAAGCCAGGGCACCCCTCGCATGGGGAACGTCCGACCAGGCGCCCGGATGCTCACCGTCGAGGAGGGATTGATTTCTCAGGGTGTAATCACAGAGACCCCCTTAGAAGAAGCAGGGTATGTGGTTTTATTCAAATCTCTTCACGGTACCGAAACTGTTTGGAGATGTCAGACCCATTTTTGATCTCAAAGATCTCAAAGATGCGACAAGAACATCCGTTCTTGTCGCATTGAGTGAGTCCAGTCAGCTGTATCCACCCTACGGGGAGGAGAAGTTCTAGCATCAATAGACCTCAAAGATGCGTATCTACATGTGCCAATTTCCCAGTTCATCAGAAATTTCTGCTTTTTGCGGTGGAACAGCACCACTTTCAGTTTGTGGCCTTGACCTTCGGGCCAGCCACCGCTCCCCAGGTATTTACAAAAGTTCTGGCCCCAGTACTAGCAAGACTAAGAGGCCAGGGTATAGCGGTAATGGCATACCTTGATCTACAGCAGCAAGTCTTCTGTCGGTAGCACGGTTAAACCAAGGATGTCCAGTACAGTCAGTTATCTGGAACACCTCGGCTGGATTCTCAATCTAGGGAAATCATCCTTGCAATCATTAAGGGTTATTTTTGCCCCAGGCAAAATCAATGCTATAAGGAAGCTGGTCCAGGTGGTCAAAGCGAGGAAGGGTTCTTCCATTCGCCTTTGCATGATGTTGCTAGGGAAGATGCTGGCTTCATACGAAGCAGGTCCCTATGTGACGTTTCAAGACTGGTGCAATACAGTATTCTGTCTGCTTGGAACAGGAAGGCCCAAGTCTTGGATTATCTAATGAATCTGGCCCCAAGGGTGCGCCAGAGTCTCAGTTGGTGGTTGATAACAGGGATTTTCAGGAAGGAAAATCCTTCATTCCGGTTACTTGGAAAATAGTAACAACGGATGCCAGCCTATGGGGCTGGGAAGCGGTCCTAGAAGAGACCACTGTTCAAAGCAAATGGTCAAAGTCCTTGCCCATCAACATCCTGGCGATTCGGGCAGTACGTCTGGCTCTAATTGCCTGGACTTCAGGTTGTGGAATTGTCCCATCAGGATACAGTCCGACTATGCCACAACAGTGACCTTTTTCAATCACCAAAAAGGGGGCACCAAAAGCTCATGCAGCCCAGAGGGAGGTAAACCATGTTCTGACTTTGGCAGAGGAACATGTTCCTTGCCTATCCCAGGGGTGGAGAATTGGTAGGCATTTGTTTTTCTGAGCCTCCAACAGTTGTTCCCAGGAGAATGGTCTTTACATCCTGGTGTCTTTCTAGCCATATGTCAGAAAGAGGGTGCCCCCGGACATAGATCTATTAGCATCTAGGTTCAACAAGAAGTTGGACAGCTTTGTGTCAAGGACAAGGGATGCGCTCGCCTATGGGCCAGATGCTTTAATGACTCCTTGGGATCAGTTCTCACTGATCTATGCATTCCCTCCAGTTCAGCTGCTACCCTGACTGTTGCGCAGGCTCAGGGAGAAACCTAAGCCAGTAATTCTAGTGGTCCAGTAGATCCTGGTATGCAGGAATCTAAAAAATGTTAGTAAGGGGACCCTTGGTCTCTTCCATCTCTGCCAGACCTGCTTTTGCAGGGGCCTCTGTTCCATCCTGCCTTACAAGCCCTAAATGTGATTGTTTGGCTATTGAAACTCGCATTCTAAGAAGTAGGGGGGCTTTCAGGTTCAGTAGTGACTACCCTGATTAATGCAAGGTAGCAGGCCTCTAGGACCATTCACTATAGGGTCTGGAAGACCTACGTCTCTTGGTGTGAAACAAAAAGATGGCATCCTCAGAAGTATGCCATAACTGGAGTTCTTTCCTTCCTATGATTAGGAGTAGAAATTTAGTTAGCCATGAAGTACTATCAAGGGTCAAAATCTCAGCCGCTTGCTTTGCATTCTTGGTCCAGGCCTTTATACAAGGTGTAACGCGTATAAATCTGCCAGTTGGGTCGCCCTTGTGCCCGTGGGATTTGAGTGTGCTTTTGTCGGCTTTACAAGGTCAGCCTTTTTTGAGCCCTGGCACCATGTCCCCTTGATCCTTGTGACAGGGAAATTGGTGTTCTTGGTTCTGGTAACTTCCGCAAAAAGAGTTCCAGAGTTTGGCAGCTTTTTCTAAAGAGCCATAAGGATAAGGTGGTGCTGTGTCCTCACCCATCCTTTTTTACCCAAAGAAGTATCTAGTTTTAATATGAACCAAAGCTATTTTCCTAACTTTGTTTTTTTCCAGAACTCCATTCTGCAGAAGAAAGATTTACACTCTCTCGAAGTGGTGAGATCGGTTAAAGTCTATCTGAAAGCAACTGCTCGGAAGACTGATGCTTTGTTTGTGCTTCCAGAAGGGCCCAGGAAGGGGCAAGCAGCGTCAAAATCTACTATTTTTCTTTTTTTTTGTAGATTCGGCAGGTTATGATTCAGGCTTATGGTTTGAAAAGGAGGGTTCCACCTTTTTGAGTTAGAGCACGCTCTACCAGAGCAGTAAGTGCTTCACGGGCAGTGCATCACCAAAGCCTCCATGACTCCGATTTGCAAGGTCGCAACTTGATCTTCGGTCCATACATTCACTAGATTCTATCAGGTGGATGTAAAAAAGGCATGAGGATGCCACCTTTGGCCACAGCGTGCTGCAGGGAGCAGTGTAGGTCCTCAAGTCTGACACCCTGATTGTTTGTGTCTCCCTCCCCTCAAATAGCATTGCTTTGGGACATCCCACATAGTAATTACTATGCTGCCCTGTGTCCTGTGATGTACAATAAAGAAAATAGAATTTTCCCTTTCTTGGAGTACATCATAGGACACAGAGGTCCCTCCCCTCAATTGGGACATATGTATATTGTTTTGCTACAAAAACTAAGGTACTCCGTGTATGGGAGGGGTTATATAGGGAGGCAACTTCCTGTTTACGGTGTGCCAGTGGCCATCACTTGAAGATGGCCTATAACCCACATAGTAATTACTATGCTGCCCTGTGTCCCGTGATTTACTCCAAGAAAAGTATTTTACAGGTAAGCTGTTATAAAAATCCTATTTTTTCCCCTTTACCTCTTAGTGGGATTATTGGGGAATTCCTATTTAGCATCATTCTTGTGTTGCCTCACAGTCCCTGTCAACCTCTCCATCTGTGTTACAGTGTCTGGAATGTGGGCAAGGCATCAAGATGCTATATTAAGACCAAGAATGTGTGACTGCTATTCACTAGGCTGGCCAAGTAGAGGCTAGTCCTTCCTAATCTAAGGAGGACTCCCACAACAGATATATCCTCTTGCCTACCTCTTAAATCTGGTTCTTTGGAACAGATAGTTCCCAGGCTGATAATTAATAATTGTGCCTAAATTACTAGAGAATAATAAAATAGTATATATGGTATCCTCATCCTCATATGTTTGATATAGAGAAAGAAATTGTAGGGAAGGGGGTCTATACGTGGAACACTTAAACCACGAACCGGCCACACATCCCCCAGTAAAGTGAAGGACTGTCTTGATACCCAGGGATTATAACAGAAAATAGTTAAAATAGTTTTTATTTAAACATAGAAAAAAATAATAAATAAAGAAAAAAATATATATATAAACATTGGAAACATTTGTTGACACACGGTATAGTTACAGCATACAAATGTATATTAAAGTAATGTTTAGTATCCAAGTTGGTCGTTTGTTCAACTAGTTTCGCGACTCTTTGTCGCTTCTTCAGGAGACCTTGGTACTATCTAAAATTAAACATACAGTGTCAACGTTTATTTTTTATATATCTAATTAATACAATTCAAAGCATGCAGTGTATTGCTTATCATGAAAATTGGAGAGTGTATTGCAGATAAAACTTGGAGCCAGGGCTGTCCCTGCCTACCAGGCTTTGACCACCCTTGGGGCGGACACGGGAAGTAATAAAAGCCAGGTAAGAAATAAGAAAGAATATTGCCAAATAAATAAATGGTTAAAAAACCCCCTTGTCACTAAACATTATCACTAGTCATAGATCTTCCATGGCAATGACAATGGTGTCCCCAACATTCAGCCTCAATGTCTACGTACCAGTATATTTAGCAGTTGTCATATAACACAATGGGGGTGGCCATAAAAGTTGCAGAAGGTCCGTGGGAGTAGAGCGGGATATAAATGGCTATATAGGAGAAAGGTCCTGTCATCAGCGCCTAGAGGCGATTCAGTTCGCATTGTGCGCTATACAAGTATTTCATTCATTCATTCATCAGCCTGGTTCTAAAAAGCACAGAATAGCCTTTGTTCTAATCGACCAGATGTTAATCCTGGTGAGACAAATATATACTATGTTAAATTCTTCCAGGAGGAGATAGAGCAGGCCAAATTGTATAAAAGTAAGGAAAAGATAGATACCAGGAGATGAGATATCGCCTACTCGTCAGCCGTCTATTTTGTAAGGAGACCGCTCTAACAGGGAGTCTGCTTGCCACCCGTCCGTTGGTAAAAAAGCCGCTCTAACAGGCCGCCATGATGGCGCCCTTTTAACCTCCAACCCGGCGGCGTCAGAACAACGGCGCAAGGCGCCGGATTATGACGCCGCCGGGTCCGCCCTCCATGTGCGCATGCGCCACAACGTGGCGACGCGCACAAGCTTCTGGTCACCATGGAAACCACCACGTGACTCACTGCTAGCAGGCCGGGCCCCTCCCAATGCAAAGGAGGAGTCCAAGTCCGCTGGAGAGGCGCGTGCCCGCCCCTAGGAGCTTCCTCCTATTGCTCCACAATCCGCATAGAGGATTCTCAGTGTGTCACCACTGGACTCTCCATTACAAAAAAGAGATAAACAATTGAATATAGAAAAACATCCTAAACGATTTAGCATTTAAACACATTTAAAGTGGCATTTATTTTATCTCACCATGCTCTTAAACATGTCTGAAAAAAAAAATATAGAAGAATTAAAAATAAATTGTAACAAAATAATTATATCATTAAAAAGATATTCATCCGAAATGTTGAAGGAATAAATTACGCAATTAAGAGTCGCAACAGTGTCTATGGAACTAAGGCGTCGGGTAGCACGGGCAATTTCCACCAGTGGGGGAGAAAGGACGAAAACGAGGCTCAAATGGGGAGAATCTCTGTTTAAACATTTGAAGGGTCCACAGAATAACGAGAAGAAAGAGAGGGAAAAAGGAAAGAAAGAGAAAGAAAAAGAGGAAGGGAGAAAGGGGAAGAGAAAGCGAACGAGACCCGTGAAGCGGTAGAAGAGAACCCCTATAGGGTTGTTCTCACTTAAGAAAGTATTTGTATGTTTTAGTTTCATTTAACCCAGGGGGTATTAAAGCGTCTAATCGTCTATCCAGTAGGTTTCCCATCTTAAAATTTCCCTGTCCCAGTCTCCTCCACGTTTGTCCTCACGGACCACCTCAAGGACAAAAAACCTTACCACCTCAGGCTGGTATCGATGCTGGATGCCAATATGGCGACCCACCGCGGTAAGCTTACCACCTGAGGAGTAGTAGAGGCGATCCCCTATCCTTTGGCGTAGTTCCCTGATGGTCTTTCCCACATAAAAAGCCTTGCAGGCACAGACCATCAGGTAAACTACGCCTTTGGTGTTGCAATTAGCATGAAAGGATGGGGTATAACATTCTTCATTGGGGAGGTTGAACGTTGTTCCCTCCAAAATCCAAGGGCAACGTGGACAACTACCACAGGGGTAGGTGCCATGAGGACCCTGCCAATCTCGTGTAGTTATTTGATAATGACTTTTAGTCAGTTTATCCCCAAGGGTAGTAGCCCTTCTGAACACCAATTCTGGGGTCTGTTTGTTGTATTTACTTAAGGTGTGGTGGTCCGTCAATAGGTGCCAATGCTCTGATAGTATCTTCCCAAGAGTGTTCTGGTGCATAGAGTATTTGGTGATGATTTTGACTGTGGAGGGATGAGCAGGTCTGGGAGGGCCATATAGTAAAGACTCTCGTGTACGATTAAATGCTTTATTGAATGCTTTTCTTAGATTAGAACGCGTATAACCTCGATTTAGCAGGCGCTCGCGTAGTGCCTGGGCTTGAAGAAGGAAATCCTGATCTGTGGTGCAGTTCCTTCTTATTCTTAAGTATTGGGCGTATGGTATACTCTGTACTAGGGGGCGGGGGTGCGAACTTGCAGCGTGTAATAAAGTGTTGCCGGCTGTTGGCTTCCAGTATAGGTTGGTGATCAGTTTGCCAGAGTCGTCCTTAATAATGTTTAGATCCAAGAAAGCAATATTTCTTGGATGGTACGTGTAGGTAAAAGTTAGATTAAATGTGTTAATATTTAATGTCCTTACAAAGTCCTCCAGGGCCTGAGTGGTACCAGTCCAAATAATGAGGAGGTCGTCTATGAATCTGTACCAGCAAAGGATACAGTCAAGGTAGGATTGTAAGGATTCATCGGCAAAAACTGATCGTTCCCAACCCCCCAAGTATAAGTTTGCATAGAATGGTGCGCAGAACGTCCCCATCGCTACGCCCTGAGTTTGTAAATAGATCTGATCCATTAAAGTGAAGAAATTCTTATTGAGAATGAAATCTAAAAGGTGTAATATGAACTTGTTGAATGGCCAGGTGGTATGGTCTTGTTCCATGAGGAAGGTGCTTACCATCCGGACGCCCTGCTCATGGGGGATGCTGGAGTATAACGCCTCCACATCCAATGCCACAAGGAGGGCGTCCGGAGGAATCTGCACCCCCCTCTAGGTGTCGCAGAAGATCAGTGGTATCTTTTATGTAGGAGGGTAAACTTATTACGTGAGGTATCAGGCAGGAGTCAACTAGCCTACTTGCGTTCTCGGTCAGTGACCCCATACCTGAAACTATGGGGCGTCCAGGGGGGTTATCCATATCCTTATGCGTTTTTGGAAGCGCATAGAATGTGGGGATACGAGGCTTGGCTGTGTTTATGAACTTCAGAGTTTCAACAGCTATCAGACCTTAGAAAGAGTTTGGTCCAATACCCCAGTGACACCCTAGCAGCATAGGTACCTCATCCCCCAATAGTAGTATGTGTAAAGAGATAAGGAATAGGGCAGGGGGGATTTTTAAATGGTACACATTGTAACAGTATAATACGTACAATAAATTAGAAATTCATATTGGTTTATTAATATACAGTGGTGTGAAAAAGTGTTTGCCCCCTTCCTCATTTCCTGTTCCTTTGCATGTTTGTCACACTTAAGTGTTTCGGAACATCAAACCAATTTAAACAATAGTCAAGGACAACACAAGTAAACACAAAATGCAATTTGTAAATGAAGGTGTTTATTATTAAAGGTGAAAAAAAATCCAAACCATCATGGCCCTGTGTGAAAAAGTGATTGCCCCCCTTGTTAAAACATACTATAACTGTGGTTGTCCACACCTGAGTTCAATTTCTCTAGCCACACCCAGGCCTGATTATTGCCACACCTGTTCACAATCAAGGCATCCCTTAAATAGGAGCTGCTTGACACAGTAAGGTCCACCAGAAGATCCTTAAAAGCTACACATAATGCAGAGACCCAAAGAAATTCAGGAACAATTGAGAAAGAAAGTAATTGAGATCTATCAGTCTGGAAAGGGTTATAAAGCCATTTCCAAAGCTTTGGGAATCCAGCGAACCACAGTGAGAGCCATTATCCACAAATGGCGAAGACATGGAACAGTGGTGAACCTTCCCAGGAGTGGCCGGCCGCCCAAAATTACCCCAAGAGCACAGCGACGACTCATCCAAGAGGTCACAAAAGACCCCACAACAACGTCCAAGGAACTGCAGGCCTCACTTGCCTCAGTTAAGGTCAGCGTTCATGCCTCCACCATCAGGAAAAGACTGGGCAAAAATGGCCTGCATGGCAGAGTTCCAAGGAGAAAACCACCGCTGAGCAAAAAGAACATCAAAGCTCGTCTCAATTTCTCCACAACACATCTTAATGATCCCCAAGACTTTTGGGACAACATTCTGTGGACCGATGAGACAAAAGTGGAACTCTTTGGAAGGTGTGTGTCCAAGTATATCTGGCGTAGAAGGAACACTGCATTTCATAAAAAGAACATTATACCAACAGTAAAATATGGTGGTGGTAGTGTGATGGTCTGGGGCTGTTTTGCTGCTTCAGGACCTGGAAGACTTGCCGTGATAAAAGGAACTATGAATTTTGCTGTCTACCAAGAGATCCTGAAGGAGAATGTCCGACCATCTGTTCGTGTACTCAAGCTGAAATGAACTTGGGTTCTGCAGCAGGACAATGATCCTAAACACACCAGCAAGTCCACCACCGAATGGCTGAAGAAAAACAAAATGAAGACTTTGGAGTGGCCTAGCCAAAGTCCTGACCTGAATCCTATTGAAATGTTGTGGTATGACCTTAAAAAGGCCGTTCATGCTCGAAAACCCTCTAATGTAACTGAATTAGGACAATTCTGCAAAGATGAGTGGGCCAAAATTCCTCCAGGACGCTGTAAAAGCCTCATTGCACGTTATCGCAAACGCTTGGTTCCAGTTGTTGCTGCTAAGGATGGCCCAACCAGTTATTAGGTTTAGGGGGCAATCACTTTTTCACACAGGGCCATGATGGTTTGGATTTTTTTTCACCTTTTAATAATAAACACCTTCATTTACAAATTGCATTTTGTGTTTACTTGTGTTGTCCTTGACTATTGTTTAAATTGGTTTGATGTTCCGAAACACTTAAGTGTGACAAACATGCAAAGGAACAGGAAATGAGGAAGGGGGCAAACACTTTTTCACACCACTGTACATTAAAAAATATACAAAAATTATACAAACAGTTGTATGTGCATAATTAATTGACTGGAGGAATCCCAATGGTAGATGTTGATAGAATAATTGCACTTGTACCCAACATGTTTCGCACTGAGCTTCTTCAGGGGAAACGTGCAATTAACAACAGATTCCATATTGAAAGAAAAAGAGAGAAATATTTAGACTAAACAAAAAACAATGCCTATTAAAAAATATATATTTTACAATTCCAGTAAATAAAGAATATATATATATATATATATATATATATCGATTACATAAATATGTAGATCAGTTAGAGACGGCGCTTACCCACAGCCACCCAAGACATAAGTACTTGGGATCCACCAACAGATGGAAAAAACTGCACCAAACAGGCCAAACACCAAGCCCCCTCGGCCTCTCGGAGGACACAGATGGGGTTAAGTCAGCACTAAAATGGATAAACAAAATACACTATGAGTAATTAAGAGAAATAGATTTACTAGCATAAGAGCTACACTTAGATGATTAAGACAATAACCTAATTTTTATGAGGAAAAGGGAACAAAAGCCTCAAAAATGTTAATTTATATCATATAAACCGATACTCTTGGACAAAAGGCTTTGTATATGAAATTACTGGGAATATTAACTATAATTAAAGATTTAACATAAACCTATAGTATATTAAAGAGCAAAGAGATATATATAGTATAATATAAAATAATTGCCTTATACCTTTAATGGTGAATATGCGGAAAAGTGTTATGCCGGTTCTCCCTATCAAGCCAGCTAGGCAAGTTATAACAGCAAGTTATGGCCAAAGAAACAAACAGCCTGATACGGCTGAAGAAAGCAGGACTACACTGCCCCAAAGTGATTTCTTTTCCTAGGGACAAACATAAGATTAAAATCGAGTCAAAAGGATTTGAAAAATAAATAAAAAGTAAGTATGAATGCAGAGATACAAAGTATCAATTACCAAAAACTGGAGAGAGAAAAGAGCTCCGTCATGCAGCCGATGGTATGATCAAGCATACTAGCAGGAGAAGGTGTTGCGCTGCTTATATGTCCCCCATCCATCGAGCCGGCGTCTGACGTCACCGGCTCGATGCGGACACTATGGGACAGGCACCGCGCATGCGCCGAGCTCACCGCGCCGGGCCAGTAACTACAATTCCCATAATACCGCTGGGCTAACGAAGATAGTAGACCGCCCAAGATAGGCTGACATGAGCTGACAGCGGCGGAATAATCGTGTCGGATCTCCGCTGTGGCGGAGATCCGAGACGAATGTAGAGGGGCCGGGGTAGCAGGTGAACAAGTCCCAAATAAGGGATTACATGCGAGGCCTAGACCATGACGGGCACCCCCGAGATATAAATATCGAGAGCACCCTGGGTGTCCGTATGCCCTCCAAACAGATGTGGCCAGGGGATAAAAGGTCAAGCCCGAATGGTGCAGGTGTATTGTGGTTGAGAATAAATTCCCAAAAAAACGATGAAAGCAAGCAAAGAGATGCCGTATAATGAACTTACGATCACGGACATCTGCAGGGATCCCAGGACAGGAAAACCCGCGATCCAAGAACATTGATCATGCATATTAGGACCGATATACATACATTCTGATGAAATATAATCAATAAAGACAAGTTTAATTATAGATGTATTTTAGTTCAACCTATATAGACATAATATTAAGTTTGGAATTTACTAAAATGTTAACATAGATGTTGGAAGAAAAAAAAAAAAGGAGAAAAGGGGGGAAATCCCCCCTCCCACTCCCCCCCCCACCCCTCCACCACAACATCACAGAAAGCCATCAGCGGAAAAAGCAATGGAAATTATAGAGGTTATTAGGTCAGAAAAATAGGTGCACTGATATAATTATAAAAATGATCTGTAGCTAATATTTTCATTGAATCCAGGGTGCTGAGTATGTTCTTGGATCGCGGGTTTTCCTGTCCTGGGATCCCTGCAGATGTCCGTGATCGTAAGTTCATTATACGGCGTCTCTTTGCTTGCTTTCATGGTTTTTTTTGGGAATTTATTCTCAACCACAATACACCTGCACCATTCGGGCTTGACCTTTTATCCCCTGGCCACATCTGTTTGGAGGGCATACGGACACCCAGGGTGCTCTCGATATTTATATCTCGGGGGTGCCCGTCATGGTCTAGGCCTCGCATGTAATCCCTTATTTGGGACTTGTTCACCTGCTACCCCGGCCCCTCTAGATTCGTCTCGGATCTCCGCCACAGCGGAGATCCGACACGATTATTCCGCCGCTGTCAGCTGACGTCAGCCTATCTTGGGCGGTCTACTATCTTCGTTAGCCCAGCGGTATTATGAGAATTGTAGTTACTGGCCCGGCGCGGTGAGCTCGGCGCATGCGCGGTGCCTGTCCCATAGTGTCCGCATCGAGCCGGTGACGTCAGACGCCGGCTCGATGGATGGGGGACAGATAAGCAGTGCAACACCTTCTCCTGCTAGTATGCTTGATCATACCATCGGCTGTATGACGGAGCTCTTTTATCTCTCCAGTTTTTGGTAATTGATACTTTGTATCTCTGCATTCATACTTGCTTTTTATTTATTTTTCAAATCCTTTTGACTCGATTTTAATCTTATGTTTGTCCCTAGGAAAAGAAATCACTTTGGGGCAGTGTAGTCCTGCTTTCTTCAGCCGTATCAGGCTGTTTGTTTCTTTGGCCATAACTTGCTGTTATAACTTGCCTAGCTGGCTTGATAGGGAGAACCGGCATAACACTTTTCCGCATATTCACCATTAAAGGTATAAGGCAATTATTTTATATTATACTATGTATATCTCTTTGCTCTTTAATATACTATAGGTTTATGTTAAATCTTTAATTATAGTTAATATTCCCAGTAATTTCATATACAAAGCCTTTTGTCCAAGAGTATCGGTTTATATGATATAAATTAACATTTTTGAGGCTTTTGTCCCCTTTTCCTCATAAAAATTAGGTTATTGTCTTAATCATCTAAGTGTAGCTCTTATGCTAGTAAATCTATTTCTCTTAATTACTCATAGTGTATTTTGTTTATCCATTTTAGTGCTGACTTACCCCCATCTGTGTCCTCCGAGAGGCCGAGGGGGCTTGGTGTTTGGCCTGTTTGGTTCAGTTTTTTCCATCTGTTGGTGGATCCCAAGTACTTATGTCTTGGGTGGCTGTGGGTAAGCGCCGTATCTAACTGATCTACATATTTATGTAATCAATATATATATATATATATATATATATATATATATATATATTCTTTATTTACTGGAATTGTAAAATATATATTTTTTAATAGGCATTGTTTTTTGTTTAGTCTAAATATTTCTCTCTTTTTCTTTCAATATGGAATCTGTTGTTAGTTGCACGTTTCCCCTGAAGAAGCTCAGTGCGAAACATGTTGGGTACAAGTGCAATTATTCTATCAACATCTACCATTGGGATTCCTCCAGTCAATTAATTATGCGCATACAACTGTTTGTATAATTTTTGTATATTTTTTAATGTATATTAATAAACCAATATGAATTTTTAATTTATTGTACGTATTATACTGTTACAATGTGTACCGTTTAAAAATCCCCCCTGCCCTATTCCTTGTCTCTTTACACATCTATCAGACCTTGTTCATGGGCTTTCATAACCAGGGTCCTAAATTCAGTTGTAAATATTGTTACCCTTGATTAATCTATAGGAGTATACCAGGCTTGATTAAGTAAAATTTTTAGACACATTGACTGATATTGTTGATGTGTCATTAAAACCAGGTTACCGCCTTTGTCTGATTTTTTGATGATAATATCTGTTCTTCTTTGTAATTTTGAAAGCGCTTGTTTCTGTTTATAATTTAAGTTGGAATATGAGTCTGGCCACTCCTGCTTTTTTAGAGATTTTATTGCTGCGGCTAGAAATGCCCATATCGTGGGACAGGTCATAAGGTCAGGGAATGCTCGTGAATTTAGTTTAAATACGTTTCTCTGTGGCTTGGTGTGTCCTAGAGGGGGTTGAGACGAGGACATGGAGGTTGATGAAGTCTCCATAGTTGATTCATCTTCAATCTGTCCCTCGTCATACAATAACATCAGATCGCATAGCGCTCTGAATTCTTGCATCGAATAGTGTTTTGTTTTTTCAGCTAGTTCTTTTTCCAGACTTAAGTTTTGTCTATCCTTGTCATACATAAATTTATAGGTCAAGTTTCGGGCAAATAGGTATAGGTCAGTGATGGCGAACCTTGGCACCCCAGATGTTTTGGAACTACATTTCCCATGAAGCTCATGCACTCTGCAGTGTAGATGAGCATCATGGGAAATGTAGTTCCAAAACATCTGGGGTGCCAAGGTTCGCCATCACTGGTATAGATGTTTGATGGTTTCATAGATATTTATTGGTTCCGAAGGACTGAAACCGAGTCCTAGTTGAAGGACTGATTCCTCATCTCGGGTCAAAGTATGTGAGGTCAGGTTGACAATATTTAATTTATCTACATCGACCTGAGTCTCAGTCTGTGAATTACTTATTCTTAATTCGGTAGAGGGGTTTTTAGCATATACGCGTCTAAACTCCCCCGTCGATGTGGTTCGGGTGTGGCTGGTGGTAAAAAACCCAGATTTGGGAATGAGGCGTGTGTGTTGGTGTGTAATATTTTCGGGATAATATTGTGTAGAGTGGGTAATTGTATGCTAGTGCTAGGACCCTGTGAATCCGGATGCGCTATTTGAGGCGTTTTGACGGTTTTACCCGTTTTCTTGCCTTTTTTGGAGTCCTTCGTTGGATGGTCTCCACTGCCACCGTTACAGACTGTACTGAATCTGACTCTTCAATCTCATCTCTTTCCTCACAGGTTACCTCACAAATCATGAATTCACGCGCACCGGGTCCCCCCCGTAAGAGGTCACCTCTTACGGGGGGACCCGGTGCGCGTGAATTCATGATTTGTGAGGTAACCTGTGAGGAAAGAGATGAGATTGAAGAGTCAGATTCAGTACAGTCTGTAACAGTGGCAGTTTCTTTAGGTGCTCGCAACCGTGAGAATTTTCTCCTTACCAATTTGTTCCCCCATTTATAGGCATAGCCCTCGGAAAAGGCCAGTTTGTCCTGGACAAATTTGCCTTGTTTTTTAACAATAATTTCTTTATTTAAGATTTCTAGTCGTTCCCTGACCTCCTTCCATTTTTCCTTAAAGACAGGTGATTCCATGATCTTAGGAAATTGTTCATTGAGTCGCTCAATCTCGCCATCTATAGAAGTCATATCTGCATGATATTGTATCGTTAATTTAGTCATTAGTTCCACACTACATTTAGTTAAAGTATTTTCCCAATCCTTTTTAAAATCAAGGGAAGGATCCTTGATAGTAGGGAACACTTGGATCCGAAGGCCTAGTGGACAAATTTCTTCCCTAATGTACTGTTCAAAATATTGCGTATGCCAATGCAGATGTGACTTCTTTTTGAGCAGGCCAAACATCCTCTCCAAGAACAACTTAGTTTCATCCTCGATCTTATAATTTGTTAGACAACCTGTCTTAATAGATAACATAAATCCAGACCAATCTGAGCCAAGTATGTCCATCACTCCACTGACTTTGTGGGCCCCACCTTAGACTCCCAGTTCCGACCCTCGTTGCGACAATGATTGGAGATATTAATTATCCAACTAGATGAGGTTATATTAACAGTAGATTATATAACCCACTGAATGCCACTAGTGCTTTTATAGAATATTTATAAGGCACTAAAAAGGGAACCGGGAAAGAAGCCGGAAAAAAAATCAGACCTTCAATGGTGCTGGGTGTGTTATCCACCCTAATAGAGATAATTAATAATTGTGCCTAAATTACTAGAGAATAATAAAATAGTATATATGGTATCCTCATCCTCATGTTTGATATAGAGAAAGAAATACAATTTGGCCTGCTCTATCTCCTCCTGGAAGAATTTAACATAGTATATATTTGTCTCACCAGGATTAACATCTGGTCGATTAGAACAAAGGCTATTCTGTGCTTTTTAGAACCAGGCTGATGACAGGACCTTTCTCCTATATAGCTATTTATATCCCGCTCTACTCCCACGGACCTTCTGCAACTTTTATGGCCACCCCCATTGTGTTATATGACAATTGCTAAATATACTGGTACGTAGACATTGAGGCTGAATGTTGGGGACACCATTGTCATTGCCATGGAATATCTATGACTAGTGATGTTTAGTGACAAGGGGGTTTTTTAACCATTTATTTATTTGGCAATTTTCTTTCTTATTTCTTAGCCGGCTTTTATTACTTCCCGTGTCCGCCCCAAGGGTGGTCAAAGCCTGGTAGGCAGGGACCGCCCTGGCTCCAAGTTTTATCTGCAACACGGTTTCTCACAGCGGTGAGCCACCCACTCTCCAATTTTCATGATAAGCAATACACTGCATGCTTTGAATTGTATTAATTAGATATATAAAAAATAAACATTGACACTGTATGTTTAATTTTAGATAGTACCAAGGTCTCCTGAAGAAGCGACAGAGTCGCGAAACTAGTTGAACAAACGACCAACTTGGATACTAAACATTACTTTAATATACATTTGTATGCTGTAACTATACAGCACAGTGGTGTAGTGGTTAGCACTCTCACCTAGCAGTAAGAAGGGTCGCTGGTTCAAATCCCAACCACGACACTACCTGCCTGGAGTTTGCATGTTCTCCCTGTGCCTGCGTGGGTTTCCTCCGTGTACTCCGGTTTCCTCCCACAATCCAAAGACATGCAAGTAGGTTAATTGGCTTCTGACCAAAAAATTGGCCCTAGTATATGAATTGGGACCTAGGATAGTGGGCTCCTTGAGGGTAGGGACTGATGTGAGTGTGCAATCTACAGAGATAGGGACAATTGTAGACACTCACTCAGGTTGAACTGGATGGACTGGTGTCTTTATTCAACCTTACTAACTATGTAACTATGAAACTATATACCGTGTGTCAACAAATGTTTCCAATGTTTATATATATATATATTTTTTTATATGTTTAAATAAAAACTATTTTAACTATTTTCTGTTATAATCCCTGGGTATCAAGACAGTCCTTCACTTTACTGGGGGATGTGTGGCCGGTTCGTGGTTTAAATGTTCCACGTATAGACCCCCTTCCCTACAATTTCTTTCTCTATAGTTCCCAGGCTGTTGGGGGATCCTTCTGTTGGTCAGTATTCTTTTTTGTAATTCTTTTATTTACTTTTTCAAATAAAACAGTTTCACAGTCCAAAGAAAAATGACAATATTCAAAATAAAAACAGAGACAGGAAATGCATACAGTTCGATGAGATAACAGCATCGTCAAATATTACATAGCATATGACCAATCCCCGGGTCGTGCACTCAGTGAAATACGCATAGGGATGAGACTAGGTATCATGGCCAACTGTGCACTACTCTGAGGGGAGCTATCTGACCGTAGTCCCGGCGACCCACTGTTACCAGCGGGGCCACCAGGGTAGTGCTGTGAGAGACTTACTTAAACCTGCCAAGGAGGATCGTCCCACAACCAGCTAGGCCCAGCCGACTGGCATAACTGGTAGATTAAAGAAGGCAGGATATTCAAAGAATCTGGATGGGCCGGCCTAGGGCTGGGGGCGTCTCAGGGAAAGAAAAAAGGACAACGGATGCGGAAAGGCAGGATGGGAAAGATGGGGGAGAAAACAGAGAGGGAGAGTGGTGGCGCCTCTCAGCCAGAGGGTGATTCACGCTATAAGGATTAATCAGGCAAAGCAACCTCACGGAGGTAAGCTTCCGTGTAGATGTAGTATTGCCATGGTCGCCATGTCTCCCGGAGGGCCTCCTCCCGTCCACGCAGAGTGGCAGTAAGATCTTCCATGTTTCTGATGTCGTTCACCTTGGCAAACCACAGAGATTTAGTTGGCGGAGTCTCCGATCTCCAGCACAGGGGAATGCATGCCCTGGCAGCGTTCAAAAGATGGATGGTAAGAGAGGCTTTGTATTTCTTAATGGATAGCTTAGAAAGGTGCAGTAGACAGGCCGCGGGGTCCCCCCCCAAGGAAACACCAGTCAGATGTTCAATCGTGCCTGTCACCTCCGCCCAATAAGGTTTAATTATGAGACAGTCCCAAAAAATTTGCAGCATCGTTCCCTCCTCCACACCACAACGCCAACAGGTACTGGGGACCTGTGGGAAAAAACAATGTAGAGAAAGGGGCACTCTATACCATCGAGTCAACAGTTTATAGCAGGATTCCTGGATCCTGGTGGCAATGGAGGACCTCTGGGCAAAGTAGAGTATCTTCTCTCGCTGAGAGTCACTAAAGTGGACGCCTAGGTCCGCCTCCCATTTAGTAAGAAAGGGGACGACGAACCCGTCCACTGGAGAAATCAGGGAGGAGTAGAGTAGAGATAGACAGTGACGGATCGGTTCCCTGCGGTGACAAATGCGTTCCAGCTCCGTGAGTGGGCGCGATATGCCGGGCGACCTCGCACATCTGCGCAAAAAATTACGCAGTTGGAGACCGCTCCAGAAGTCCAACGGGGGGTCCAGCATGGACACTCCCGCTTCTATTGCGAGTTGGCCGTCTGAACCAAGAAAGTCATAGAAATGAAACCGCCCTGCTGTTGCCAACCGTCCAAAAATGGGGTTCTGCCTGCCAGGCAGAAAGTCTGGATTACCCAAAATTGGCACCATGGGGGAGGGCATCGGGGAGACCGAGGAACGTCGGATTGTATCCCTGACTACCCGCAAGGTACTGCCAAGCGTAGGGTGTTCATTAAGGCTCTGCGGCAGCGGGGTAGCGACCCATGGCCAGCTCCTGGCCATACCCTCTGAGTCCTCCAGTTCCATCGTCACCCACTGCTTGGCTTCTGCATGGCAATACCAGTCGACCAGTCTAGTAAGGTGAGCTGCCCTGTAGTACGTTCTAATGTCCGGGAGACCAACTCCTCCCCTCTGCTTGGTCATATAGAGGATTTGCAGTCTGATACGCGGTTTTTGATGTGACCAAATAAAGCCGCGGAACAGCGAGTCAACTCGCTTGAAGAAAGATGGAGGCAGACGAATGGGGAGGGCTTGCAGTAAATATAGTATTCTAGGCAATGCGGTCATCTTAATGGCATTACAGCGGCCAAACCAAGTTAAAGTAAGTGAATGCCATTGGAGGAGATCGGATTTAAGACGGAGGAGAAGTGGGGCAAAGTTGGCCTGGTATAAGTTAGCGAGATCTGCACTAATGTTGACACCCAAATAAGGGATAGTATGGGCCGCCCAGCGCAGCTGGTAAGTTGACCGCAAACGTCTAACAACGGCCTCGTCTACTGTAATGTTCAGGAGGGACGATTTGGTCAGATTGATCGAGAACCTAGAGAGAGCTCCATATTGCTTCAAGGACTGAAGGAGATTGGGGAGAGAGTGTAGAGGGTCTGTCAGGAAAAAGATCAGGTCATCCGCAAAGGCGGCCACCCAGTGGGGCCCAGAGGATTTATGAAAACCCGTAATCCCCGGGTCACCCCGAATCTTGCACAGGAGGGGCTCCAACGAGAGTATAAAAATCAGCGGGGACAGAGGGCAGCCCTGCCGAGTGCCGTTACGGATGTCAAAGAAACCGGACCTCGTTTCATTCACCTTAACCGCAGCCGTGGGATGGGAGTAGAGGGAAAGGATCCAACCGAGCATCGAGGGACGGAGACCTATGTGTTCCAGGGACGCCTGTATGAACGTCCAATCCACGCGGTCAAAAGCCTTCTCCGCGTCGGTGGACAGCAGGAGAAGGGGTCTCGCAGAGGACCTGGCCGCGTGGATTAGGTTCAAAACCCGAATGGTGTTATCCCTGGGCTCCCGCTGCGGGACAAAACCCGCCTGGTCTCTATGAATCAGACCCGGTATATGGGGGAGTAGCCTATTGGCCAGTATCTTGGCGAACAGTTTAAGGTCGGTGTTCAGGAGGGCTATCGGGCGGTAGCTCCCACACTGCAGTGGATCCTTCCCCTCTTTAGGGATAAGAGATATGTAAGCTCGTAGAGAGTCCAACGGGAAGGTGTTACCTTCCGTAATCGAGTTAAGGGCCGAAACCAAAGGTTGGGAAAGCGTCTCAAAGAAAGTTTTGTAGTAAGTTGGGGTGAAACCGTCGGGGCCAGGGGCTTTTTTGGGTTTCGAGCTTGCCAGTGCTGCCCCCAACTCCGTAGTCGTTATAGGTTCCTCCAGCTCCTCCTGGGCCTCAGCCGAGAGAGAGGGCATGCCGGACATGGCTATATAGGACCGTGGGGTGAATCCACCAGCGGAGCCGGAGGTATCCGAATGCGGCCTGTCTAAGTTATAGAGGCCTTCGAAAAAGGAACGGAACTCTAATGCTATGTCAGACGATGTGTTCGCTTTTTGGCCCGTGGAGGTCAGGATATCTGGAATATAAGTTTTGGTGCGGGGGCCTCGCAATGCTCTAGCCAGCATTGTACCGGGTTTATTGCTGAATTCATACATCGAGCGGTGGGCCCACGCCAATTTTTGCTTTGTTTTATGGAACATGAGCGAACGGAGCTCCTCGCGCTTTAAGAAGTGCCTGATGAGTAGACCGTGCAAGACTGGCTTTGTGGGCGCATTCTAGGGAGCGGATCTGAGCAAGTAGTTCATCCGCACGACGCGTCCTCTCCCGCTTCAGTCGGGCCCCTATCCGAATCAAGGTGCCCCTGATCACCGTCAGAGGGTTGGCAACCGAGGCCACGTTTATAGCAAAGTATTCCTGCAACGAGGCCAAAACCTCTGCACGGGTATCTTCTGATTGCAGCAGGGCCTCATTCAGTCTCCACGATGGGGGGGGACTGAGTCACAGGGCCCAGCTGAAGCATCAGATGGATCGGCGCATGGTCCGAGAAGGATATGACATCAATGGCAGTCGAAACCACCTTAGACAGATCTTTATGGGACAGCAGCAGGTAGTCCAATCTGGTGTACGAATGATGAACTTGGGAGAAATAGGAATAGTCTCGGACCTGGGGATGTAGTAAACGCCAAGGGTCCACCAAGGTCCGCTCTCATCCGCTTGAGACGAGCGTATGAGAGATGGGAGGCTCCACGGGAGGCATCCAGCAGAGGATCCATAGCAAAATTAAGATCACCCCCAAAAATGAGCATACCCTCCGAGAACTCCAGCAGTTGAGGCAGCAATGTCCGCAAAAATTGCGGATGGTCGACATTAGGGAAATAAACATTGACGAAGGTGACCTGCACATCGAACACCCTCCCCCTAAGGAGGAGGAAACGACCCTGGGGTCCACCCGCTGCGCCTCAAAAACCCATGGTAACGACCTGGCCAGGAGGATGCTGACCCCCTTGGACTTGGAGATGGGTGAGACACTGTGGTATGCCGTCGGGAAGGCCCCGTTCGTCAATTTAGGGAAACGCTCACCATGAAAGTGCGTTTCCTGCAGAAAAGCAACATGGGTCCGGCTCTTGCGCAGGGTAGCCAGGAGTTGCGAGCGCTTTTCCGGGACGTTAAGGCCACGCGCATTGAGGGAGGTGACCTTCAGGAGACCCATAATGTCGTCTGAGGAGGCAGCGACCGTGATGCGCCGAGCAGCGAGAATAGCAATTCCTCGCCAGAAACCTCACCGGGAGGCACCACCACCTGTGGGGGGGAAGGGTTGGAGGTAGAGGGGGAAGGGGGGGAAAGGCAGGGGGGGAGGAGTAAGAGAGAAGAGGGAGGGTGGGAAGAACTGACTTCCAAATGCAATAGCTTAATAGACCCCCGCTAAGCACTAGCAGTACCCAGACGGGGAGCCGCCCTAATTGGGGGTGGACAATGGAACAGATGTAGCTGAAAGCAGGGCAACGGTAGAACAGGGAAATATAAACAAATGAGACAATGTGTCAGGAGATGCACAGGATGAGAGCAACGAGAACCATGTGAAAGAGAAAAAGAAAAGGACATTGGAGCCAACATTATACCCAACTTTACAGAACATAAAATACAAAATACAAAATAGAGGAGCCATGGTGATAGATAACTGACGCCCGTACTATGTGCGAGCAGACCAGGCCCCTCCCATAATACCCATGTCTGTCAGGAAGACAAGCCCAGAGCCCCCCCGCCCCACCCATCAAGCGCCAGGGCCAGAACACGATCCCCGCAAGAGAGCCAACAGTTACTATATAAGAGATAGCCATAGGGTCATGAATGCAGTGATAGAACTAAACCCACAGCTAGAGCACATTCAGCTAACCCACCAGGGGCCCATCCGCCCGACCGGCCCCACCACCCCCCACCGCAGGGAGGCCAACGCCTCAAGCCCCGCAGGGGGGGGGGGAAGGGAGCAGGGCCCAGCGGATAAACCCGAGAACCAGATAGGAGCCCTCCCCACCACATAAACGTACATATACCTCAGAGCAGGGGGCACAAAACCAGGGGCAGCACCCCTAACGAGGGACCCGTCCGATCCCCGCCCACAGGGCAGATCGCCAATCTCCTATCAGGGAGAGGTGTAGGCAAAGAGAGGACGGGTAGCCCAAACATGAGAACCAGCACCAGTCTAGGTAAAACAAAAGGCATAACACATAAACGGGTAAAAACACAATAGTACCCCCGGCAAAGTACTCAGTGGGACGGGGAGTTCACCTCGGCCCGAGGCATGGCGAAAAGGACAGTCAGAAGAGTCTAAGTTGGTGGCATCTCTAGACATGACCAAGGCGTTGCAGGCAGGTCCTAAGGGAGGGAGAGGGCACAATCTTACCAGTCCGAAAGAGGGGCATCACGATCAAGCCTCAGAGGTGGTCGGATGTGGCCTGGTGACCTCGCGATGCGGTGCAGTGGAACGAGACCGTCGGGCCCGCTGCTGCCTGGGTAAGGGTGGGCCAGAGGACTCCTGAGTGAGTAGATAGTCAAACCAGTTCGGTACGGTGATGGCCGACTTGTCGATGAAGCCAAACAAAGCAGGCAGTTGGTCAGGAGAGTAGAGATGATTTTCCGCACCTTGCTTCCGGACGATCAAATGGAAGGGGTGACCCCAGCGGTATGTGGCGTCGGCGTCCCGTATCAGATCCAGCAACGGCCTCATCATGCCCCGCATAACACGGGTTTGCCTGGATACATCGGGGAAGATCCGTATGGAGGCTCCATCGAAATCAACAGGGCCCTTCTCCCATGCCAGGCGCAGAATCTCTTCCTTTATGGTGAAAAAATTTACCCTGCACAGGACGTCACGCAGATAGTCCAAGGAAGCAGAGGGCCGCGGTGCTGTGGAGGGGGCCCTGGGGCCCGGTACAAGGTGAACCCTGTCCAACTCCAACGCAGCAGTAGGCGGTTTGTCAAGGACCTGATTCAGTATAGCCGTGACAGTGGCGCGGAGATCAGGGCCCGCGGTGGCCTCGGGGATACCGCGAAGGCGCAGATTGTTTCGCCTGCTCCTGTTCTCACCGTCGTCCAGGCGCAACTGCACATCCACAAGATGGCGACGGAAGGCTCTATGCTCCGTTTCCAGAGAGAGGAGGCGAGCCTCGGTGGAGGCATTTGAGGTTTCAATAACGTTCACCCTCTCTTCCACAGTGTCCACCTGCTGCTTCAGGTCATGCAGCTCCCTCGTGAGAGCATTGACTATGGAGGCTGCCATGGTGTTCAAGTCCTGCTTAGTGGGCAGGCCGGAGACCATCTCCCTGATGGATCCCTCCAGGAGGCCACTCGGATCCCCTGCGCAATCAGTGTGTGGCTGTGTGTCCATGACCGGGATGGCTGGGGACTGTATGGGCGAATGCGCCCTAGAAACGAGGGGGGGGGGGGAAGTCCTCCTCCGACACCACGGCCCCCGCTAAGGTACCCTTCTTACTTGCTCCTGCAGCGCTGGTCCGAGGAGCTCGCGGCGGCGCCATCTTGGTCCGCGCGGCCGGCGAGGAGATCGGGTCCTGCCGCAGGAAGTAATGAGTGATTTCGGGTCCCCTCCGATCCTCGGTGGCCAGCGGGTGTTTGCGGTCCCCTGGCATGAAAAAGCGGCTTGTCTGCGGGCGTACTGCGGAGGTTCTCGGCTCGGTCCTGTGCAGAGCTCCTGGCTGTGCTTCCTCACGCTGCCATAGCTAAGCCACGCCCCCCCTGTTGGTCAGTATTCTGATCTGACCTCTGCTGGACAACATCTAGATGCTGCAGAACCTTCACATACAGAAAGGTTTGAATACTCTTTATGTGACAGACCGAGTGACCTACTACCTATGCTGGACAGTGTTGAGTGTCATTCATGACTGCACTGTCATTTCTAGAGTTAAGGTATTGCATTTTGGCTGTCCTCAACTTATGACCCCTTTCTCACCTTGGAAAGATGTATCCAGTGCTGGAAGGTCCTGCAGCTCCCTGGTAGCTCCTTAGAATACCTTCTCTTTCCTATTCGGTATATTAGATGAATATTCATAATACCAATGCTAAGAATTCTACCACTCGCCCCTCAATGGAGAATTCTGCTCTTTGTAGTGGTAGGTTGGAAGATTCTTAGAATCATATATTTGGTAACTGGTTAGGCAGGTTTGCAGTGTGATGATCATACCACAGAAATATGTATGTGTACTGTTTGGAAGGAGTCCTATTCATCCTTCCAATCCTGATGTTCTTGTACTCCGGATTGTATTATGGTGTATCTTTATCCCCCTCTACCCTTTTATGCAGCTGTTGTTTATCACCCTACCCTCTTCTTCAAGAGGATTCCAGGTTAGTAGCCTTAAACTTTTTCCAGGTTAATTTTTTCTCCCCTTCATCTATTTCGATCAGGGGTAAGCAACCTTTTTCCACTTAAAGGCCGAATTCAGTGTATGTGAATACATGGAGGGCCGCATTCACCTGCTAATAAATGAAGAGAATAATCCTAACATAGTAATAAAAGTACAGGTTTACCTCACTTTAAGGTGCTTCACTAATACAAAGCTAGTTCACCCTGACGAAGCATGTGGCTGGGGATTCAGATTTCACTGCCCCCTCCCCCACCGTGGCACCCAAGGGTGGCTGATGCCAGCCCTGCCAGCCAGCATTGTCTGGAGATGGGGGCTCCGTCCCCAGGGGTGATGGGGTCCCTGCCCCAAAGTAATGAGTCCCCAGTAGTGACAGGGTCGGCTGCCCCCAGGTGAGATGTGGTCCCTGTCCAATGGTGAGATGGGGTCCCTGTCCAATGGTGAGATGGGGTCCCTGTCCAATGGTGAGATGGGGTCCCTGTCCCATGGTGAGAAGGGGTCCCTGTCCCCAGGTGAGAAGGGGTCCCTGACCCCAGGGGCGATGGGGTCCCTAATAGCCCCCCATTGCACTGTCCTCTGTCCCCCTTCACATCGCTCCCATAGTGTTCTGACCCCCTGCCCCATAGCACATTTTCTGTGCCCCCAAAAGCCGTGTTCCCTGTCCCTGCACACCCCCCTCCCCACTGTAGTGTCCTTTGCCCCATAATCTGCCCCATAGTGTCCTCTTTCCTCTGCCCATTGCCCCCATAGTGTCCTGTTGTATAATCAAGCAACACCTTTCAGGCATTGATTGCTTCAGACACTCTTGTAGTATGCATCCAACGTGCCACTGAGGCCAAGGGGGATGGTACCCAGGCCTCGTATACGAATCATGAGGTTTTGCCTGTAACGCCTCTCCTTGCAGGGCTGGACCCCGGGACCGAAGGCTTTTTGGTCTTGCCTACATTACCTAAAGTTTTTCCGGGTGGGGTGCTAATACAGGTCCAAGGGAGTGGAACCCCAATAAAAAAGAGACCCGGTCGGGGGGCATGGCCTGGAGAGCAGGGGAGTAGGACACATTTAGTGAGAGCTCCGCTTGCCCACACTACTGAGTTCAATATCCTGCTCCAATCCTGCAAGATTCCCCAGCATCTACACACCAGCAGACCTGCCCTGCTCCCAGCGCAGCCCTCAGAGCCTTTCAGCCTGTCAAAGCACAACTCAAGGCCTCCACCGCAGCTCCTCTTCCCCCATCCTGCACTAGCTAGAGGGATAGACTGAGGATTCGGCCTAACTCCAGGAGCGGCGGCCATCTTGCTCCACCCGGTGGCCGCTCCTACAGGTTTTCCTGTCCTCCCTGGATGCCCTGAGCCCAGTCTCTGCTTACTATAGACACCGGACAGCCTGGGGCCTCTGTTGCGGTGCCTCCTTACTCTGCAGTTGCCTGAGGGATAGTCCGGCGGCATCGGCCTGGCTCCCGGAATCTTACTCCACTCTGCAACGGCCTTGGCAAGTAATCACAGGACTTTCTGATCACCCTAAGCCAGGTTTCCTCCTCCTACAGCCATCGAACCTTGCAGCTAGCTGACTGATACCTACAGCTTTTACTAGGATACTCCCAAACTCCGTAGGGAGGAGGACATTGAGGATCCGGCCTAGTAAACAGCAGCCATCTTGGTACACCCGGGGACTCTCCTGCCCACCTCTGAAGTATGGCTCAGCCGAAAAAGATCTCTGAGGCTGCTGACAAACTTGCCAAGTACCGCAGGCTTGGAGAATACCAACAGGCTAAGGACAGCGCCAGTGCCTCCTCTGACATGGCGCACTCTGAGGCGGCCATTAATAAGATGCTCGATGCTATCGCCTTGTGCCAGGGCATGCTCACCACCAAAAATTGAGGAGGTCAAAATCGATTTATCTCTTATCCGGCAGGATAGCTCTACCCTGTGGGACCACGTGGCAGAGACGGAGACCCATATTAGCAGAAAGGAAGATATCTTGCACCCCCTGCAACATACTACTCAAGGTGCGCTGTCAGCTACAACAGATTAGTTAGAAACAGGACGACATGGAGAATCGC
Organism: Lithobates pipiens; assembly: GCF_037356315.1. Taxonomy (NCBI): domain Eukaryota; kingdom Metazoa; phylum Chordata; class Amphibia; order Anura; family Ranidae; genus Lithobates; species Lithobates pipiens. The sequence continues at coordinate 78,660,134 of NW_027507789.1, read as the reverse complement.
CTCCGGAGATGCAATCTCCGCTTTATCAGCCTTCCCGAGACTGCAGAGGGCAACGACCCGACGAGCTTCCTTGAAAACTTCCTGACATTCAACTTTGGTAGAGATGCATTCTTGGTGATGTTCGTGGTGGAGAGAGCCCTTGGAATCCCCGCCCGTCCTCCTTAAGGAGCTCCGCCACGTACCCTGATAGCGAAATTCCTAAATTTCGGAGACCGTGACAAGATTCTCTGCCTGACCAGAGAGAAGGGAAATATCCCACCACGCCAACACTCATGTGGCTGTATTTCCAGACTTCTCCAATGAGGTGCAGCAGCAGCCACTTCTTCGAGGACCCCAAACTGGCATCCACTTGGATCGATCAGAGGGATCACCAGGCCTGAACGCGCCATACTGCCTACAAGCTGTGAGTACTTCCCCCCCCCCCCCCCCCCCCGTTTTCCTCCTGTGCACACATTGCTGCTTGGTTTCATCCTAATGTTTATCCCCTTAATGGGTGCAGTGCATGTGTATGTCCCCCGGTGGAGCGGGGGGGACAGGCCTGGAAATCTTCCTCTGTACTACACTGGTCCTCATAGCATGCCTGCCACCTTTGGGCGACCTTATTGAATCATGCTTCCCATCTTCCCCACACCTGAGAGAGACCAGCTGAGGATAGTATACTGAACGATGCTGAGACTTCCTGTCTTACATTACTTATTGCCCTGATGGCAAGCGGGACCCCCCCCCCCCCCCTACACAGCTGTAATTGTGCTGCACTTTTATGGCTCTTACACCCCATACACTTCTCGGAGAAGTAGTCACCCCCAAGGATCTTTATGAATTTATCTTTATGAATCCCCCACCCCATTTACCGGACTGTTTTTCTTCCCCTTTTTTTTTTTTTCATCATAGGTATTTGTGCTTCCTTGAAATTAAGTCCCTTGCCTCTAATGGGTTGCAACCGTTGGATGTCCCCCATTGATACCTGGTTATGGGGTACTATGTCCATGCTGAGTTGGGGTGGCAGTGAACTGGGAGGGGCAGGAAATGTTGTGGGTATTTGTTTTTCTATACCAACGTATTTACAAATGCTTGGGGTTTTTTATACAATTGCATACATTTTTGCACAGAGATTCCAGGGCTTTGTTTTCTTCGATAGTTAGATTTTGGAGATTATTTTTCTTGCGTGATAATTTACAGATATCTCTTATCGTTTGTTTGAGAAAAGTCATTACACTGCGGTTGGTATTAAGAAGAATAAGCTTTGTTAATGGCTTTCTGAACATAGCGATGGGATTCTGTGTGGATTTATTAATGTCTTCAAGCAGTTCATCCAGATCAGTGATTCTCAACCTCGGTTCCATGGAACCCTAGGGTTCCTCCAGAGGTTGCTAGGGGTTCCTTCAGCATTAGGCAATTACTGCCTCTCAGATAAGTTCCCACTCACACCATTTATCGTTTTAGCTATCTGTAAGGAGGTAATTCTTCCCAATGACCACAAATGTAAGGACCATTCTTCCCACTGACCATCACACTAATGTATCAGGAGTTGTAGATTTCAATTTTTTAGGAGGGGTTCCCTGGGGCCAGAGAACTATTTCAAGGGTTCCTCTGTGTTAAAAAGGTTGAGAAAGGCTGATCTAGATCTATCTGATCAATCAGGTCAACTGTGTTATTTTCTTGGAAGAGGAGGGTCAAGTTCCGCAGGGCTTTAAATTCCCTCATGCTGTACTGAGACCAATCTGTAGTGTCTGTTTCATTGTTATTTTGCGCATGCATGCACTTCAGTAGCAATTTGGGTGCAAATATTTGCAAATCAGTGATGACTTTGAAGAGGTCAAAATTTTCTTGGGAACAAAAAGTTAGACAGTATTTGTGTCTCAGCCTGGGTCAGGGAGTGTGATGAAAGATTGATCACACTTAATTGTTTGGTTGGATCCGTACTATGTACAGGTCCAAACCTTTCCCTGCTCTGTTTGGTGGGGACAGGGCCCCAGTGTTAGGTTTAAAGATTTTTGTACAGTTGGTTTTAGCCGACCTGTCAGATGAGAGGTGTGGCTAACATTGCTTGAAATATCAGAGAGTGAGTAATCCGATTCATTCATTCTCGTGCTGTATGTGTGATCCATTTGTTCAGAAGATGGAATATGCTCCTCAGCTGAAGCATTATGTCCATGCTCTGAATCCGTATCCACAGTTCCTTTCTTGCTATCTTTTTCAATTGAGCCCCTATTATTGTGGCTCCTTTTTTGTTTGCCACGTCCCCTTTGGGGAAGTTTTGGCCTCGAACTGTGGAGGGGGGAGTCTTAGGTGTGAATGTATTGGCCAATCTACCATGTTGGTCTCTAAACTGATGCTGTCTTTTAGTTTGTGCATTGTTTGTGTTCCATTTATATGCTTGCCCTTCAGAGAAGGCTGTCTTCTCTCCAAAATGTTACCTCTTTCTTCTGTAAAATGCCCTTATTGAAAGCTGACAGATTATCCTTTAGGTTTGTCTGCAACTCCAAATATATGGTGTGTTTAATGAAGGGAACCAATATTGATTCTAGACTACTGATCTCTAAATCCAGTAAGATAATCTGTTTATTGTATTTCCTAGTAAGAATAACCATCATTTCTTGTGAGCATAACTTTAATAGTTAAATTCAATGTACATACCTTTTTCCCCTCACTGTACCTGAGGGTTGGTATAGGCCACTCTCCAACTGGTGGGCAAGGCAGAAATGCGTGGGCCCTACTGCGTATCCACAAGGACCCCAAGGGCCAATTAGCACCTAAATGTAAGGGGGTTATACTGTAAATGTGTAGTAACATAGTATAAATACCTAGCTTAGGCATGGTATGGTGGCTCAGTATATTCAGAGTAAAGTAAGCACGAGTGAATGAAGATAACCCACCAGGGAAAAGCTAGGTTGAATGGATAACCATACCTGGTACAGCAAAGTTGTGGTCCATCATGGACAGTGGTTGTGTCCCAAATGATAGAAGCCAAATGGAGGCAGATTTCCCATGTGTGTGTGTGTGTGTGTGTGTGTGTGTGTGTGTGTGTGTATATTATATATATATATAATTTATTGTATCTTTTCATTGACAACACTGAAGAAATTACACTTTGCTACAATGTAAAGTAGTGAGTATACAACTTGTATAAGTGTGCATTTGTTATCCCCTCAAAATAACTCAATGCACAGCCATTAATGTCCAAACTGCTGGCAACAAAAGTAAATATACCCCTAAGTGAAAATGTCCAAATTGGACCCAAAGTGTCAATATTTTATGTGGCCACCATTATTTTCCAGCACTGCCTTAACCCTCTTGGGCATAGCGTTCACCAGAGCTTCACAAGTTGCCACTGGAGTCCACTTCCACTCCTCTATGACGATATCAGAGCTGGTGGATGTTTGAGACTTTGCGCTCCTCCACCTTCCTTTGAGGATCCCCACAGATTCTCAAAAGGGTTTAGGTCTGGAGACATACTTGGCCAGTCCATCACCTTTACGCTTCTTTAGCATGGCAGTGGTCATCTTGGAGGTGTGTTTGGGGTCGTTATGTTGGAATTCTGCCCTGCAGCTCAGTCTCTGAAGGGAGGGGGATCATGCTCTGCTTAAGTATGTCACAGTACATGTTGACATTCATGGTTCCCTCAATGAACTGTAGCTCCCCAGTGGCAGCATCACTTATTTAGTTCCAGACCATGACACTCCCACCACCATACATGACTGTAGGCAAGACACAACTGTTTGCGGGCTTTCTTGTGCATCATCTTTAGAAGAGCCTTCCTTCTGGGATGACAGCCATGCAGACCAATTTGATGCAACACTCATAAGTCTATTTCCCAAAGACAACCTTTTTTATGTGACGCTGAGCACGTGCACTCAACTCCTTTGGTTGACCATGGTGAGACCTGTTCTGAGTGGAACCTGTCCTGTTGAACCGCTGTATGGTCTTGGCCACCGTGCTGCAGCTCAGTTTCAGGGTCTCTGCAATCTTCTTATAGCCTAGGCCATCTTTATGTAGAGCAAAAATTATTTTTTGACCAGTATGAGAGAGTGAGAGCGATGACACCAAAGTTAACACACCTGCTCCCCATTCATATCTGAGACCTTGTAACACTAACGAGTCACATGACACCAGAGAGGGAAAATGGCTAATTGGGCCCAATTTGGACATTTTCATTTAGGGGTGTACTTACTTTTGTTGCCACCGGTTTAGACATTTAATGGCTGTGTAACAAGTACTAATATCACTGAACAATATATAAAAATATTCCTCACTGATCCCAGCGCTCAAATAAACGGAAGTTATCCAAATCCAATTGTAAGCTGCTATCATAAATTAAAATCATAAATCACATAAATATATAGTATACATCATCCGTTAACCCTTCATCATATAAAATATACTATATTGACAGCGCTAAATATTCAATAAATTTCAAAACAAATACTCATAAAAAGATGACAGTTCGTAATTTTCAAAGAATCCACCAAAAAAGTTTTTTGAAGCCCAAAAACGTGATTATGAACTATCCACTTCAGTGTTCACAAGGTGAGGAAAAAAGAAAGTCCATCTCCAAGCCAGAGACACCAGTGCACAGAAGCTTCACAATCACAATCGGTGACACCCCTTATGGTAAAAAAACTTACCAGAACGTGATGTGCCTGTAACCCTTTGAGTTCTGGTAAGTTTTTTACCATAAGGGGTGTCACCGATTGTGAAGCTTCTGTGCACTGGTGTCTCTGGCTTGGAGATGGACTTTCTTTTTTCCTCACCTTGTGAACACTGAAGTGGATAGTTCATAATCACGTTTTTGGGCTTCACAAAACTATTTTGGTGGATTCCTTGAAAATTACGAACTGTCATCTTTTTATGTGTATTTGTTTTGAAATTTATTGAATATTTAGCGCTCTCAATATAGTATATTTTATATGATGAAGGGTTAACGGATGATGTATACTATATATTTATGTGATTAATGGCTGTGTGTTTAGTTATTTTGAGGGGACAGAAAATTTACATTGTTACACAAGCATTCAGCAGGAGACCTGTCAGGAAAGAATCCCATACCATCCCAATACTGTTCCGGTATCTTTACATACTGTTTGCCTGATGTAGAGTGGCGCACTGACACGCCTATACTATCTGAGTACCCCATAGGGGGGTTTTATGTGATTAATAAACTGTTAAGGGGGCGTGGCTTGGTGCCGGAACTGAATGGCCGCTTAGTGCCTGAGCTCCCGTCCGCGGAGGTTCCTCTCATAAGCCCAGCCGAACCATCTGCCGCCGAATATGGGGAAAAACTCCGGGGATCCCTCCCCAACCAGGTCCCGCTCGCCGAGAGGATCCGGCACGCAAAACGGCCGCAGCATTCCGGAACTCTTCCGGACACAGGTATGCAAGGCCCCGGCTTCAGATCGGGCCTACTCCCACGCCGCCCGTTCCTCCAGCCTCAGCCCCTCAGGCAGGAACAATGCCCAGCCCCAGCCTATAGCTGCAGAAGCAAGTGCCCCACAGCCTCTCTCCATGCAAGATCTGAGATCTGTTGCAGAAGACATTAAAGCCACACTAGCTTCTGCTATCACTGATCTCAGGAGAGATGTCCAGGCGATGGCTGTGCGGATGGATGATCTGGAGGAAACAAACCTCCATGCCAATGCCATTCAGCAATTGCAGACATCACCCCACTCCCAAACTACACAGATCAGGGATATCCAAAGGCAATGGAAGATTTAGACAACCGTGGCCGCCGCCACAATGTTCGGCTAAGAGGAATCCCTGAATCCTTTGAAAAAGGGCAAATCGCAAAAGCCACTATCGCCATATTTAACGATCTTCTGGGCAGACCACCTGAAACACCCATTGACTTTGAACGCTTGCATAAAGCTCTAAGACCCAGAGGCAGAGACACAGATCCGCTGTCAGGAAGATCCTCCCCACGGACGTCCGAGCAGCGAAAGTCGCAGAAGATCTTTTGCCCAGTTTCAGGAGCGTTACCGCGATCAGCGGTGCGCGTGCGGCCGTTTGACGCAAATTGGCGCCAATAGCGCTATTTAAACTGGAGCCATGCTTCACTGCTTTGCTGCCTGATCAACAGCGTTCCTGTGCTTCCTGGTGATCCGTATCTGAACCTGTACCTGTATCCTGATCCGTATCGAACCCGGCTTGTTCCCGACTCTGCTGTTTGCTGCCTGCCCCCTGACTTTGGCTTTGTACCCGACTACTCTTCTGGATTCCGTTTCTGTACCTGATCTGCCCGCCTGTGCCTGACCTGGACTGTTACACCATCCGTCAACTGTAAGTTGCTTGCTGTTGTACTACAGGACACCTCCCAGTCCTCCGCAATATTTGGCTATACTCCTTCTGCGTTTGTAGCCTTCTACCTCTGGCTGCAGACTACTGGACTCTTCCACTTCCGCTTATCCATTGCACCTGCATCCGTTGTTGGACTACAATACCCCTCCGTTGTTTGTCACTTCCTACAATCACTTGTATGCCGTTGCTGGACTACAGGAACCCTTCTGCTGTCTGCTGAACCTTATCTCACCTTTGCCTGCATTCTGACACCGGACTACAATACACCTCCTCCTTCAACGGTCTTCTGCCTCTACCACCTGCTATCCAGTCAGGCACTTGTGCCCCTCTGTGCTCCTGAGCCCCTGTCATCACTACCAGGGTCTCTCGAGTCAGAGGTCTACGAGAGGCCACTCCCTGCGCTCCGGGCTCTGCTTAAAGGTACGTGACAGTATCAGGCAGCCAAGTCTGAGCCCACGCAGGGAGATTCGGCCATGGATGATTTATGCCGTCATCTTGCTGGACTTACCCAGGCTGTTAAATCTCTACAAGAAGGCTATTCTCGGTTGGAAGAGCGTGTCCAGGTCTTATCTACCACAGGCCCTACCGTGTCGGGAACCTCTTCTGCGCCATCAGTGGTTATGATGCCCCCTGAACCCAAGGTCCCAACCCCGGCGGGGTTTTCGGGAAATCGCAGCAAGTATAGAGCTTTTCGCAATGCCTGTGAACTGTTTTTTGCACTTCAACCCAGAACTTTCTCTCTAGAATCCACTAAGGTGGGTTTTGTTATCTCCCTCCTACTGGGTGAGCCCCAGGCTTGGGCCCCACCGCCTTTTGGAGCAAAAGGAAACATGCCTTAACAACCTGAATACCTTTTTTCAAGCAATGGGTTTGCTCTATGAGGATCCTCAACAGGCGGCCACAGCGGAAGCAGCTTTATATTCTCTTCAGCAAGGCCGCAGAGCGGCAGAGGACTATGCGTCTGAATTTCGGCGCTGGAGTTCCGATACTACCTGGAACGATGCCGCTCTGCGATACCAGTTTCGCATGGGACTCTCTGAACCTCTAAAGGATGAATTGGCCCGGGTGGGTGTTCCAGCAACTCTTGAAGCCCTTATCAACCTCTCCATCCAGATAGACAGACGCTTGAGAGAATGGAGAGCAGAACGCACTGCCGGGCCGTCCCGACCAGTCTGGATGTTACCCCGTGTACCTAATCCCCCTGCACATCCTGCTGCTGACACGCCTGAACCCATGCAACTGGGCTTACTTAGACCAACGCTCACCACCGAGGAACGACAACGCCGGCAGCTCAACAATCTGTGTCTTTACTGTGGGGAACCCGGACATTACGTGAGATCCTGTCCTGCCAAATTCCGTAAGCATTCTTCTGTATTTTCTCCTGTTTTGCCTGCTGTGCCTAGTGGTGCTACTCACCTGGCTGTTCCCGTCTCTCTTCAGCTACCCGGAGGGAACATTCAAGTCCCCGCAATAGTTGATTCTGGAGCGTGCAGTGGATTTATGGACTTATTGTTTGCCCAAAAGTTCCAAGTGCCCTTACGGCCCAGGGTGAAGGGGTTGTCTGTACACCTTGCCGATGGGTCAGCTATTAAATCAGGACCGGTGACACAGGAGACATGTCCTTTGACTGCTACTATTTCCGGTAACCATCAGGAACAACTCTGCCTGGACATTATTGAATCTCCCCTTTTCCCTATCATACTGGGTATGCCCTGGCTCCGGGCACACAACCCGCAAATAGACTGGTCCACCGGAAACATTTACTTTTTCTCTCCCTATTGTCGTCAACACTGCTTCCAAGAATCAATTAAGGTCTCACCCCATTTAATGGGTCTGGAGACCGACGTTGAGACGCGCCAGCACGTTCCTGAGGCCTACCATGACTTCTTGGACGTGTTCAGCAAGAAGGGGGCAGAAACACTTCCCCCTCATAGACCCTACGATTGCCCAATTGAGATCCTTCCCGGAGCCGAAATCCCTTTCGGGAGAATATTTCCCTTAACAAAAGTGGAATTGGGGAGACTCAGGACTTACATTGATGACAATTTGAAAAAGAGGTTCATACGTCCTTCTACGTCCCCAGCTGGGGCAGGAATCTTTTTTGTAGAAAAGGACCATTCTCTCCGCCCTTGTGTTGACTACCGGGACTTAAATAAAGTTACAGTCAAGAACCGGTACCCATTGCCTTTGGTACCCGAATTATTCCAGCGCCTTAGGTCAGCTAGTATCTTCACAAAACTGGATCTGCGCGGAGCCTATAATTTGGTCCGTATCCGAAGTGGGGACGAATGGAAGACTGCCTTCCGCACCCGCTTCGGACATTTTGAATATCTCGTAATGCCCTTTGGGCTGTGCAACGCTCCTGCGACTTTCCAGCATTTTGTGAATGATATCTTTAGAGATTTTCTCGACCTGTTTGTTATAGTATACCTGGACGACATCTTAATTTTCTCCCCCTCTCTGCCAGCTCACAGGGAACACGTTAAGAAGGTTCTCACTCGGCTTCGCCAACACGGCTTGTACGCAAAACCTGAGAAGTGCGAGTTTGAACGTCGCAGCATTCAGTTTTTGGGGCTGATTATTTCGGTGGATGGAATCAAGATGGACCCGCAAAAAGTTTCGGCCATCCTGGACTGGCCAGCCCCTACTGATAAGAGAGGAATTCAACGCTTTGTGGGGTTTGCGAATTTTTATCAAAAATTCATCAAGGGATTTTCTACAATCATCGCTCCAATTACCAGATTAACGAGACAAGGTATCAAGTTCCAGTGGACTCCGGAGGCACAGGCCGCATTTTCTTCCCTTAAAGAACAATTTGTGTCAGCATCTGTCCTGAAGCATCCTAATTCTGCGCTACCCTACATCCTTGAGGTGGATGCATCCGAAGTTGCAGTGGGAGCAGTCCTTTCTCAGAGACAGGGCCCCAAGGCTTTATTGCATCCGGTGGCGTTCTTCTCATGTAAGTTGTCTGAAGCGGAAAGGAATTATGATGTCGGGGACAGGGAGCTACTCGCTATCAAAGCTGCACTTGAGGAATGGCGCTATCTCCTGGAGGGAGCAGCCCATCCCATTCTGGTATACACTGACCACAAGAACTTAGAGTATTTGAAGACTGCTAAGAGGCTGAAGCCGCGTCAGGCCAGATGGGCACTTTTCTTTACAAGATTTTCCTTCCACATTACCTATAGGCCCGGATCGAAAAACACCAAACCCGACGCGCTATCCCGGATGTTCAGCGAACCCGAAGTTCTTCAACCCACAGACACCATCCTTGCGCCCGGAAATTTCCTTATGCTCCAGGAAGATCTTCTATCCCAACTTAAGCAGGCTTCATCTTCAGCTTCACATCCCTCAAACACCACCTTACTCTCTAGCAATGACTTGTTATGGCATGAAAATAAGATCTACGTGCCCCAACAACTACGGGTTGCTGTTCTTAAGTCTTGCCACGACCACAAGCTGGCCGGTCATTTTGGGGTACACAAGACCGCCGAACTTCTCCAACGCACCTTCTGGTGGCCTCAGCTGCTAAGAGACTGTAAACTTTAGGTAGAATCTTGCATTACCTGTACCCAGAATAAGAGTAGCAAGGCCAAAGCCTGGGGGTTGCTGAAACCACTCCCCATCCTGGAAAGACCTTGGAAAATGATTTCCATAGACTTTATTGTAGAACTACCACCGTCAGAAGGCTTTACCACTATCCTTGTGGTGGTCGACAGATTGTCCAAGATGGCTCACTTTTTGCCCATGAAGGGTACACCTTCTGCCCCTGAGACCGCAAGGATCTTCATTAAGGAGATTGTAAGACTCCACGGTATACCTGCGAACATTGTTTCCGATCGTGGAGTACAATTTACATCAAAATTTTGGAGAGCTTTATGTAAGTCCTTGAAAATTGATCTTTCGTTTTCTTCTGCCTATCATCCCCAGACCAACGGCCAAACCGAACGAACAAACCAGACCCTTGAGCAATATTTGCGTTGTTATTCTTCTTTTTCGCAAGACGATTGGGTATCCCTTTTACCACTTGCCGAGTTTGCCTACAATAACTCTGTTCATTCTGCAACTAATCAATCTCCCTTCTTTGCGAACTATGGTTTTCACCCTCAGTTCTTATCAGCCAATATCCCAGAATGCACGGTTCCAGCAGCTCAAGAAACTTTGAACTTTTTCTGCACCAATAACAAGTTGCTTCAAGAAACGATGGCAAAAACCCAAGAGCGCAACAAAGCAGTTTTTGACAGAAAGAGGAGAGGGGAGCTCGATCTAAAACCCGGAGATTTGGTTTGGTTATCTACTCTGAATCTAAAATTAACATGCCCATCTAGAAAACTGGGCCCAAAATTTGTGGGTCCTTTCCCAATCACCAGGAAAATTAATAATGTGGCTTATGAACTGAAATTACCAGAATCGCTGCGTATTCACCCGGTGTTTCATGTGTCCCTCTTAAGACCTTCAATCCAGGATCCCTTCATTGATCGGAACGTGGGCCCTCCTGAACCTGTGCTTATTAATGGTGAAGAAGAGTTTGAAGTAGAAGCAATTTTGGATTGCAGAAAGAGACGCAACCAGGTCCAGTATCTGGTGAAGTGAAAGGGGTATGGTCCAGAAGAGAACTCCTGGGAACCAGAGACTGGCATCCACGCCAAGAGGTTGGTTCTGGCATTTAAAAGATCTCACCCAGGTAAGATGTCCCAGTTGGGCATCCGGAGGCTGCCCATTGGGGGGGGGGGGGCAATGTCAGGAAGATCCTCCCCACGGACGTCCGAGCGGCGAAAGTCGCAGAAGATCTTTTGCCCAGTTTCAGGAGCGTTACCGCGATCAGCGGCGTGCGCGTGCACGTGCGGCCGTTTGACGCAAATTGGCGCCAATAGCGCTATTTAAACTGGAGCCATGCTTCACTGCTTTGCTGCCTGATCAACAGCGTTCCTGTGCTTCCTGGTGATCCGTATCTGAACCTGAACCTGTACCTGTATCCTGATCCGTATCGAACCCGGCTTGTTCCCGACTCTGCTGTTTGCTGCCTGCCCCCCCCGACTTTGGCTTTGTACCCGACTACTCTTCTGGATTCCGTTTCTGTACCTGATCTGCCCGCCTGTGCCTGACCTGGACTGTTACACCATCCCTCAACTGTAAGTTGCTTGCTGTTGTACTACAGGACACCTCCCAGTCCTCCGCAATATTTGGCTATACTCCTTCTGCGTTTGTAGCCTTCTACCTCTGGCTGCAGACTACTGGACTCTTCCACTTCCGCTTATCCATTGCACCTGCATCCGTTGTTGGACTACAATACCCCTCCGTTGTTTGTCACTTCCTGCAATCACTTGTATGCCGTTGCTGGACTACAGGAACCCTTCTGCTGTCTGCTGAACCTTATCTCACCTTTGCCTGCATTCTGACACCGGACTACAATACACCTCCTCCTTCAACGGTCTTCTGCCTCTACCACCTGCTATCCAGTCAGGCACTTGTGCCCCTCTGTGCTCCTGAGCCCCTATCATCACTACCAGGGTCTCTCGAGTCAGAGGTCTACGAGAGGCCACTCCCTGCACTCCGGGCTCTGCTTAAAGGTACGTGACATCCGCCTAGAGACATCATATGCTGTCTGATCAACTTTAAACTAAAGGAGGAAATCCTTCACAGGGCCAGAGACCGTCGCTCCCTAATCTATCAAGGAGCGGACATTAAATTGTTCCAAGACCTCTCGCCGATCACCCTTCGAAATAGAAGGGACCTACGCCCTCTCCTTGACCTCCTACGCACCAAGAGGATCCAATATCGATGGAAATTCCCCTTCTGCCTCTCTGCTTCCTTCCAGGGCCGCACAGCAAACCTACGCGTGCCAGAAGACCTACCCGCCTTCTGCGAGACACTGAATCTTCCACGTGTCGACATCCCAGATTGGTATAACACCCTTCGTCCGCCAACTTCCACTGATGCCATCCCAGTACGTGATGACTTTCACATCAGACGCCGCAGAATCACTCCGCCAAGAGAATCCGACATTTCAGACGCCCGGAATGTGGTGTCCAACAGCCCAACTGCCTCCCCGCCTCATAGAAGAGCCCGTCATGATAGATCTGACTGAGAGGCCTCACCTCTACTCTTCCATGCATCTTATCACCGAAGGCACCTCGCCAAGACAAGAGCCTTTCTGTGACTCCCTTCTGTGACACCCAAGAAGACAGGATCTTGCCACATATGGCTACAGTTAAGTAGTCCTTTATCTTTTCACCACAGTGACTGCCAACACTAGATAGTCCTGATTGATATTTACTATACCCCCAGGGTACTTAACTTTTAGCAAATGGCTACAATGTATGTTTGATGCCCCTGTTAGGGAACCCTCCTGCTTGGTACATCCTTTCAAGATCAACCAAAGGTCTCCAAAGAGAAAAATGTCCCCCTAGGACTAGCCATAGACCCCTCAGTAAAACGCCTCAGTCTGAGCTGAGAGACTGGACAGTTCTGACAGATGTATATCTGATCTCAGGAATTAAACTATAGCGCCAAATACCTCCCCTCCCCCTCCCTAGGGCCCCCTTCGCCTCTCCTCTCCTCACCCTTCCCCGTGCTTCATCTACTTGCCCCTGCCCATCCCTAATCCCCCTCCCCTCCTACACCCTTCCCCAGCAAGTGTTTTCATGTATGGACCTTTGTAGCCTCTCCACTCCAAGAATTACCCCTAACTACGGTTTAATAATTGCAATTCATTTCTCATTGGCTTTTTGGGGGTGGATTGGGGGGGGGGGGATGATGTCGCATGGAGGCCTACTCCATTCCCGCAAAGAACCATGGACCTACTTTACGTACCTCCTCTGGATGCCCCGTGAGAGAAAGGGGATACAGGAGTATTTTGGGATTAGTCGGTACCAGAGGGTTCCTTCCCACATATTCGCTTTTACCTCAAAAACTCAGTCGTTCGACTGATCTTAAAATTCCCAATTCGCGCACACGCACCACCTGTGCCTAATCACCCCCGCCTCCAGATGTTTCTAGGCTATTTTGCCTTACACCTTCTGGAATGCTAGACACTTTTGGGTTTGTGTCACTCACATTCCAGCACAGTCATATTCAGACTGGATCCTGGCCAAAGCCGATTGCAACTTAATCGTTGCTCATCCAAACTCAAATGTGAAGAGGGCCCTCTGATACAGCCTTGACCAAAGTTATCCTTTTGTATGTTTACATAAGTTGTTATATACAATGTTGATCTGTTCTGTTATTAGAGACTCTTCACGTCTCCTCCTTATTGGAGATGTAACAAAAGTTATTTTTGGGTAAAGAGAAATTTGTATTCTTCTTGTTATGGTTATTCTAATAATATGTGATGTCTTGCAATCTAGAATTGTTTATGCATATTCAAATACATTTGCTCAACAACCTTAAGAACATAACATTTGTTTGGCCTCCCTGAGTTTAGCCCTATAGCTACTACATCAGACACCAGTAACAAGGGCTCCCCTTTACAATCAGCAGAATGAACCTCGGCGGATGGAAGACATTGAGTCGTGACCGTTCCGCTCCGACATCTTCCACCTCCCCACAAGACGGGAACTTAAGTGTTCCTGTCACACTTTACCGGATACTATCTTAACCTCAGGGTAGGTTAAGTACAACCTCCCTGAATCTGGACTACTGATTGCCCCATGGTCTTCTAAGACCTAGGTACCTTCCCCATCCTCCCATACTCCCTCTTCTCCCCCCCCCCTTTCTTTTTTTCCCCCTCCTCCCCTTCCCTTTCTTTTTTCCCCCTCCTCCCCTTCCCTTTCTTTTTCTCCCCCCCCCCTCCCTTCTTCCCTTCCCTCTCCTCTCCCTCTCGAACTCACAGCCTCTGCCACCACCACCACGCCCCTGTCAAAACAAAAACTACTTAAGACCCTGCCTCTCCCCGGATCCCTTCAGTCCATTCGTGAAGAGGTAACTGCCCGACATCTCGCAATTCCCTGCTAGTTCTCAGGCTGCACAATAACACACTGTCACGCATACACACAACCCAAAAACTCTCCACGCTTAAAATAATTTCACTGAATGCAAAGGGCCTCAACATACCCGAAAAATGTAGCCAAGTGCTTGACATGATGTAAAAACTAAAGGCAAACGTAGTATTCCTACAAGAAACGCACTTTCGCACAAACGAAATCCCCAAACTTACGAACCATGTGTTTCCAACTGTGTATCATGCGACCAACCCACTCGCAAAAACCGAAGGGGTCTCAATTTTACTCTCGAAAAACCTTGATTGGCAACTCATAGACTCACTCATAGACACAGAAGGCAGATACGTATTCCTAAAGGGCCGACTCCAAGGACGACCCGTGACTTTAGCTAACATATACAGCCCCAATACGGCACAAGTTTCCTTTTTCAGATCAATCTCAAGATTACTCGCAGAATTCAATTCTGGATTAACCATCCTGGGAGGGGACTTCAACGTAGCCCTCTTCCCCATTCTGGATACCTCCTCAGGTACAGCCTCACTACCATATAAAGCCATCCGGCAAATTAGGCTATAAATACAAGATCTTCTTTTACATGATACATGGAGTACCCTTCACCCTGATGACAGAGACTTTACCTTCTTCTCTGCCCCACATAATAAATATTCTAGAATTGACTACTTTTTCCTATCCCAGAAAGACATTCCCTTTCTATCCTCCGCCACCATTGAACCAATGTTACTCTCGGATCACCACCCAATCACAATGACCTTGACATTTCCCGACCAACACATCCCCAAAAACATCTGGCGACTAGATTCGTCACTGCTCACCTCAGAAGAGGTTGCTAATGACGTCCGTAGTTGCATACAGGCATTTTTTCTTGAAAATGACACGCCTGGCACAGCCCCAATCACTCAATGGGAAGCCCATAAATGCGTTATCCGTGGGAAACTCATTGCCCTTAAAGCAGCCCGTCAGAAAGCCCACCAACAGACAATTACGCACCTCCTTGACCAATTCAAACACCTCGAACTTGCACACAAACTCTCACGAGCGCAACAAACTTATCAAGAACTTACTCTCCACAGGAAATTGCTGCGTGAAGAACTAAACCGTAAAACACAACGCAAATTTACTCTACACCAAAAGCTCTACTATGAATTTGGCAATAAGTGTAGTAAATACCTGGCCAAAGCCCTCCAATCCAGGAAAGAGCGCACACATATCCACACCATCAAAGAGTCTCAAGGGAAAGCTCATGTCTCCCCGGAAGATATAGCGGCACAATTTGAAACCTACTACACCAACTTGTATAATCTCCCTAAACATACCACAAATCGTAATGGACCTGAGAGTCGAACCTCCTCAATCCAGTCTTTCCTCAACAAATTTTGCACCAAACTTATAGATAGAGAGGATGCTACTCAGTTAGAAAACCCTATTTCGGAAGAAGAACTCAAAGTGGCAATTAAACAGCTTAAAAATGGTAAAAGTCCAGGCCCCGATGGGCTTACAGCTGCCTATTTCAAAACCTTTACAGATATACTAGCTCCGCATATGATTAAAACCTTTAACTTGTTAACATCATCCACTCTCCCCTTTCACAGGCTACTAGAAGCCCACATCACAGTGATCCCAAAAGAAGAGAAAGACCCTACAGTAGTGACTAATTATAGGCCAATATCCCTACTAAATGTCAACATAAAGATATACGCCAAGATTTTAGCTTCCCGTCTGTTACTCTTTCTGCCGTCCCTGATAGGGAAAGACCAAGTAGGCTTTATACCTGGAAGAGAGGCCAGGGATAATACAATAAAGGCTCTAAATATTCACCATTGGATTACAATTCACAAATAAGAGGGATTCTTTCTATCGCTAGATGCAGAGAAGGCATTCGACAGGTTGGCGTGGGACTACCTGGGTGCAGTCCTTAGACATATCAGGCTCCAAGACCGTATGTTTAATGCCATTATGTCCCTTTATACAACCCCAACCGCTAGAGTATGTGTAAACGGCCACCTGTCAAACGCCTTCTCCATCAGTAATGGGACAAGACAAGGATGCCCACTATCCCCAATCCTCTTCATCCTTACCCTCGAACCCTTCCTTCAATCTCAGATCCAACAACAGTATCAAAGGCTTTCTCATCGGCGATCATACCTGTAAGATGGCTGTGTTCGCCGATGACATATTGCTATTCCTGAAGGAGCCACACATTTTGATCCCAAATCTAAAAGATTTGAATCACTTTCATAATATTTCCAATTTTAAGATTAATTATGCAAAATCCCAGGCCCTGAATATCTCTCTCTCACAAGAAATGGTAACACAATGCAAAAACAACTTCCCCTTTCAATGGAAACACAACCATATTAAATATCTTGGAATACACCGAACGGCAAGCCTCTCAGATATCTTCTCAAATTTTCAACCCATCCTCAAAACCATTACCGACGACCTCACTAAATGGAACAACCCCCATTTTTCCTGGTTTGGAAGGGCAGCAATTCTAAAGATGAATATCCTCCCCCGTGTTTTATATATCTTACAAATCATACCCATCAAACTTCCCCCAACCTTCTTTCAACTATACCTACGACTGACTACTAGGTTCCTGTGGAGACAGAAGAGACCTAGGATAGCGTACGAGCAACTGATGAAACCTAAAACGAAGGGAGGCATCAGCCTGCCAGACCTAAAGAAATATTACTGGGCATGCCACCTTTCCAGAATTATAGATTGGTCAGTACATAGCCCATACAAAGACTGGGTGACTCTGGAGCATACATTCTCCCCCCTACCCCTGCGATCCCTTCCTTGGACCGCACCCGAACACATTCCGAAGAACCTAATTGAACACCCCCTAATTGCCCCGACGCTTCGCTGTTTCAAGGAAACTTTCCGAAAGCTACACATTTCTTTCAATCCTGGGCCCCTTTCACCTGTAAAATTTAATCCAGCATTCTCCCCTGACATGGCTGCCAACTTCCTTACAGACACCTGGCAACACACAGAGGTGCTAGCCCACCATTTTTTTCCGATCGGGTACATTTCTAGAACGTTCTTCTTTGCCAATCAACACAGACCATAATGCCCTTCCACTTTGGACATATTTCCAGATCAGACATTTTCTTAAGAGTGCTGATCGCGTAGCCACTGTCTCTCGTGTACTGACACCATTTGAGCTGCTATGTTCTCAATCTGCACCCCAGCAACATATGATTTCCAATATATACCACATACTCTCCTCTGATAGTTTCATAATATCGAACAAAGCCTGTCTAAGCTGGGAAAGGGACCTACACATAGAAATGACAGAAGCACAATGGGAACACATCTCTCAGATAACACATAAAGGCTCCCTAAATGTCTCAATCCAAGAAAATAACTATAAACTACTAACGCGCTGGTACAGAACCCCAGCAATTCTCAACAAATATAATCCTACCCTTTTGGAGAAATGCTGGAGATGTGCCAGAACTACAGGTACTTTAGAGCACATCTGGTGGTCCTGTACTCTTATCCAACCATCCTGGACTCAAGTAAGGGAACTGACGTCATTAATCGCCTCATACACTTTAGAACACACCCCAGCACAACTTCTTTTACACCATTCGGACATACCGACACACCACTATCGTAAAACACTGATTCCACCACTACTGAACGCAGCCAAACTATGTATCCCGCTGCATTGGGGGACAACGCATATTCCAACCATCTCTGAATGGCTCAAGCGTGTGGGGAAAATTGCAGAAATGGAGGAATTGATCTCCATAGCCAAGGACTGTCCAACGAAATTTTCCCGGACATGGGCCTGTTGGACCCATTTCCGCACCACTGACCAATACAAACTACTGACAAGCCAAACCATTTCAAACAACGCATCCCAAGATGATGACGACCCCCAATGATTTACTCACCTTATTTAGAAAGTATTCACAAACATGAGACAAGTGACCTCCCTCGCCTAAACAAGGGGAGACCGAGGGAGGACCCTTGTCAAATTATCTAAAAGAACACCCAAATATCTTCAGACTAGATTCCTCTACTTACATTATTTCAACCCCCCCGGGATTGATGGCAGAGACTTCACCCATCCCCCGCTGACCATCCCCCCCCCCCTTTTTTTTTTCTCTCTTTCTCTCTCTCTCTCTCCTTCCCTCCCTCCCCCTATATCTTCTCCCCCTCTGGATTTACACCACAAATTATCTCTCACATCTGACAAAACTCCCTGCTCCCAAGCACTGTCAGGTAACCAACTTTGGCTACTTAGCCCTTAGATACAACTACCTAATCAAAGTTGGTTAATACATTAAGATCCAGCAATTGTCCAATCAGATCTATGTAACGAACATGCTGACTATCTACAAGAAGTTCTATGAAACTGATGGATTTAAGTGTCTACCAGACAATCGGCAATTATACTTCAGGCCTTTGACGAGTTTGGTTATAAATGACATGAACTAGATAGTATCCTACAACTGATATTGCTGATTATTTCAACCCATCGCTTCTGTGATATCTTAGTATTGCTTTTGTCTACTTATCTAAAGATGTTGTAAACCTTATTTCGTGTTTTTTTTTTCTCAATAAAATATTATGGAATAAAAAAATAAAAATAAACTGTTAAAACGTTATTCCACCATACAGTCCTTTTTTACTCAACCGAGGTATAGTGCTGATGGGTCCAGGAGTCTGGTTAAAACTGCAGAGCCCCAGAGGTAACATGCTCAGAGGTGAGCGTTTAATACCTAGGAGGCAGCACTTGAGTGTGATCACTGTGGCTTGCTTTGGATTATCTACACAGCAGTTTACAAATCGCATGGACTTTAGAAGCACTTTTGAATTTAAATGATTGGATGACACATATGCACATAGAAGCACTTTTTATTCATCCATGTTTTCGTGGATTGAGTCCACTATATGATTTTATGAACACTATATGATTTTATGAACAGTAATTTTGATACAACCATATGGATGCACGTTATAGCACTTTGTACTATTGTGATTATTTATTTTCATTTATATGTTCCCTTTTAACTACTTCCCGCCCAGTCAATAGCAGATTGACGTCTGGGAAGTGGTTCTGTTATCCTGACTGGGCATCATATGACGTCCTTCAGGATAATGGTCGCTGTGCGCCTGTGGGGGAGCGCATTGCAGCCATTGGTGTTGCGGTGTGTCAATGTGACACACCACTACACCAATCTTGGTAAAGAGCCTCTGGAGGAGAGTAGAGTAGGGAGTAGAGGAGAGCCGATCGGTGGCTCTCCTGACAGGGGGGTCTGCGCTGATTGTTTATCAGCTCAGCCCACCCTCGGATGACCACACTAGACCAACCAGGGAAGCCCCCAGGACCACCAGGAAGGGGGGCAACATGTGGATGGCCAGGTATGTGCACCATGACAGCCCAATCAGTGCCCAAATGGGCACTGACTGGCACCATCATATAACAAATGAACTCAGTGATGCCCAGCAATGCCACCCATCAGTGTCCAGCAGTGCCCATCCCTGCCACCTATCAGTGCCACCCATAAGTACCCATTAGTGCCACCTGAGGTGGCACTGATGGGCACTCCTATCAGTACCACCTCATTGGTGCCCATCAGTGCCTGTCAGTGCAGCCATATCTGTGCCCGTCATTGAAGAAGAAAGCTTATTTACAAAAAATGTTAACGGAAACAAAGAAAAACTTTTTTTTTTTTTTAAAATTGTTGATCTTTTTTTATTTGTTGCACAAAAAATAAAAATCGCAAAGGTGATCAAATAACACCAAAAGAAAGCTCTATTTGTGGGAACAAAATGATAAAAAAATTTGTTTGGGTACAGTGTAGCATGACCGCGCAATTGTCATTCAAATTGCTACAGCTCTGAAAGCTGAAAATTGGCTTGTGCAGGAAGGTGTCTAAGTGCCTGGTATTGAAGTGGTTAAGTATTCATAACCATTTGTTGCACTATTGTCACTAGTTACTGGATGCATCACGGTGTGTGATTCACACGCATATTTGCACTTTGGTTATCACACATATATATATATATATATATATATATATATATATATATATATATATATATATATATATATATATATATATATATATATAATGTGAAGAATATATTTGAAAGCGCAGCTTATATATTTTTTTATTTTTGCTTTTATCTGCATGTTTTTATGAGACGTGTTTAATGCTTACAGTTTCACGGTGCCAATTATGCAATTTATAATCAGAGGAGGCTCAAAGGAACTTTATGTACAAGCAAATTTACACTTGTACAAGTTGTACAATGACTACTTTACATTGTAGCAAAGTGCCATTTCTTCAGTGTTGTCACATGAAAAGATGTAATAAAATATTTACAAAAATGTCAGGGGTGTACTCACTTTTGTGAGATGGTGTGTATGTGTGTGTGTGTATGTATTTATGTATGTGTATATATATATATATATATATATATATATATATATATATATATATATATATAATGTGTATATATATGTATGTATGATGGACCACAACTTTGATGTACCAAGTATCCATTCAACCTAATGCCGCGTACACACGAGCGGACTGTATGGCGTACTTAGTCCATCGAAACACATTTCAGCGGACAATCCGCTCGTGTGTGGGCTTCAGCTGACTTTTTCTGGCGTACTAAGTATTTCGGTTTTTTCGAAATTCTGTCCGTCGTACTTTGGTTTCAGCGGACAGTACGGTCGTCAGTATGCTAGTTTGATGGACTAAGAATGGCGCATGCCCAGAAAGGATTTACACGGCGGAAGGGTGCTTTGCTGTGTCTTGGACTTCCTATTTCTAGTCCCGTCGTACGTGCTGTACACGTCATCGCGCAAGCTTTTGACGGACTGTTTGTGCATCCGTGTGTGGTCAAGTCCGTTCAGTGGAAAGTACGACGGACTGTCCGTCGGATTGTATGACGAACTAAGTATGCCATACAGTCCGCTCGTGTGTACGCGGCATAAATTTCCCCTGGTGGGTTCTCTTTACTTACCCATTTGATTACTTTACTCTGAATATACTCAGCCACCATACCATGCCTGAGCTACCTATTATTTATACTATGTTGCTACACATTTGTTGGCGTATTACCCCCTTACGTTTGGATGCCCATTGGTCCTTGTGGATATGCAGGGGGCTAAACACATTGATGCTTTGCCCACTGGAGAGCGGCCTATGCCCTGTCTGATAGGATTGATGTATATCGCCTGTTTTCTTGTGAATCGTATGTTTACATGTGGTGTTTTTGTGCACTGATGTCCTTTTTCATCTCATATCTCAAAATAAAATTGTCATTCACCTTTTAACCTAACTACTTTGTCTGTATTCTGCCCTTTAAAATTATCTGTTAATGTCGATTTAAATTCAGATTTTTCTATCTAAAAAAAATGTACTGCTTCTTTTCCAACAGTGAGCCCAGAGCAAGCAAAGCAAATGAGAGAAACAGGACTACATTTGTTACGTAGAGCCCTGGCTGTCCTGCAGATCTTTGCAGTCAGCCAGTTCGGTTGTGGTACAGGACATGTGCCAAAAAACCTCTGGAAGCTGGATGAACACAATAGAGACTTCACTCCATTGTTAAAGAAGCTGGAGGCTTCTGTGGAGAAAGTGAGGCAGTTGGCAGTGCGACAGCAGCCTCAGGAGCATGTTATCAGCTATGCAAACATGCAGGAAATTGCACTGGGAGGAAAAGATGAGCTAACAGTAGTCGTGAGGAAAGAGTTGGCACTTGCTATCAGAGATCTTCTGTCACATGGTCTTTATGCTACATCTCAAGGAATGAGTTTGGTTCTTGCACCCATTGCCTGCCTCATACCTGTCTTCTCTACCTCTCCACCCACCATGCACCCCTGGGAACTTTTTGTCAAATATTACAATGAGAAAAATGGAAAAGCATTTGTTGACTCTCCTGCCCGTAAGCTCTCACAGTCCTTTTCCCTCCCTGTTTCAGGGAGTACTAAGGTTACCCCCAAACAGAGCCTTCTCTCTGCCATCCACACAGTTTTAACAGAACACGATCCTTTCAAGCGAGGTGCAGACTCAGAATTTAAGGCTCTTGTCTGCATGGCATTGAATGAACAACGTCTTGTCTCTTGGCTTAACTTGCTCTGCAAATCTGGGGTGTTGATACAGTCTTACTACCAGCCTTGGAGTTACATGGCAAACACTGGCTTTGAAAGTGGTTTAAACATCCTCAGCCGACTCAGCAACCTGAAGTTCAACCTACCAGTGGATCTTGCTGTGCGACAATTGAAAAACATCAAGGATGCTTTTTGATGGAAACTAATGAACATATCGCTGTAAGAATTGTACGCATCTGTAGATGACTGGACTTCCCCATGGTTTTGTTTATTTACAACAGTGTATATGTGCACAAAATGCAGGCATTCATCCTTAAAATTTGCCAATTAGGGAAAATTGGTGTCCAGTTCTATTTCCCTCAATGCAATTGGGAAGTTACCTTTCACAAAGCACCAGGCACATTTGCCAGGCCTCCTTAAATGGCCTGCAATGAAATGCATATGTCCGTGGATGTCAGAAAAAAAAAGAAAATTTTGTATTGTACTGTTTTATTGAAAATTTGCATTACAGTAGTGGACAAATCACAGGAACCAGTCATTTACTGATAAACTGATAAAATGCTATCTAAGAAGGTCTTTCTAATGTATCACAAAATAAGTTAATGGAAAGTAGAAACACTGCAAATGATTCTTGTGTGCCTTTTACTTGCATTTTTTAAGTTGGTGACAGGGTCTATTCGAAAGGAGGAAAGTCATGTTTTATTTTTATTTTTTTATGGGTCTCTGCATACTGGCTAAACAAGAGCCAGACCCCTTTTTTTTTTTTTAGCAAGTTTAGGTAGCATGGAGGTAAGCCTGGATCACACTACTTGCTCCTAGTGACCCATGTCTGTAATATGTCTCTTTAACCACTTCAGTCCTGGAAGATTTTATAATCACACACATTTGATGGACTTGTGTCTTTTTTCAACCTCACCTACTATGTAACTATGTAACCCTCTTCCTAACCAGAGCACTTTTTGAGAATTCGGCACTGCACCACTTTAACTCACAATTACACACACAAACGAAATTGACGTCCTTTTTTTCCCCCACAAATAGAGCTTTCTTTTGGTGGTATTTGATTACTTCTGCAGTTTTTATTTTTTTGCGCTATAAACAAAAAAGTGCGTCAATTTAGAAAAACTCATTATTTTAAACTTTTTGCTATAATAAATATCCCCCCAAAAAAATGTTTTTCTCATGTTAGGCCAATATGTATTCTTCTACATATTTTTGGTTAAAGAAAATCGCAATAAGCGTATATTGATTGGTTTGCATCTACAAAATAGGGTATCGTTTTATGGCATTTTTATCATTTTGTTTGGGACCATTGGCATTTATACAGCGACCAGTGCTATAAAAATGCATTGATTACTGTAAAAATTTCACTGGTAGGGAAGGGGTTAACACTAGGGGCAATCAAGGGGTTAATGTGTTCCCTAGTGTGTGTTCTAACTGAAGGGGGGAGTGGACTGTGTAGGGGAAGAGATAGATCGCTGTTCATAATCGTCTGTATAAACAGACGATCTGTCACTTCTTTCCTCTGAGAACCGAAAACTTTGTGTACACACACAGATCCCACTTCTCCGTGTGCCCAGAATGATCCCAGGAGCCCGGCAATGATTGCGACCGCAGGGTATTCCGATCGGCTCCGTGGGCGCACGAGCCCCTAGTCGACAAAAAGGGAACCGAAGTAACATGATGGTGATTCGAGCAGCTGAGCCATGTTGCCGCAATATAACTGCAGCAGCTGGTCGGCAAGCAGTTAATTGGATTCTGAATGCTACAAAATGAGCATTGCTGTTTAGCATTGCTATATCCATTTGAGAATGCAGTTAATATTATATCCCAGCAATGGTGTACTGTGGGCAAGAATAAAAATATTGAAAGACTGACATACTGAGCGAAATTGCTGCTGCAGGTGATCTTCACAGCTTTCCACATATCAGAAGACCTGTGAATGGTTTGTGAGCTCTGCCTTGCAACAGGATTCATAAATGTCCCCCTATGTAACTTAGTGGAAGAAAAGACGAAGTCCAACTATTATTAAAGTAGTATTAAACCCAAAATGTAATATATATTGCAACTAACCAATCCTTAAATTGGATGTAAACCCATCACTAATGATTATCAACTATTGCCATCATATGCATTGTGAGGGGTTTGCTCGGCAGCGGTTGTGTGTGACCCCCTGGATGGGTTCACAACACATGAAAATAAATCCTGGTCAGCTTGACCTCTAATTACACACCTAGATTCCCTGTCTAACAACTGAGTGCAGCCTTGTGCGGCACCAGTCCCTGTCCCTGTCTCTGTCTCTGTCTCTGTCTCTGTTGTAGAGGTTCGCCACACAGGCGTTAACTCACCGCACAGAATAGGTGTCATACTCCCCAGTCTATACAAACACAAACCTGGTTCCAGGATGGAGCATCTCCCTAAGCATGCTGGTTTTTTTTTGTAGAGGTCTTAATTCTTACTTCAGCTGGGCTCATTAACTCTTCCCCTATAGGACTCCCAGCACTCCCCTCTAGTTGTACATGTCCGCATAAAGCCTGAATCTAGAGCATACATATTTTCCATCCTGGATACAACCAGGTGATTTTACCTGCCTGCTGCCACAGCATGTATATATGTATTCATGCCTCCTGCATGTATCCCTACCTGTTAAGTCACCCCCTTCTGCACAGAGAATCTGAATCAAATCTCCGGAATCAATGGGTGAGTCTATGTTCCGGCTCTCGGTGGATGGAGTCGTGATGTCACTAGATTCCCCGCCCACCTCTACACTCCCTTTGACCAGGCCTCTCTCTTGTTATGTGAGCAATGCTCTCACAGGGGACAGAGCACATTTTGGGCAGATGCAGAGCATGCCCACGGCCCCCTGTGACACCTGCGCATGTGCTACACTTTTAGAACGCAAGCTGTAGTGGAGATTTCGGGGTAGCTGTGAGATGCTGTGATCTGGATCTGCTCGTGCATGAGATAAGGAAATGAGCTGTCACTTACAGCACAGGGGAAGAAACCGACACACATTTATCTGAAAAAAGATAAGAGGATTGCTCAGAGATGGATTACCTCTTCATGACAAGACTTGGCATAGATGATATGACATCCTCTACTGTACCAGGTAGAAGTCTTAGTTAAAAAAAAGTTTTTGGGGGTTTACATCCACTTTAAATGCTGAAGCTGCATTAGTTTTCTTTTTTAGGCTTTTTCCCCTTTTTTTCACTAGCTGACTCGTAACGCATTTCCTGTTATAGGGTGCCTACATTCTAGATCAGGGGTATTGAATTCAAATTCAAGGAGGTCCAGTCACTAAAATTTTCTTCTGGCTGAGGTCTGAATCTCAACAATATTTATTGTCGAGTTTCAGTTATGACCTTAAGTGTGGGCAGTTGGAACTAAGATAGCTTTACATTTGCTCTTGTCTTTGTATGGAATACAAACAACTATCTTTAACATTAAATGTGTCCATCAACATGTCCCTTGACATAAAATGTGCCCATCAGCATGCCCCTTAATGTAAAATAAGGGGCATGCTGATGGGCACATTTCATGTTAAGAGGCACACTGATGAACACTTTTTATGTTAAGGGGCACTCTGATGTGCCCCTCAGAGTTCCCATACCATAATATGTGCCCATCAGCATGCCCCTATTTTATGTTAAAGAGCATGCTGAGGGGCACACACTTTATGTAAAGGGGAATGCTGATGGGCACATTTTATGTTGAGCACTCTAACATCCGCCCACCCTGCCCTCACTTACCCTTCTACTCTCCCCCTCCCCACCATGCCCTTACTTATCCTCCTACTACCCCACCCTGCCCCTACCCCTACCACAGCCTCACCCAGCTCACTACCAGTCTGGAGGAAACCAGGTACCACTAATTACCTGGCCAATACCTTCCTTACAGTGAAGCAAGGTGGTGGCCGCATCATGCTGTGGGGATGTTTTTCGTCAGCAGGGACTGGGAGACGGGATCAAGCGAAAGATGAATGCAGTAATGTACAGAGACATCCTTGATGAAAACCTGCTCCAGAGCGCTCTGGACCTGAGACTGGGGCGAAGGTTCATCTTCCAATAGGGCAAGAACCCTAAGCACACAGCCAAGATAACGAAGGAGTGGCAACAGGACAACTCTGTGAATGTTCTTGAGTGGCCCAGACAGAGCCCAAACTTGAACCCAATTGAACATCTCTGGAGAGATCTGAAAATGGCTGTGCACCGACGCTCCCCATCCAACCTGATGGAGCTTGAGAGGTCTTGCAAAGAAGAATGGGAGTAACTGCCCAAAAATAGGTGTGCCAAGCTAGTAGCATCATACTCAAAAAGACTTGAGGCTGTAATTGGTGCCACAGGTGCTTCAACAAAGTATTGAGCAAAGGCATGTGATTTTTTTTTAATAATATACACAGTGCTTTGAAAAAGTATTCATACCTCTTGAAATCTTCCGCATTTTGTCATGTTACAACCAAAAACGTAAATGTATTTTATTGGGATTTTATGTGATAGACCAACACAAAGTGGCACATAATTGTGAAGTGGAGGGAAAATGATACATGGTTTTACATTTTTTCACAAATAAATATCTGAAAAATGTGGCATGCATTTGTATTCAGCCCCCTTTACTCCGATAACCCTAACTAAAATCTAGTGAAACGAATTGCCTTCAGAAGTCACCTAATTAGAAAATAGAGTTCATCTGTGTGTAATTTAATCTCAGTATAAATACATCTGTTCTGTGAAGCCCTCTGAGATTTGTTGGAGAACCTTAGTGAACAAACTGCATCATGAAGGCCAAGGAACACACCAGACAGGTCAGGGATAAAATTGTGGAGAAGTTTAAAGCACGGTTAGGTTATAAAAAAAAATATCCCAAGCTTTGAACATCTGACAGAGCATCCGAAAATGGAAAGATATTGGAAACTGCAAACCTACCAAGACATGGCCTTCCACCTAAACTGACAGGCCAGGCAAGGAGAGCATTTATCAGAGAAGCAACCAAGAGGCCCATGGTAACTCTAGAGGAGCTGAAGAGATCTACAGCTCAGGTGGGAGAATCTGTCCACAGGACAAATATTAGTCGTGCACTCCACAAATCTGGCCTTTTTAGAAGAGTGGCAAGAAGAAAGACATTGTTGAAAGAAAGCCCTAAGAAGTCATGTTTGCAATTTGCAAGAAGCCATGTGGGGGACACAGCAAACATGTGAAAGAAGGTGCTCTGGTGAGATAAGACCAAAATTTTACTTTTTGGCCTAAAAGCAAAACGTGTGTGGTGGAAAACTAATACTGCAAATCACTCTGAACACACCATCCCCACAGTGAAACAGGGTGGTGGTGGCGGCGGCATTATTTTGTGGGGATACTTTTCTTCAGCAGGGGCAGGGAAGCTGGTCGGAGTTGATGGGAAGATGGTTGGAGCCAAATACAGGGTAATCTTTGACGGAAACCTGTTGGAGTCTGCAAACGATTTGAGACTGGGGTGGAGGTTCACCTTCCAGCAGGATAACCCTAAACATACAGCCAGAGCTACAATGGAATGGTTTAGATTAACCACTTAAGCCCCGTACCAATTTGCAGCCAAAGGACCAGGCCCCTTTTTGCGATTCGCCACTGCGTCGCTTTAACTGACAATTGCACGGTCATGCAACATGGCTCCCAAACAAAATTGGCGTCCTTTTTTTCCCACAAATAGAGCTTTCTTTTGGTGGTACTTGATCACCTCTGTGTTTTTTATTTTTGCGCTATAAACAAAAATAGAGCGACAATTTTGAAAAAAATATTCAATTTTTTTTTACTCTTTGCTATAATAAATATCCCCAAAAAATATATATAAAAAAACATATTTTTTTCCTCCATTTAGGCCGATATGTATTCTACATATTTTTGGTAAAAAAAATTGCAATTAGCGATTATTGATTGGTTTACGCAAAAGTTATAGCGTTTACAAAATAGGGGATAGTTTTATAGCATTTTTATTAATATTTTTTTTTCTACTAGTAATGGCGGCGATCAGCGATTTTTAGTGTGACTGCTACATTATGGCGGACACATCGGACATTTTTCACACATTTTTGGGACCATTGTCATTTATACAGCAATCAGTGCTATTTAAATGACACTGGCAGTGAAGGAGTTAACCACTAGGGGGCGGGGAGGGGTTAAGTGTGACGTGTGTTTTTTTTTTTTTACTGTTGGGGGCATAGCTTGGCATGTGACATCACTGATAGTCTTTCCCTATAACAGGGAACAGACGATCGGTGACAGCCACACTAGGAAGCATGAGGAGAGATTTGTTTTACACATACCTCTCCTCGTTCTTCAGCTCTGTGACCCAATCGTGGGACACTAGCGGCGATCGGGTAAGAGGGTCCCGTGGCCACGGTCACGGAGCTCAGGATATTTTATTTATTTTTTTTACTAGTAAAGGCGGCGATCAGCGATTTTTATTGGGACTGCTACAATTATGGCAGACACATCGGACATTTTTCACACATTTTTGGGACCATTGTCATTTATACAGCAATCAGTGCTATTTAAATGCACTGATTCCTGTGTAAATGACATTGGCAGTGAAGGGGTTAACCACTAGGGGGCGGGGAGGGGTTAAGTGTGACGTGTGTGTTTTGTTTTTTACTGTTGGGGGCATGGCTTGGCATGTGATGTCACTGATCCTCTTTCCCTATAACAATCAGTGACAGCCACACTAGGAAGCACGGGGAGAGCTTTGTTTATTGCGGGACGACAGTGGCGACGGGGTCCGTGGGTCCCGCGGCCATGCTCAGGACCGGGTCGCACGCACGCCGGCAACCCACGGCTGGGCACTTAAAGAGCAACGTACCTGTATGTTGATGTACCCAGCCGTGCCATTCTGCCGATGTAAATGTGCAGGAGGCGGTCCTTAAGTGGTTAAAGCATAGTCATGTGTTAGAATGGCCCAGTTAAAGTCTAGACCTAAATCCAATTGAGAATCTCTGGCAAGACTTGAAAATTGCTGTTCACAAAAGCTTTCCATCCAATCTGACTGAGCTTGAGCTATTTTGCAAAGAAGAAAGGACAAAAACTTCACACTCTTGCAGCTGTAATTGCAGGGAAAGGTGGTTCTACAAAGTATTAACTCATGGGGGCTGAATACAATTGTATGCCACACTTTTCACACATCTATTTGTAAAAAATGTTGAAAACTATATCATTTTACTTTCACTTCACAATTATGTGCCACTTTGTGTTGGTCTATCACATAAAATCCCAATAAAATACATTTATGTTTTTGATTGTAACATGACAAAATGTAAAAAAATTCAAAGGGTATTAATACTTTTTCAAGGCACATTATTAGGGAGCTAGGCTACATGGGTTTGGTATAGCAGACACTTGTTCTGCCAAGTTGGTTTAAATGTGAGAAAAACATTTTATGTCTAGTTTTCTGTCTTCTGCTCCTTTCAAGCCATCCTATTGCAAGAAGGAGCATGTAGGTTTGAAACACGTGGGTCAGTAAAACTTTTTTAAATTGCAATAACATTAATGTACACTGGGTCAAATGTACACTGAAACCTTTTATAGTTAAAAACAGAACCTGTAATAATGGAGCTCTGGATAACTTTGCAAATTTAACCTGCTGTAAAATCGCATGGCCTCTTTAAGCCATTCTTTTTTCACATTGATACTGGACCAAAGTTAATGTAAAACTGAGATGAAAGCCAAATAAATATAAATGTTGTTTTAATGTTCGTTAGTATGAGATGAATAAATATTGATTGGACACCATTTATCAACCATCTACAGTAGATTCGGTAGGTGCATACTTGTATATTTCTCTTGCATGCTTGGGTAGATGATGTCAATATCTGTGAGCAGTCGCATACCCGCAATTTAAATATCAGGCCTCCTCCAGCATCCTTGTGGGACATTCTTTATTCCAAAATGTCAGCCATGATGGATGCTACTCTCAATCTGCTACTAAGCATTTTTTTCGGGACATTTTAGAGTGTGCAGCTGTCATTTGGAAAAAGATCACTAAGTAGTGATGGTTTGTATGAGTTTCTGTTGGCACAAAAGTTGAACTGATTGCTTCTTCATGTAATGGACCTTAGAAAATAAAGTAATATTACTAGTTGTCCTTATTTTCATAGTTTTATGTGCAAGTTTAAAAGGGTTATACGGGTTCCATTATATGTATTTTTGTGTAGGCTATGGTATGGGGTCTGTGTCATGGTAAGCTTCCTTTCGTTTAAATATTTAAATGTACATATTTTAGGTTCTCAATACACTATATAGTCAAAAATATTGGGACACGCAACGTACCGTATACGCACATGACCTTTAATGGTATCCCAGTCTTAGTCCATAAGGTTCAATGTTGAGTTGGCCCACCCTTGGCAGCTATAACAGCCTCAACTCTTCTATGAAGGCTGTCCACAAGGTTTAGGAGTGTATCTATGGGACCGTTTGACAATTCTTCCAGGAGCACATTTGTGAGGTCAGGCACTGATGTTGGATGAGAAGGTCTGGCCCACAGTTTCCGCTCGGGTTTAGCTCCACAAAGACATGGATGAGACAGTTTGAGGTGGAGGAATTTGACTGGCCTGCACAGAGTCCTGACCTCAACCCGATAGAACACCTTTGCGATGAATTAGAGAGGAGACTGCGAGCCAGGCCTTCTCGTCCAACATCAGTGCCCAACCTCACAAATTAGCTTCTGAAGAATGGTCAAACGTTCCC
This sequence comes from Lithobates pipiens, assembly GCF_037356315.1. Lineage (NCBI taxonomy): Eukaryota > Metazoa > Chordata > Amphibia > Anura > Ranidae > Lithobates > Lithobates pipiens. The sequence goes on along the minus strand of NW_027507789.1, from coordinate 78,629,094 downwards.
ATAGACACACTCCTAAACCTTGTGGACAGTCTTCCCAGAAGAGTTGAAGCTGTTATAGCTGCAAAGGGTGGGCCAACCCTATGGACTAAAGCCTCGTACACATGGTTACGTTGTTGGACAACTGAGCGTCTGATTTTTGTCAAAAGGGCATATACCAGGATCTTGTCTTGCATACTAACGTTACACAAATTGTCATGCCACAAACACGAACATAGTGGCGTACTACGAGGAATTTCAGCTCTTGAGCGCCACCCTCTTCTGCTAATTTCGTGTTTGATGAGCATTGAATCAGAGCATGCGTGTTTGTACTTTCGACTTTTGTGTGACAGATTTGTGTTCTGACCATCTGAAAATCTGACATGGAGCTGTTTGATAAATATTTACTAGCCTGTCATCCAACATCTGTTGTCGGAAAGTTGGACAATTGTTAAAAGGAGCGTACTAACGGTAAGAATTTCTGACAAGTCTGTCAACAGACAATCCCATTCCGAAAATCTAACCATGTGTATAAGGCTTTACACTGGGATGCCATTTAAAGTTCATGTGCATGTGTAAAGGCAGGTGTCCCAATACGTTTGACAATATAGTGTATATTAGCTATCGCACTCCATATTAGATTTATATAGTTAAATAATTTAGGGACATCATTTTAATTTAACATAAAAAATACAGTATCATTCTTCATTGTTTTGCCAACACACAGGATTTAAGGTCTAAACACATAGTTTTTTTTAACAATAATGATGTTAGTGGAATACTTTTATTGGGAAATTTAGTTACAAAAAAAGTACAGGAGAATCATCATCGGATGTACAGAATCTAATATTTCTTTGCATTAAATATTTTGTTTGGGAGATTTTAGTGAATTATTGTGTTCTGTTCATTTCCATGTTTCATATACTATTTGTTCTATCGCTGTGATGCTTACTATTGAATAATAAAGCTTTGCTTAGTGATTTCACTTTTGCTCAAACATATTTTTGTATGTGCTTCTTTATAGAAATACTGTATGAAAGTGCTGAAATTTCTGTGATAGCTTGGTTGGATAACCAGGCTGTGAATAAATTTAGTATTCTCTCTTCCTCTACAACATTCCATTTGACACAACAGGGACTTCTCTTTTAACCCTTTCGCTGCCAGGCCGTGTTCTCCAGTTTTATACCTCAGGTGGCAGGGCCATTTTAGAAATTGTTCCATTGCTGTTTTATTTTTCCCTTTACAGCTTTCAGAGTTTGTTAAAGACACCCCCCCCCCCCCCCCCCCAACCATATATTTACTGAAAGCATATGACCAGTAGAATACAAATAAGGTGCTACTGCTTTTTAGGGCACACTGACAATATTTTCATTAATAATACACTAAAATCATTATTAGCAGATAAAAACAGTAAATTTTACAAAAATCCTTATCAAACAATATAGTCTCAGAAAATGTTCTAAAATCATTAGTAGTGCACATAAACACAACGTGAAGGGATAATGGCGCTGCTTCTATTAAATCATAACCAATCATGTGTACTGTTCACTGTGCCATACAATTAATTCTAATAAAATATACGTGAACCATAAAAAATATATATATATCTATATAAGCAAAACTGAAATAAGTAAACATATATCTATTATATCCAATGTGTAATAAAAATCTTTGCGTGAATCGGGTGAAAAAAGTCCTTAACCACTTAAGGACCGCCGTATTGCCAATGTACGTCATTGCAATGGCATGTACAGGCACAAGCACGTACATGTACGTGCTTGCCTTCCAGCGGGTGGGGGGTCCGGTCAGACCCCCTCCCGCTGGATACGGCGGTCCGTTTCGCTTCAGGAGCGATCTGGGATGAGGGGATGGCCATTGGTTTCTGGCCATCCCCTCTCGATCGCTCCTGGCGAATGAGAAGCTTCCTCCCACTGTGTATTGTATACACAGGCAGGGAGGAAGTGATGTCATTCTCTTCGGGGCGGTCTTTTTGACCGGACTACGAGGAGAAGACAGAAAGTAAGTGTGCACCAACACTACACTGACATGTAGGCACACACAGGCACACAAACCCCCCCCCCCCCCCCCCAGTCACAGTGTCACTGATTGCAGTGATCATTTATTTACTGATCACTGCATTCAGTGTCAGTTGTAAAAGTAAAAACTGTCAGGGCAGTTAGTGTTAGGTCCAGGGTAGCCCCCTACCACCCCCCCAATAAAGGTTTAACCCCCTGATTGCCCCTAGAGTTAACCCTTTCACCCCCTTTTGCCAGTGTCACTAAGCGATCATTTTTCTGATCGCTGCATTAGTGTCGCTAGGTAGCTAGTTATTTTTTTAGGTTCACCGCCAGGTTTTTATAGTGCTAGGTACCCCGATATACTACCCAATAATGGTTTTAACACCCTGATTGCCTCTAGTTAACCCTTTCAACCTCTTTTTGCCAGTGTCACTAAGCGATCATTTTTCTGATCGCTGCATTAGTGTCGCTAGGTAGCTAGTTATTTTTTTAGGTTCACCGCCAGGTTTTTATAGCGCTAGGTACCCCGATATACTACCCAATAATGGTTTTAACCCCCTGATTGCCCCTAGTTAACCCTTTCACCCCCTTTTGCCAGTGTCACTAAGCGATCATTTTTCTGATCGCTGCATTAGTGTCACTAGTGTCGCTAGGTAGCTAGTTATTTTTTTAGGTTCACGCCAGGTTTTTATAGCGCTAGGTACCCCCATATACTACCCAATAATGGTTTTAACCCCCTGATTGCCCCTAGTTAACCCTTTCACCAGCGATCACAGTATAAGTGTCACTGGTGACGCTGGTTAGCCAGTTAGTTATTTAGGTTCCCCCTCAGGTTTTTATATAGCGCCAGGGACCCCCATATACTACCTAATAAAAATTTGAACCCCCTGATTGCCCCTAGTTAACCCTTTCACCAGTGATCACCGTATAAGTGTTACGGGTGACTCTGGTTAGTTTGCTTTTTATAGCATCAGGGCACCCACCATTTATTACCCAATAGGCAGTGCTTGGTTTTCGGGGTCCCGTACGTGGCTAGGCTCCCAAAAAGTCCCCCACATGTGGTATCCCCGTACTCGGGAGAAGCAGCAGAATTTATTTTGGGGTGTAATTTGACTTATGCCCATAGCATGTGTGAGCAATATATCATTTAGTGACAACTTTGTGCAAAAAAAAAATTGTAAAATTCCTGCAACTTGTGGCAAAATATAAAATATTTTAACATGCCTCTCAGTAAATAGCTTGGGGTGTCTACTTTCCAAAATGGGGTCATTTGGGGGGGTTTTGTGCTATTTTGGCATTTTATGGTCTTCGAAACTGTGATGGGTAGTGAGGAGTGAAATCAAAAATTTGCACCCTTAGAAACCCTGAAGGCAGTGATTGGTTTTCGGGGTGCGGTACGCAGCTAGACTCCCAAAAAGTCCCACATATGTGGTATCCTCGTACTCAGGAGAAGCAGCAGAATATATTTTGGGGTGCATTCCACATATAACTATGGCATGTGTGAGCAATATATCATTTAGTGACAAAGAAAAAAAAAAAAGTTTACAAAAAGTTGTGTCATTATTCAATCACTTGGGACAAAAAAAAATATTCAATGGGCTCAACATGCTCTCCACAACTTCCTTGGGGTGTCTACTTTCCAAAATGGGGTCATTTGGGGGGGTTTGTACTGCCCTGCCATTTTAGCACCTCAAGAAATGAGATAGGCAGTCGTAAATTAAAAGCTGTGTAAATTCCAGAAAATGTACTCTAGTTTGTAGACGCTATAACTTTTGCGCAAACCAATAAATATACGCTTATTGACATTTTTTTTACTAAAGACATGTGGCTGAATAAATTTTGCCCTAAATGTATGACTAAAATTGAGTTTATTTGATTTTTCTTATAACAAAAAGTAGAAAATATCATTTTTTCTCAAAATTTTCGGTCTTTTTCCATTTATATCGCAAAAAATTAAAATCGCAGAGGCAATCAAATACCATCAAAAGAAAGCTCTATTTGTGGGAAGAAAAGGACGCAAATTTTGTTTGGGTACCACATTGCATGACCACTCAATTACCAGTTAAAGCAGTGCAGTGCGAAATTGTAAAAAGACCTCTGGTCCTTAGGCTGTTAATTGGTCCGGGGCTGAAGTGGTTAAGAAAATCTAAAAAGATTTGTGTACATCATTAAAAAAAATAAAGGAAGAACCAAAAATCTGTAAACAAAAATAGCTATCCGTAATTTCTCTCTACGCGACTTGTGCAAAATCCAATGGTGACACTTTATGCAATTTCCGTGCAGAGAGAGTAATAAAGTGACTTTTCCGTGCTCCACATCTCGTCTATGCACTCACCAGAAACCCTACCCCTGCAGGGGTAAAGAGCGTGTAATCAAATATGCCTCTGGTCCTTGTATCCAAACAATCAAAATGATCTCCTCCTCTTTAGTGTTGTTTATGGGCATCCACATAAAATCATTAGTAAAAACGGCCACTCATAGTGTAAATCCGGTATGGATAAATTTTATTTCTTAAAGAAAAGGGAGCTCTAAATGCCCTGTTTCGCATAAACAATTTCCCAGGCCTGGACGGCGTGCATTCCACAGACCACAACACAAAAGCCAGAAGATCCGTAAATGATATGAATGTACACCAAGTCCTGAGTTACGCATTTCGTCATTGGCTATCGTCTGAGGCGTGGCCATCTTGGTACACCCCATGTCTTTTATAGCAGACCGAGGTGTTCCTGCAGCCATTTCCAATTAGGCTAAAAGCCACTACAGTGAACCAAATTTTATTTAAAAAGCAGGGGATCTCTATTATAAGCACTAGAATAACCTCCAATATAAGGGATAGATGTTCAAAGGACTTTAAAAAAAAGCGAAGTCAGATTTATAATAGAGATCGAGTGTATATTACGTTCCACAACGTGTGCCCCTACTGGCCTATGTCAATAGTGCATGCGACAGCACACCTCCTCCCGCCATTTGACAAACCAGATATTACCAGGTAAAACTTACAATACAAAAAAAAATTTTTTTAAGTTACATTTTTTTTTTCTCTCCCTTTCCTCTCCACACAAATTAAAGGAGGATGGTAATGGGGATAGAAAGGGAATTTCTCCTTTCTACACCTTGAAAGTAGGAAAAATAGACATGAGTAAGAAGAACAGTATGGTTTATAATGGGGTAATGTAGTTTACAGTGGGATAGGTAATCCCCCCCCCCTTTTTTTTTTCTCTCTCACATGAAGGTGGATAATACTGGGATAGCGAGATTGGATTCCCTCTTTCCCTGAAAGTAAAGATAAATAGACACGGGTTGCGTGGGGATATCGATTTTGAAAATTCCCTCCTCCCCCTACCCTTCTTTTTTTTTTTTTTTTTCTTCTCTTTTTTTGGGATGGAGATAGGGGAATGGGCATGCTTCCAGGTCATTCCTCTTTTTTCCTCTTTCTTCTCTGCCACGGTATAGATCTATTTATGTATTTAAACGTATGTTAGAGGAGCGATCCACTCAAGTACCTAATGTATTTCTTTTATGTATTTATGTGTACCTTGAAAATGTTGTGTATTATGAATGATTTGAAAATTGTTTTGCAAAGTGTGTAAGATTTTTTTAAATGTGAAAAATGTAATAAAAAACAATTAAAAAAACTGTAATAAAAACTATTAAAAAAACAAAGTCAGCTTTATAATAGAGATCGAGTGTATATTACGTTCTACAATGTGTGCCCCTACTGGCCTATGTCAATAGTGCATGCGGCAGCACACCTCCTCCCACCATTTGACAAACCAGATATTACCAATTAAAACTTACGATACAAATATTTTTTTTTTCAAAGTTACATTCAAGGAATATAATATATCTACATTTATAAAATACCGTTTCCATAGAATATAATCAATTCCATATATATATATATATATATATATATTTTTTTTTTTTTTGTGGTTTCGCGTATATTTTATTAGAATTAATTGTATAGCACAGTTAACAGTACATATGATTGGTTATGATTTAATAGAAGCAGCGCCATTATCCCTTCCCTTTAGAAATTAATCCTTTGGACTTCACTAGTGGAGTCTTTTTTCAGGGAGGCAGCATCTTTATAAACACCTAAGCATGGATTTTTTGCTATAAACATAAACACAACATAACTTACAAAATTACAGCTGAATAATTACTAAAGCATTGTTCACATGTGGCATACAAAAGTGTTCGCCCATGGAGGGTCATTTTTACCTGTACAGGATTTCCGTACAGGCAGTCCAATTGATATCAATTAGGATGCAGTGGCTGTACAGGCATAGCTGCTGTTCCCAATCTGACATCTATGTGGGTGTGGGTAAAAAAAAAAATCTGATCGCAGACAGTGCGAGCTCAGGGACATGCATGCAGACCTACATGGATATAAAATTAGGAGCAACAGCTCTGCTCATGCAGTTGGTACATCCCAAATGACATCAATGAGGCTGCCTGCGCAGAGATGCATGGAACACCTCTGCATCCCTGAAAAGGCACGCTGTGTATGCCCTATGTGAACAAGGCCTTAGGCCTCTTTCACACAAAGAGAGCGATCAGGTCTGCCTGTTCGTTTTGCAGGTGGGCCCAATCAAATCAACTATTGTTGTCTATGGAGGGCCTGATGTAACTGGACATGTGTCCGTTTACACCCGCCTGCATCTGATCCAGTCCAGTCCACTAAAAATAGACGGATGGGGATTGCATTCCCCATCCATCTAGCAGATCGGATCAGATGGTATCCAATGGAAATGGACAGCCAGTCTGTTTCCATCTGACTGCCCCATAGAGAACAGCGGTCTGTTTCTCTGTCTGCTCTGCATCAGCAGAGAGAACACAGACCTGTCATCCGCCTGCTCAGCGGGGATCCGCAGATTCCCCACTGAGCACGTGGATCTGCTTGACAGATTCCACTCCATATGAAAGGGGTTTTGACAGGAACGGCTGGTACATTTATAATTATATTTTTATCTTTAGTTCATTGACGGACACAGACCTTAATCTTGACCTTCGGGTGCAAGGGGGGTTAAAAAATGCCCCCTCCCCCCCTCATCTTCTGGGGAAAGCTCTGTCCCGTTGTGGCAGATGGCCCCTGTTCTGATGCTTCAGAGGATGCAGACCAGGACTATTTGGACAGTGAGACTTCGCCTCCGTTTCAGCGCAGGAAAAAACGCTAGTAGGAGCATTTATCACAGCAGTGTGGGATACCTTAAAGATGGAGGATACGGCAGGGGTATCTGCAGAGGTGTCTGTCCCTTTTGGGTCCCACAAGCTGCCCGTACTGATAAGGTGTTCCCTTATCTAACTTATTTTGATAAGTTTATTTACAAGGAGTGGGAAAGCCCACAGCAGGCCTTTTCAGTCTCGTGAATGGCGGTGCGTTACCTACCCTTTTGAGGAGAGTTTCCTGAAAAAATGGTCATCTCCTCCGGTTGTTGACCCCCCCCCCCCCAGTATCTAGGTTAAATAAGGTGACCACGATTCCGGTGAAAGTCCCCCTCTTTCAAGGACACTGCCAACAGAAGGGCCGAAGCAGTTGCCCGGTCCAGGTTTACAGTGGTGGGTTCAGCATTGCGGCTGGTGTTAGCCACGGCTCTTCTGTCACAAACACTTACTGAATGGGCTAAGTTGTTGCACCGCGAGTTGGGGAAGGAACAGCTTTCCCCAGTCTGCGTGGAACTGGCAGACCAGTTGGTGCGCACAGCCTTAAGTTTTTCTGTGATGCGGCCGTGCATACGGCCCCTTTGCTTTCTAGAGCCTCAGTATCAGCAGTGGTTCTGTGTCACCTGATTTGGCTTAAATGCTGGTTTGCGGACCAGGCATCCAAGAAAGCTCTGGCAAATTTGCCCTTCCAAGGTGAGAGGCTATTTGGCGCCTCGCTGGATGACATTAAGAATGTTACTGGGGGGGTGTGTCCGGATGTAGCAGGAAGAAGACATGTTCCTGAGGAGCTCCGCAGATCCTGCTATAATCCGCAGCCATCCTGCTCTTTCCAGCGCCTGGAGAGTCTCCAAACTCTCCCTACAAGGCAAAGCACGTTTCCTGCACCAGCCCCAGCAGAATTTGTTAAGCTCGGCCGGCCGATTGAGGCTACAAGGCCGCGACCGGCTTCACACTCCGTGGATCCGCCATCTTGAGGCCTACTTCACCTCCGGCATCCTCAGGCTGGGGTGCCGCGACTTGCGGGAGCGGAGCGGCACATCGTGGAGCATCAGTGTCGGATGCCCCTGGGGGGATGCAGGATAGTGAGGAGGCCTGAAGGATTTCCAGGGAGGAGCGGTGTCCGCTCCCGGGAGCTCGCGGCCTGCCTGACAATCCGGAGCCATCCTTCCTTCCCTTACACCTGGGGGGACTCTGGGTTTGCCCTAGAGGCCACTGGACATCAGCCACAACCACTCAACCCAAAATTGTGGAGCCCAGCCGGCCGATTGATCCCCATAGGGCCGCGGACGGTTCCGCACTTCAGGGGCCTACCACCATCTTGAGGCCTGCTCTGCCTCCATCATCCTTGGGCTCCGGAGCTGCAATCTGCGGGTGGTGAGGCACCGGATCCCTGCATATCTGTCGGTGGCCCCTGGGAGAAGGTTAGTCTGTGACTGGGGGAAAGCAGAGGGATCCATTGAGGCTGAACACAGGCGCCATCTTGCGGCCTGCTCCCCCGGGCTCATCCTCCATTCTCAGGTACAGGGCTGTGGTACTACTGTGTCCTCCTGAGCTTCTCTCTGTGCCCTGGAGACTACCCATTCCCCTCCCTGTGTTGCCATCCGTGCCCCGGACATGCTGCTTCGCCCTCCCTGTGTCTCCCCCCCCCCATGGCGGCTGTGCTCTGCTGAGGGCCCCGATCCTGTGCAAGAAGTGGATCACCCCTATACAGTCTATCCTGCAACCAGAACCCAGGCACCTGACTGCTGCCCCTTGGTAGAGAGACTTTGCTCCTGTCCCAGGACAATACCACCGATGCAGCCTTCGCTCTGTTGCTGGAATGCAGGTTCTCAGCCTACAGACCCCCCCAGGATCCTCCTACATCTCAGGGTGAACCTCGGATGGGCCACCATGTTCCAAATCCGGCTCCAAGTCCCCTCGTGCCCACCCTGTTTGACCTGGGGAAATGCCGCCCACCTTTGTAGTGGAGAGAGCCCACAGGGTCCCACCACTCCCTCCGAAGCCTGTGGCACCTCCACACCCTTTCCTGCTACGGCTGCTAAATTACCGTGATTGGGACCGCATCCTGGCGGCGGCTCGTACCATGCCTGAAATTAAGTATGAAAATACCAGACTGCTCTTTTTCCCGGACTTCTGTCAGGAAGTACAGCAAAGACGCAAATCCTTTACCGATGTGAGACGCCGGCTCCGCGAAAGAGGAATTCGTTTCGGCCTTTTGTATCCCAGCAGGCTACGAATCACTGATGGTGAAAACACTCGTTTTTTGACACTCCGGAGGCTGCGGTGGCGTGGCTGGATGCCCGCTAACGTTGAGCGGTCAGAGGGAAAGTGGCCAATCGAAGCAAGTAGGATGTAGCTAAGTATTCCTCTTCTTCTGTACAAGAATTGCCTCTAGCTGACTCCCAGCACTGATTGCTCTTCATCCCCAGCCCTTCCCTCCCCGATGCACCCCAATTTACCCATGCTGAATGTGTTGTGCCTTACGTTGCTGGCTATACTGCTAGTTACTCCTGCCTAAGGAGCTCCAATGAATGCCACGGACCGACCCCACCTTTGTTCGGATGTGCCCCCTGTTTGGTCCCCCCCGTTTCCCCCCTACACACCTGGATTCTCCTCCCAAAACCGTGATGGACTCTCTTGGGAAGGATTGTATCCATCGTTGGCCCAGCGACCCCACATCCAAGGGTTTCAGGGACCTACTGATTATATTCTTTAGTTTTTTGTTTTATTTCTAGTTAAGGGACAAAACCCTACATCGGTTTGTATGGCTCTCTGGCCTATTTTTTCAGCTTGATTTTCATGATGTTTGGGTAGGGTGTTATATGTTCTGGGGAGAGGGTTTTTTCTGCCTTAAAGTAATGCTTAAGTACTGTGCTGCTCAGATGCTGATGAATATGTGTACCAAATATGGGTTTGTTCGCATATACTGGTTGATTAGGATCAACCTGCTTTTGTTTCCCCCTGGTGTTCCATGATGGCCCCCTCAGATGCTGAGTCGCTAACCATTATATCGTGGAACGTCAGGGGACTCAACTCCAAATACAAGCGTTGGCTATTATTTCAATATTTAAAACTACATAGCCCCCATATAGTCCTGTTACAAGAAACACACTTAACTGGTAGTAAGGTTCTGGCTCTGAAAAAACCCTGGGTGCAAAGGGCGCTTCATGCGACCTACTCCTCATATTCTCGAGGGGTATCTATACTAATGAGCAAACGAGTGTCATGTGCAATTCATGAGGTTCATCTAGATCCCCAGGGGAAATTTGCTATGGTGGTGTTGAGTATCTATAACAAGAAATATGTCATTGTGAACGTCTATCTGCCTCCTCCGAGCCAGGTACATGTTCTGTACACAATATATGAAAGGCTGGCTTCGCATTGTCCGGCGGGTGTCCTGGTCATGGGAGATTTTAATGCCACATTGTCCCGGGACCTTGATAGACCCTCCCTGCAATCTACCTTCAATCCTGATCTTGGTATGTGGGCCCAGGCAATGGAATTCCAAGAGGTATGGGGGTGGCTCCATCCCCAGGATAGAACTTATTCCTGTTTCTTATCCACATTTAAAAACATCCCCCCGAATCAATTTGGCCTTTGCTAACGATACCCTCCTGGCCAACGTCCAGGATGCCAGTTACCTTCCTTCTTTCCTTCCTTCGGATCATCATCCCCTTAAACTTACTATTAGGACCACAAAGACAAGGAGTAAAGCCCTTTGGAAGCTACAGCCCCATTGGATCAACAATGTGACAGTTCATGAAAGAGTTTCTCCCTCCTTGCAGGACTACTGGGTGCATAATGCGGGGTCAGCCTCCCTGGAGACGACATGGAATGCTTCCAAGGCCCACTGCAGGGGGCAGTATATCTCTGCGGTGGTGGCTGTTAGGGCGGAACTTGGGGACAAGGTCTCTGACCTGCAGCACAAAGTTGAGGAGGCCTTGAATCAATACTCGGCCCCGACAACGGTCCCCAACTTCGAGCACCTTTCCTCACTTAGGCGAGAGCTGCATCTTCATCTTCAAGACCCCGGGCCAGATGGATTACCCATAGAATATTATAGAGCCCACGTAGAACTGCTTGCCCCCAGGTTGGCCGAGATGTATTGAGCCTGTCTGAAACAGGGCTCCCTGCCGGCCTCTATGAGAGAGGCTGTCAGGTCACCTTGAGGCGAGGTGACAGATGCACACCGTAGGGATCAGGAGTGCACCGCAAGGTTGTGGACCCTACGGCTGACTTCTGCAGACGGGGACAGATCCCACTGGGGTTAGAGCATAAGATTCCCTGGGGTGCGGAGTCTAAGAGCCAGCAGGTGTTCACCAGCGCCTCTAGTGGTGAGGATGGACTTGGCTGCAACTGGCTCCAGGTCGCGACCCCCAGGGTCCCCCAGCTCACACCCACAGTAGGCAACAGGAGGATAGGGATGGTGAGGGACAAAGCCAAGGTCGGGGCCACAAGCAGACAAGAATAGTCGAGGACATGCCAAAAGGTCAGGGTCACAGGCAAACAGGGATAGTCAAAAACACGCCAAAGTCGGTAATGGAAAGCAGTAGAAGAGCACGCGGCAGGAAACGGGAAGCTAACACACAAAGGTATACACAATGGTTGATCAGCACTGATGGCCTGCAGTGCACAGGTTAATATAGGGCTCCCTGATAGGGCCTGGGGTGAAGCCATGCTTAGAGGAGAGGTTATAAAAACCACCAGGTGGAAGTGGCTGGCCTCTAGTCTGAACACATGAGGGGAGGTAAGCAAACACAGGAAGATCACTGCATAACCATGACAGAGGCCCATATTGTTCTCATTCCAAAACCTAATAAGGACTCCAAGCAGTGTGCTTCCTACAGGCCAATAGCGCTCCTAAACTGTGACCTAAACATACTAACCAAACTCCTGGCCACTAGACTTAATAAAGTAATTAAATCTCTGATAGACTGTGATCAAATGGGCTTTTCCAACATTCATGCCCCCCATGCTAATCAAGGCACTAGGACCATTGCCACCCTTGATATGGAGAAGGCATTTGATACGGTGGAATGGGTGTATCTGTGGGAGGTGCTTAGAAGAATGGGTTTCCCACTGAAGTTTATTGCCTGGATACGCACGCTATATACCAGTCCCCTAGCGTGCATTAAACTGAATGGCTCCCTGTCTCCTTCATTCCCCCTGCAGAGGGGCACCAGGCAGGGTTGCCCTCTCTCCCCGGCTTTGTTCGCCCTGGCCATGGAACCTATTGCTAAGGCTCTCAGGAGCTCGGCCAAGGTCCGTGGTCTTCGGGTGGGCTGGTTGGAGGAGAGAGTTGCTCTCTATGCGGATGATCTATTACTTTTTTTTTAATGATCCTGGTGATTCTCTGCGGGGCACACTCGGGGTCATGGACGCCTTCTCCGCCTTCACCGGGTTGAGGGTGAATTGGCATAAATCTCAGTTCTTTCCGGTAGATGAGGGGGCCAGGACCTCACCCTCCTCTACCCTGCTTCAGTGGGTTGATAAATGTACCTATTTAGGTATTGTTTCAAAAGAAAGTGGGGACTTTGTCCGGCTCAATCTTGAACCTGTCCTGATAGGGATCAAATCCAAACTGCGGGTGTGGGGCAATCTTCCCCTCTCCCTAATTGGGCGCATTAACCTTCTAAAAATGAAGGTCCTCCCCAAGCTTACTTACATATTTAGGAACTCCCCTCAATGGCTCAATAAAACCTTTTATAACTCTCTTCGGCAACTCTTCCTCTACTTTATCTGGGGGTCTAAATCCCCTAGATTCAAATACACCACTCTCACCAGGCTTATGGGCAGTGGGGGTTTGGCTCTCCCTGATTGTCATAAATATGTCTTGGCCACCCAGCTTGTAACCGCCCATTGGTGGTTGCAGCCCGATCTGACCAACTCTGCAACGGTGCTGGAGGCGGCTATAGTGGGGTCTCTGGAGGCTTTGAAGGGGTTGATATTCAGGGGGCCAAAAACACCTCATTGCCTCACCCCTTCTATGTGCACCACTATGAGGGTGTGGAGGGTGGGAGAGGCACTGAGTGCAGCCCTACCGAACTCCTGGTCTCTTCACACCCCCCTGTGGCTGAACCCTAACCTTTCACAGTTCAGTACCATCCCAGATCCAGAGGCCCGGGCTAAATACAAAATACTGACTCTTGAGCATGTTGTCACCGACGGGGAACTTACTCCCTTTTTTGTGATGCGTACCAAATTTAATATACCTGCACAGGCCCATTTCAGATATCTCCAAATCGCGCATGCTTATAGGTGTCAGTTTTTAGGTCAAATAGTTGTCCTGGAATATTATTTATATATATATATATATATATATATATATATATATAAGAGCTTGAATCCACCCTTATGCCGCGTACACACGTAGCCGACTATCCGGCGGACTTAGTCTGGCGGACTTCCCACCGGACTGTCCGTCCGACTTTCCGAACGGGCTAATTGCCCACACACGGCACTTTTTCAGCGGACTAATACGGCGTACTAAGTCCGCCGGACTATCCGCCGTACTTTTGAAATGAACGGACTCGCCCACACACGCGGAGGAAAGTCCGCTCATTTCGAGCGCATCTCCAGGTAGGCGGGGCCCGCGAAGGAGACGTCGCTGGCCCCGCCACCTGGTATGGACTTAAAGGGGAACGCCAACGTCGAAGAAAATCAGCGTTGGGTTCCCCCCAGGTCCACATCAGACCCTTGTCCGAGCACGCTACCCCGCCGGCCAGGAAAGGGGGGGACGAGCGAGCGCCCCCCCTCCTGAGCCGTACCAGGCCACGTGCCCTCAACATGGGGGGTGCCTTGGGGAAGGGGGGCCGCGCGGCCCCCCCACCCCAAAGCACCTTGTCCCCATGTTGATGAGGACAAGGGCCTCTTCCCAACAACCCTGGCCGTTGGTTGTCGGGGTCTGCGGGCGGGGGGCTTATCGGAATCCGGGAGCCCCCTTTAATAAGGGGGGCCCTGGATACCGGCCACCCACCCTATGTGAATGCGTATGGGGTACAATGTACACCTACCCATTCACCTGTGAAAAAAAGTACAAAAAAAAACAACAGGGTAAAAATAGTTTATTGCACAGCTCCGGGGGTCTTCCGTCTTCGGGGGTCTTCTCGCCGGACTCCTCCGCTATCTTCTTCTAGCTCTTTTACTAGCGGAGGAGCCCAGCTTTCTTCCTCGCCGCCGGCCTCTTCTTCCGACTTCGGGGGTCTTGTCCCCCTCTTCGGTTCTTCTGCCGGGCCACCGCGCCTTCTTATAGCTCTTTTACAGCCGGTCTTCTGTCGCCGCTGTTGTCGCCGTTGTTTTTTTTGTACTTTTTTTCACAGGTGAATGGGTAGGGGTATTCCGATAAGCCCCCCGCCCGCACACCCCGACAACCAACGGCCAGGGTTGTCGGGAAGAGGCCCTTGTCCTCATCAACATGGGGACAAGGTGCTTTGGGGTGGGGGGGCGCGCGCCCCCCCTTCCCCAAGGCACCCCCCATGTTGAGGGCACGCGGCCTGGTACGGCTCAGGAGGGGGGGCCGCTGGCTTGTCCCTCCCCCTTTCCTGGCCAGCCGGGTAGCGTGCTCGGACAAGGGTCTGATGTGGACCTGGGGGGACGATTTTTTTCGGCGTTGGGGTTCCCCTTTAAGTCCATACCAGGTGGCGGTGTCAGCGACGTCTCCTTCGCGGGCCCTGCCTACCTGGAGACCCGCTCAAAATAAGCGGACTTTTCTCCGGGCTGGAAAAGTCCGTTCATTTTAAAAGTACGGCGGACTGGCATACACACGGCCCGATTGTCCGCCGAAATGCAAGTCCGGCGGGAAGATTGGAGTGCAAAACTACTTTCTAAGTCCGCTGTACTTTCGGGTAAAAAAAGTCTGCCAGAGGCTACACACGGGGGGGTTTGTCCGGCGGACATGAGTTTGCCGGACTTTTCTACCCGATTGTTTGATCGTGTGTACGCGGCCTTAGGGTGAAAGACTTGGAGAAACCCATGTCTCAGATATACGGTCTCTACTGGTTCCTGCCATCCCCGAGCTGTCCTCCCTCTGTAGGAAATGGGTGGGGGACATACCTGGGCTACATGAGTATGATTCGAGGGAGATTTGGGTTTTTCCATTCTCCCCTCTGGTCTCAGCCAGAGACAAGCTGGTCCAATACAAAATTATACACAGAGCTCACTACACACCCCACAGACTGCACCAGATGTTGCCGGCGCATTCCCCGGCGTGCTGGCGCTGCTCCTATCAGCCAGGAGACTTCTTTCACATTTTCTGGGCCTCCTCAGCAGTTGTGTATTATTGGAGGGAGGTGCTCCAGGCGATAGTTAAGATTACTAAGACTAGTATCCCTTATGACCCTAAATATTATCTGCTGGAGCTGGTGAAGCAAATGCCAATCCTCAGAGCTAGGAAGATACTCATATCCCTGTTATTGTATTATGCGCACAAGGCCATCACTATGCACTGGAAACAATCGACCCCCCCTCTCTCAAGTATTGGAAAAGCCTGGTGAATGCCAGTTTGCCCCTTTATAAAGCCACCTACTCGGGCAGGAGTTGCCCGAAAAAAATTGAGAAGGTGTGGTCCTGCTGGTTAGACGATGACACTACGGCAACTGATGCAGTAAGCAACCCCTAGGTTAACATTGTGATTTTAGTATGCAGATAGACTGACCCAAATACTCTTATGTCACATTATACTGTCATTTTACCATTGTGCACAGAATCTCCTGAGCTAACCTCTCCCCACATTGGGGTTTAGATAGGTATGGTTAAGTTTGTGTTGCTCTGCCCTGTTGCGGTATGTTGCTGCCTCAGAGGTAGACTGTTTGTTATATGATGTGCCTTGTTGTGGCCTGTTGCCACATCAGGAATGTGCCCCTGTGTGGGTAATGTTTGGCCCGAATGTGGGCAGTCTGTATGCCAATAAAAAACTCAATAAAAAAAAAGAAAGAATATTACTGGGGGAAAGAGTACTTTGCTCCCACAGTCCAGAAAGGGAAAGGAGCCACACCGTAGACAGGGGCCCTCTTTTTCCACTCAGAATCTGCTTTTTCGTCCACCCGGGTCGACGGGTAAGTGTTCCCAGTCCGACAAGGTGCCCGCTGAGGGTCAGAAGTCAAACAAACCTGCGAAAAAAATCAGCTGCCGCATGAAGGTTTGTCCCGACTCTCAGGTGGGGGGGGGTCGCCTTCGGGAGTTTGCAGTCCAGTGGATCTCTCTTCTTTCCAACCAGTGGGTCTGCGAACTGGTTTTGTCAGGCTACAAGATAGTTTCTTTCTTATCCACCAGATTTTTTCTCTCCAACCTTCATCTCCTTCCGGGTCATCAAGAGGCCCTGTTTGGGTCAGTACAGGACTTACTACTGCGTGGGGTGATGGTGCCTGTTCCGACGTCTGAAAGGTTTCAGGGATTCTACTCCAATTTGTTTGTAGTCCCGAATAAGGAAAGGGTCCTTCTGGTCTTGGATCTCAAGGCCCTCAATTGCTTTGTGAAGGTGCGAAGGTTCAGGATGGAATCGGTTCATTCTGTGGTTGCTGCACTTCATCAAGGGGATTTCTTGGCGTCTTTTGGACATCAAGGATTGCATGTCCTCTAGCAACGGCGCCAAGGGTCTTCACCAAGGTGCTGGCCCCAATTCTGGCATTGCTGAGACAACGAGGGATCTTGATCGTGGGTTACCTGGATGACCTCCTCCTGAGAGCAGCTTCTGCCCCAAAATTAAAGGAGGATGTGGCGATCACCCTACAGACTCTCCGGGAGTTTGGTTGGCTGTTGAACCTCCAGAAATCGTGTTGGTGCCAACTCAGCGCCTGGAGTACTGGGGGTTGATTCTGGACTCCTCAGAGGCGAGAGACTTTCTCCCTTCAAACAAACTGCAGACTCTTCAATCTGGGATGCAGTTATTGATGTCCCACAGGTGGTCATTGCTGCGTTTTTGCATGCGAGTTCTGGGCCTCATGGTAGCCACTTTCAAGGCTCTACCGTATGCTCAATTCCACACTTGAGTCTCGCAGAAAGAGATCCTGTCCAAATGGGACAAATCTCCAACATCTCTGGATTGTCAAATTTGGATGAACCAGCTAGTCAGGGCTTCGCTTCTCTGGTGGCTGAGATTTCCAGCCCTTCGGTCCGGGAAGTCACTCCTTCCTCTTCATTGGACGGTGATCACAACAGACACCAGCCTGACCATCTGGGGGGGAGTTTGGGGCATTCAGTCAGCCCAGAGTCACTGGACACAGGAAAAATCCCACCTGCCGAATGTTCTGGAGCTTCGGACGATCAGGCGTTGCCTCTATACATGGTCGTCAGTTGCTAGACCAGGGGGAATGGTCACTGCATCCAGAAGTGTTTTTCCTCATTTGCATAAGGTGGGGCATGCTGGATGTGGATCTCCTAGCCTCTCGTTTCAATCGGAAGGTGCAGAGGTTTGTGGCCAGGTCAAAGGATCCCTGGGTGGACGCCAGGCGCGTTGGTGGCCCCATGTGGGCATTATCGGCTGATTTATGACTTTCCCCACTTAGACTCCTCCCTTGTCTGCTACGCAGAGTGGAGGCCGAGGGGATTCCAGTGATTCTGATTGCCCCAGATTGGCCTCGATGTCCTTGGTAAGCAGACATAGTATGAATGGTGGTGGATGTTCCTTGGTGGCTGCCGATGGGGGAGGACCTGCTGTTGCAAGGTCCGATACTTCCCCCTGCTTTACCGTCGCTGGTTTTAAAGGCATGGCTATTGAAAGCCAGGTGCTGAGGGACCGAGGGTTGCCAGCTTCAGTAATTTCCACTATGCTGAAGTCTTCTTCCTGGAAGATTTATCATCGCACATGGAAGGCCTACATCACCATGTGTGAGGAGATGGGGTGGCGTCCGCATACATATTCAGTTTCCAGGATGCTGCTGTTTTTGCAGCGAGGAGTGGATCCGAAACTTGCATTAAGCACCATTAAGAGGCAGATATCAATTTTGGCTGTCTTTTTTTCAGCGACTTTTGGCGACTCACTCATTGGTGCGTACCTCTGGTATCAGTGGCTGGTCTTAAGAAGGACCTGGCGGTCTCATTGGCCACCATTTCTCAGTTGATCAGACAGATTGTGGTTCAGGCTTATGCCATAAGGGGGCGGGCGCCTCCCTTTCCTGTCACGGCACATTTTACCAGGGCAATTGGTGCCTCCTGGGCTTTTCAACATCAAGCGTCCATTTCCCAGTTGTGTAAGGCGGCAACCTGGTCATCTATTCACACTTTAACCAAATTTTACAAGGTCGATGGGGGTGCATCTTCGGATTTGTGCTTCGGCCGCAGGGTTTTGCAGGCGGCCGTTTGAGGTTGCAGTGACTCTAATGAGGAGTTCCTTTTGTTATGGGTGGAGTTTATTTTTTTTCTGTTTCCACCCCTCATTTTTGATACTGTGTCCCTAAGGTCAAGATCCTTAGCGCTGTGTCCGTCAATGAACGAAAGAGAAAAATAGGATTTTTTGTACAATCCTTTTCTCTGTAATTCACTGACTGACACAGCTCCTCTCTTAGCCATTGGGTTGTTATGCCCACCACAAGGAGAATACTAGGCATTACTTGTTGGCGCTCAGTAACACTCAGAACTTTCCCGTTACGCCCAGGGGGCGGTCCCTTGGGTAACAACCCTCCAGCCTGCCATGCAGTCATCAGTACGTCAACAAGCATAAAGAGAAAAAGGAGGGGCTGGTGCTGTCGGTCAGTGAATTACAGAGAAAGGGATTTTACGGGAGTACAAAAAATCCTATTTTCTCTTATATTCACCGACCGACACAGCTCCTCTCTTAGCCATTGGGACGTCCCCAAGCAGTGCCAAATGAGGGGTGGGAAAACCAGCATAAAACTATAACCACAACGGCAAGTGGGAGCGAGTGAAAAACTTTACCCACAAAAACAACAGTGCGTGGGGTACACCTCAACAGGAGGAACCACCCTCAACCGCACCAAAGCCTGCGGTAACTAATGCAATAGTGCATTAACTTAAAGGTACTGTGGTTTTACCGAAAAAAACAGGAAAAATAAAATATATTGCATATTCAATTGCAACTATACGGCCGCCTGCAAAACTTTGCAGCCAAAACATGCATCAGCCGATGCACTGACGTCTACCTTGTAGAACTTGGTAAACATGTGGACAGACTACCAGGTCGCCGCTTTACACACTTGAGCGGCAGGCGCTTGGTGTCGGAAGGCTCAAGACGTTCCGATTGCCCTTGTGGCATGGGCCATGACTGGAAAAGGGGGCACCTGTCCCTTCAAGGTGTAGGCTTGCACTACAATCTGTCTGATCCACCTGGTGGCCGACGAGACCGCCGTGCCCTTTTTTTTGGACCAGCCACCGAAACAAACAGTGAGTCTGACTTCCGAAAAGAAGCAGGGGCAGATAAATACCTTTAGAACCCGAACCACGTCCAGAGCGTGAAGGGCCACTTCCTTAGGGTGTTAGGACACATAGATGGTAACACAATGTCCTCATTGATATGAAAAGCCGAGACCACTTTTGGCAGATAAGACGGTTGTGGATGCAACATCACTTTATCCTTGTGGATAACCAGATAAGGTGACTTACATGACAAAGCCGCCAGTTCCAAAACCCTCCTGGCCGATGTGATGGCCACTAGAAAGACCACTTTCTAGTGGCCATCAGGGAATCTCCCTGATATATTCAAACGGTGGTTTCTGAAGCGCCGGTAACACCAGGTTCAGATCCCACGGGGGTAACGGTGGACGCACCGGAGGGACTACACGTCGGACCCCTGAACAAAAGTACTCACTAATGAGTGAGACGCCAGGGGTCACTGAAAAAAGATAGCCAAGGCCGATATTTGCCCTTTAATGGTGCTTAAATAGCAGAATCCTGGATATAGCAAAGGAGTGCGGATGCCATCCTTTCTCCTCACACATGGAGATGTAGGCCTTCTAGGTACAATGATATATCTTCCTAGAAGAAGATTTCCGTGCCTTCAGCATAGTTGGGATCACAGAGTCTGACAGACCCCGGTTCCTCAACACCTGGCTCTCAATAGCCATGCTGTTAAAGCCAGCGATGGTAAAGCAGGATGGAAAAATCGGACCTAGAGACAGGAGGTCCTCTCATAACAGCAGTCGCCAGGGGGCGTCTGCCACCAGGCGCACTAGGTCTGTGTACCAAGGTCACTAAGGTCAATCTGGGGTGACCAGAATCACTGGGATCCCCTCGACTTCCACTCTGCGGAGCAGACGTGGTAACAGCTTCAGTGGAGGAAAGGCGTAGATCAGCTGGTACTGATCCCACTGAGCCACCAGCGCTTCTGACACGTCTGCCAAAGGATCTCTTGTCCAGGACACGAATCTTGGCACCTTCCGGTTGAGACTGGAGGCTAGAAGATACATGTCTGGTGTGCCCCACCACAAGCACAGCAGCCTGAATACCTCCAGATGCAACGTCCATTCTCCTGAGTCCAGCATCTGGCGACTCATTCCACTTGCCAGTTCTCTACTCCTGGGATGTAAATGGCCGACAGGGCTGGTACGTGTTGCTCTGCCCACCGAAGTATGCGAGTGATCTCCCATGCGGCGGCTGAGCTTCTTGTTCCTCCTTGATGATGTATGCCACAGCCGTGGCGTTGTCTGACTGGATCCTAATCAGACACCCCTGTAGTCTCATCGACCATGTGGAGAGGCATAGCCTGATCGCTCTTAGCTCGAGCAGATTGATCGGCAACTTGGATTCTTCCGTCGACCAGAGTCCCTGAGCCGACTGAACCCCCATCACTCCATCCCACCTGGATAAGCTGGCGTCCGTTGTGATCACAGTCCATTTCAGAGGTAGGAACGACTTCCCGGACTGAATCACCGGGGGCCTCAGCCACCAGTTCAGGGAATCTCTGACTGACTGGCTCATCTGGATCTATCGATCCAGGGACAACTGAGATTTGTCAAAATCTCCTTCTGCAGGGTATGGAACTGGGAATATGGTACTGCCTCGAAGGAGGCTACCATGAGTCCCTGGACTCGTATGCAGAAGCAGAGCGACGAGCACTTGCGGTTCATCAGCAGTTTTACCGCGGATCTGAGAGTCTGCAGCTTGTCTGAAGGGAGAAAAACTCTTGCTTCCCTGGAGTCTAGCAGCAAGCCCAGGTACTCCAGAGGCTGGGTCGGTACAATCAGCCACTTCTTTAGGTTCAACAGCCACCCAAATTCTTGCAGGGTCTGCATGGTGATCGCCACATCCTCCTCTAATTCTGAGGCGGACGATGCCCTCGGGAGGAGATCATCTAGGTATCCCACAATCCTGAACCCACGTTTCCGCAGCAATGCCAAAACTGGAGCCAATACCTTGGTAAAGACTCAGGGGGCTGATGGCAGACCAAAAGGAAGAGCCACAAACTGGTTGTTGGCTTCCCGGCTGCAAATTGAAGAAACTTTTGATGCCGGAGGCATATGGGTATGTGCAGGTACGCATCCTGGATGTCCAAGGACGCCAGGGAGTCCCCTTGATGGAGTGCAGCGACTACTGAGTGATCTGATTACATTCTGAACCTCTGCACTTTCACAAAGTGATTGAGGGCTTTTAGGTCCAAGATTGGACGTACCCTTTCCTTCTTGGGAACTACAAACAGATTGGAGTAGAATCCTTGGAAACATTCCGATTCCGAAACCGGTACAACCACCCCACGACTCAGCAGGTCCCTTACTGCCCCAGAGAGGGCCTCCCGGCGAGCCGGGAATACGGGTATGCTGGAGGGGAAGAATCTGTTTGGCGGCCAGGAGCGAAACGCTATCTTGTAGCCTGAGGAAATCAGATCATATAGTCGAGAGGACCACGGGCTTCAAACTCCCGAAGGCGACCCCCCACCCGAGACATGGGTGGGGGCAAACCTTCATGCGGTAGCACTTTTGTTTCGAAGGCTTGTTAGGCTTGCGGTTCCAGGGACATATCTGTCCTTCCGTGGCCCTTCTGTCGGGCTGGGGACGCTTAGCCGAAGCTCCGGGCGGACAAAAAAGACGCTTGTGAGCGGGAAAAGAGGGCCCTTGCCTACAGCGTGGCTCCTTAGCCTTCCAGGTGTCAGGGCTGGCTTAGCCCTTCCTTCTCTGGGCTGGCCACTCAGCTGTCGGCTAATTGCCAGCTCTCTTCTCTCTCCACAGTTACCAACTGTTCCTGAAGTTGCTCGTCTGACCTGCCTACTTAAAGTCTTCCAGCTCACTTCACCTCTGCTTTTACCTTGGTCACATCACTAGAAACCATCTCCTGCTGTTTGTTTAAAGTGGAAGTAAACCCATTAAACAGTTAAAAAAAGACATGCCGGGAATGCTAACTGCACATTGGCTGTGCTCTCAGCCAAAGTATCAAACCATCCAATGGCTGGTGTCATAACGAATCACATGTGCAGCACCATAGCAGTTGAAGATTAAACAGAGGCAAAGATGGCAGCTTCCTTGGCTGAAAACGATAGGGGAGTTTACTTCCACTTTAAAGACGGGCTTGCTGACATCCCTTCTGGCTCCTTATCCTGCTTGCTGTTGCTCTACTTGGATCCCTGACTTCTGGCCTGGCTGCCCGATCTGGTTATTGGACTCTGGCTATGCTTTTTCTATTTACCTTTTTATTTTAATTAATAAACAAGTGTGATTTAATTGTACTTCTGTCTCAGTCTGATTCATGGTTTCTGACAGTAGGTGAAGACATGAATTCAGAAGATACAGGCAATCCACTTGTTGGTAATATTTTTTCCAGATTGGATGAGCAAGACCACTGCATGGATCAGTTTGCCTTAGCATTTCAAACGCTCCTGAATCGCACGGCTCATCTGGAATCCCCCACAGTGGCTGCTCCGGTACAACCTGAGTCGCAGGCCATCCCTGCTGCTGCGCCAGTCTCTGCGCAGGCACCCGCCTCGAGTATTACCTCGATAAGAGGTATGTTTGGTTCTGCTCCACTTCCCCAGCAATTTGGGGGCAATCCAGTTCTATGCAGAGGGTTTCTCAATCAGGTTGAGATATACTTTGAGATGCTCATTTCCCACGGACAGAAGCAAAGTAGGTTTCGTGATATCTTTGCTTTCTGAGAGAGCCTTGGCCTGGGCTAACCCTCTATGGGAGACGCAAAAACCTGTTGTCTTGAGTTACCCTCAGTTTGTGGCTTCTTTTAAAAGGGTATTTGATGTTCCCACAGGCTCCGCTTCTGCTGCCAAGTGCCTCATGTCCATCAAACAGAGTACGAGAACTGTTGCCGACTACGCCATTGAATTCCGTACTCTGGCAGCAGAAGTTACATAGTTAGTAAGGTTGAATAAAGACACCGGTCCAGCCAGTTCAACCTGAGTGAGTTTCTACAATTGTCCCTATCCCTGTATGTTGCACACTCATATCATTCCCTAACCTCAAGGAGCCCACAATCCAAGGTCCCCATTCATATACTAGGGCTAATTTTGGATAGAAACCAATTAACCTACCTGCATGTCTTTGGAATGTGGGAGGAAACTGGAGTACCCGGAGGAAACCCACACAGGCACAGGGAGAACATGCAAACTCCAGTCAGGTAGTGTCGTGATTGAGATTTGAACCAGCGACCCTTCTTACTGCTAGGTGAGAGTGCTAACCACTACACCACTGTCCTCATTGTTCCAAGTTGCTTGGAACAATGAGGTCCTCATGGCTGCTTTTTCTCATGGTCTCTCGGATTCCATCAAGGATGAGATAGCTGCCCGAGATATACCCACTGAGCTGGAGAGCTTGAACTCGTTTGCCATCCTCATTGACTCCAGACTCAGAGAAAGACTTTCTCTTAAGGAGCGCTTGCGGAAGCCTCCTGTACGCTTGCCTCCGAGCTTTGTAGTCCCACCCATGCCTCCCATGCCTCCTGGTACCAAGTTGGTCAGTGATGAACCCATGCACCTGGGCTTCACACGTCTCTCTGCGCATGAGAGAGCCTTTAGGAGGAGGGAGAGATTGTGGCCAGGCAGGTCACTTTTTGAAGTCTTGTCCTACCCGTCCAGGGAACGCCCGAACCTTGAGGTCCTGCCATGGACATACCTTTAGTTGGCGTTCTTTCATCCCCAGTTATCCAGAAGGATAAGCCCCTGGTTTTGGTCACTCTTTCTTGGGCTGAGTCGTCCATCCAGATACAGGCTCTAATCGACTCCGGGGCTGCAGGCCTGTTCATTGATGCTACATTTGTTTTGCAGCACTCGATTCCACTGCAGTTGTGTGACACTCCACTTGCCATTGAGGCTCTTGACGGGAGACCTTTACAGCCTGCCCGTGTGACTCATGAGACGGTTCCGTTGTCCATGGCCGTAGGGGCTCTTCACCATGAGATAATCCAATTCCAAGTAATTTCCACACCCATCTTTCTGCTGGTTATTGGTTATCCTTGGTTACAGAGGCACAACCCCTCTTTTGATTGGCTCCGTGCTGAGGTTCTCTCCTGGTCACCACAATGCAGTGAGACATGCTTCCTGACGGCATTCCAAGGTCCTCTGCACCTCTTCACTCCCCTCCCTGCCGGAGGAGTACCGTGATTTTAGTGATGTCTTTGATAAAGGTCAAGCCAGTAGTTTGCCTCCACACCGGTCTTATGATTGCGCAATTGACCTTCAACCTGGTGCCATACCTCCTCGTGGCCGGGTTTACCCTTTGTCGGTCTTGGAGGATAAGGCCATGGAGGAGTATGTTGCTGATGCTCTTTCTCAAGGTTTCATTCGCAAATCCTCGTCTCCTGCTGGTGCTGGTTTATTTTTTGTGAAAAAGAAGAGCGGTGAACTGAGACCTTGTATAGACTATAGGGGTCTCAATCGTGTCACGATTAAGAATGCCTACCCGATTCCATTGATTACAGAGTTAATTGACCGCCTCAAGGGAGCAACGGTTTTCACGAAGCTTGACTTGAGAGGGGCATACAATCTCGTGCGCATTTAGGGGGGGTGACAAGTGGAAAACTGCGTTTAATACCAGAACAGGCCATTATGAATACCTGGTAATACCTTTTGGCCTTTGTAACGCCCTGGCAGTTTTCCAGGATTTTATTAACGATGTTCTCCGAGATTTGTTGCAGTTGTGTGTGGTGATTTATCTTGACGATATCCTCACATTTTCCAAGTCCCTGGAGAGCCACCACGCAGATGTCTGTCATGTGCTTCAGAAACTAAGAGAGAACAATCTCTATTGTAAACTGGAGAAGTGCGAGTTCCATCATGAACGGGTTACATTCCTGGGCCATTTCCACTGCTGGTTTTTCGATGGACCCAGAGAAACTTTCATCAGTCCTACAGTGGCCTCGACCCGTGGGTTTACATCCTCTGCAGCATTTCCTGGGCTTTGCCAACTACTATCGGAAGTTTATTCTTAACTTCTCGTCTCTGGTCAAGCCTCTGACTGATATGACCAGAAAGGACGGTAACCCACAGAGTTGGTCTCCGGAGTCCATTAAGGCCTTTGAGACTCTCAAGGCTGCCTTTGTCTCTGCTCCTGTGTTGGCAAATCCTGATCCTACGTTGCCTTTTATCCTAGAAGTTGATGCTTCTGAGACTGAAGTTGGCGCCCTTCTGTCTCAATGTCCTAACTCTGAGAGCGCTATGCATCCATGTGGCTACTTTTCCAAGAAATTGTCACCCACTGAGTGCAATTATGAGATTTGTGACAGAGAGCTGTTGGCGATCATTTTAGCCCTGAAAGAATGGAAACATCTCCTTGAAGGTACCACTGTGCCCGTTCTTATTCTTACTGACCATAAGAATCTTACATTCTTGTCTGAGACTAAGCGACTCTCTCCCAGAAGGGCGCGATGGGCTCTTTTCTTGTCAAGCTTTAATTACATTGTGTTATTCTTACCTGATACTAAGAATGTAAGGGCTGATGCCTTGTCACAACAATTTTCCTCCACTTCCAAGTCGGAGTAGGTTCCGGTTCCTATGATTCACCCTGATCGTATCTTGGCTACGGTCCGCACCAGTCTTACTTCTCCTTTGGGTGACTTACCATTCTCCCAAGGCAGCTGGCCATCCTCGGAAGAATCAACTCATTTGGGCCATTACCCAACAATTCTGGTGGCCTAGTCTACGGGCTGATGTTACTGCCTTCATAGCTGCCTGTACCGTGTGTGCTCAGAGTAGGACTCCACGACACCTTCCAGTGGGCCTCCTACAACCCATACCCAATGGAGAGAGGCCCTGGACTCACCTGTCTTTGGATTTCATTGTGGAGTGGCCCAACTCCCAAGGCAACACTGTTATCCTTATGGTGGTTGACCGGTTCTCAAAGATGTGTCATTGTATTCCACTTAAGAAGTTGCCCACCTCTAAGGAACTGGCTTCCATTTTTGCTCAGGAGATCTTTCGCTTACATGGGCTACCCAAGGGGATTGTCTCAGACAGGGGCAGTCAGTTTGTCTCCCGGTTCTAGTGAGCCTTTTGTGCACAGTTGGGAATCCAGCTTGCGTTCTCTTCTGCATATCACCCGCAGTCTACCTTGTGCAGAGTTTGCTCACAACAGTGCCTTGAATGCTGCCTCCCGATTGTCTCCATTTATGGTGAATTATGGTTTCCAACCATCCATGTTGCCTGACTGCTTTGTTCCGCAGAGTATTCCTGCGTTAGAGGAGCATCTCTGTGGTCTTCGTTCCACTTGGGTACAAGTCCTGCGCCTTCCTACCAGGTTGGGGACAGGGTCTGGCTGTCATCTTGCAACCTCCGACTTCGTGTTTCCTCACTGAAGTTTGCACCTCCATTTATTGGGCCTTTCCGTATCCTTCGCAAGATTAACCCAGTGGCTTACGCGTTGGACCTTCCTCCTAGTATGTGCATCTCAAATGTGTTTCATGTCTCCTTATTGAAACCGTTGGTCTGTAACCGATTTACCACCTCGGTACCATGTCCTCACCTTATTCAGGTTGAGAACCATGAGGAGTATGAGGTACAATCCATTGTTGACTCCCGTAGGTTTCGTGGGCACATACAGTACCTGGTGCATTGGAAGGGGTACGGTCCGGAGGAACGCTCTTGGGTTTCATCCTCTGACGTACATGCCCCTGTCCTTCTCCGCGAGTTCCATAGACTGTTTCCCCTCAAGCCCGGTGGCCCTCCGATGGAGAGGGGTCATTGAGGAGGGGGTACTGTCAGGGCTGGCTACTCAGCTGTCACCTAATTGCCAGCTCTCTTCTCTCTCCAGTTACCAGCTGTTCCTGATGATGTTCGTCTGACCTGCCTACTTAAAGTCTTCCAGCTCACTTCACCTCTGCCTACGCGTTGGTCACATCACAAGGAACCATCTCCTGCGGTTTGTTTCAAGACTGGCTTGCTGACATCCCTCCTGGCTCCTTATCCTGCTTGCAGTTGCTCTACTTGGATCCCTGACTTCAGGCCTGGCTGATTTCCCGATCTGGTTACTGGACTCTGGCTATGCTTGACTACGCTTTTTCTATTTACCTTTTTATTTTTATTAATAAACAAGTGTGATTTAATTGTACTTCTGTCTCAGTCTGATTCATGGTTTCTGACACCCTTTTTTTTTAAAAGGCTTTTTAAAAAAAAATATATATATTTCACTATTGGAGTCCTTTTTATCTTTTTTACACTTGTGGCTTTGGTCCTGAGTGTATACCCCCAGAATGGAGTGTCTGTATTGCTAGTTCCATCAAGCTCTGCTAAGTGGCTCTTGGTTATAACTGGAGGATTTTGGAGGTGCTGGAGATCTATTAGACCGCTCTTGAGGGGGCCCACTGGTTTGGGTAAAGGTTCCCACATACAGAGTGGGATTTTCTCTTCAGACCGAGAATTTCTCTCCTCCTCCCCCTCTTCTTCCTCTTGGTGAAGGTGGACAATATTTGGAACTTATTACCTCAACGGACTTATTTTTTATTCACTTTTTGTTTCTTTTTCTTTGTTTTTCTTTTCACAATCAATTTTTCATTTCTTACATCAGGGGACACAGAGCCATATTAATTACTATGTGGGTTATATCGGACTGAGAATTTCTCTCCTCCTCCCCCTCTTCTTCCTCTTGGTGAAGGTGCACAATATTTGGAACTTATTACCGCAACGGAATTATTTTTTTATTCACATTTTGTTTCTTGTTTTTTTGTTCTCCTTGTCGGAATCAATTTTTCTTTTCTTACATCAGGGGACACAGAGCCATAGTAATTACTATGTGGGTTATATATCGGACTGACAGGTGATGGACACTGACACGCCCCTAAGGTGTGTACTCCCCTACATAACCTCTCCCATTACTGGGAGTCCTCAGTTTTTTCGCCAGTGTCTAAGGTGTTGGTCACGAGTAAAGGTGTGCTGTGCTGAGCTCCACTGGTAGTAATCCTTGCTGGGGCTAGCCATGCTGACTGGATCCATTCTGATGTGTTTTCATGGGCTAAATCAATGGTACCCAGGCCTCGTGTCCGAAGGAACAAGGTTTTGCTTGCAAATGCCTCTCTTTGAGAGCTGGGCCCTGCGATCCAGTACTTTTTGGTAGTGAGGCCAGGGTGCTGTCACAGGTCCAGGATTGTGGGTAACCCGAGGTTCCCCGGTCCTGAAGATTTCCTAAAATGTATCGGAGCCTACCGTGAAGGGTGAAGATTGGGTTTTTATCTCTGATAAAACTCTGCTGCAAGGATAAGGTAAGGGAAATTTTCTCAGGAATTTCTCCTTCTATGTATAATGTTTTCATGCCTATGTGTCACCACTGGGGGCTGTATTGAACACTCACCGTCCTGACGCTGGAAACAGCAAGCCTTCACTCTCTTCTCCCCCATCCGCAACAGATCCTCCGGTAAGAAGGGGGGTCTGGTCTCCTCCTGTGCCCCCAAATATTTTTTCCCCCTTCAGGGGAAAGCAATTGCCTTTTTTAAAAAAAAAGGTACAGACCGCGGCCACATCAGCGGAGGATTTACCACCCCTTGCCATGCCTACAGGTCCACAGCACAACGGCATCAGACACTGGTCACACATGGCACATTTAGCACATTATACTTTACTGAAGCTAGGGTTAATAGCAGCTAATGGCGCTGAACTATAGCCTAGCAATGTACATTCTTTTGCATAGTGCTTTTGCTTTATGCTTCCGGCTATGAAAGGTAATGGGACCAGGAACTTCTCTAAAAGGTCATTTGTTTTGCACTGTAAACTAAATCCATTTCCTCTGACAGGGATACGGCTAGTCAGATTGAGCCGTCAGGGGTAGAACACTTGAGTCCCTGTATATATTATACAAACGGGTTTTTTCTTCTACCTTTTGAAAATTTGAAAAGAAGAAGAATGCTATGATGTTTCTGCATAGTAGGACTAAACATAGCAGATTCCCATCTAGTCCTCAGGGTCCTTTTGTTGAGGTGCGGGAGGCTTATTTATCCTCTTCGGAGAATCCTAATATGAAAGGAGTAGCATCACAAGTCAGGTTGCTTGTGTACTCCCTTAATCCTTTTGTTGCCTGCAGCTCTATTTGTGTGAAAAAAAGGACAAAAATTTCATATAGGTCCAGTGTTGCATGACTGAGTAATTGTCATTCAAAATGTGAGAGCACCGAAAGCTGAAAATTGGTCTGGTTATTAAGGGTGTTTAAGTGCCCAGTGGTCAAGTGGTTAAATCAAAGATAGATGTATTGAGACCATTCCATACAAATGCCCATCATTGGTTTGTGTGGCTTTGTCCCAGACTGGTATTTGGCCATGACTACTTCCCTTTTGGTCCACCCTTCCTATGCAAAATGGAAAAAAGATTATAAAGAAACATACAGGTGGGTACCAAAGGATGTCTAGAGGTATCTAAGAGGGTCGCCCTGTATAGAAGAGAGCCTACACCCCATAAAATCAAAAAAAGAGATCAAAAAGATTCCATAGAGCCACCTCTCAGATTCCTGTCCAAGCTACCACCAAATATTCAAATAGCCCTATATCACCTAGTAGTTTGGCCAAAATAGAATGAACTGAACCAATATGATCCAGATATACATAAATCACAGATGGCCCAGCCTCCACCATAGAGAAAAGAGGCCACAGCATGCAGGCATAAAGATGTACTTAAAAGAACAAAAAAACAATCAGTAAAAGACAGACAGAGGTGTGCTAGATAGTGAGGATAGCCAACAAAAACTATATTACCAACAATCGCTTACCCAATCTTCTGTGTAAAGAAAGAACGGGTTGCACAAATCTGTAGGTGCCTCAATTCTCATATACAAAAGGTTTTACTCAAAATAAGCAAAAAGCTTCAATAGGCTCAAGATTTGAGAAGAGAATGTGCCCGCAGGGGAGACTGAAGCCAGGGGCTCGGCAATGCGGCCCATAGATTAATTGACCATTAAAAATTGATCCTCCAAATGAAAGCACAGTGGGGCAAACAGGAATACTCACAAGTCACAGAGTGTTTCCATGTATGTGGCAAAGGGATGTAGCAACATTGACTACTGACCACGGAGTATAAGTATACCCCAGTGGCCCTTAATTAATTAGTTAACTAAAATCATCTGTGTGAGATGAAGTGCACAGTGCCTTGAAAGCCTATTTTTGTTCCTTAGACTGCATCCTATGCTGACACCTTGACTACATGGGGGAGGAGCCGGAGTTCAGAGCTAAAGGCAGGCGGAACAAACATAATCCTGATTCGGAGTAGCCTACAAAACAATAGATGCCGCATCGCATTAAGATCACACATTGTCCTTTCCATAGAGCCAATCAGCCAAAGGAGCTGCACTAAACGGGCAGACAGCAGAATCCGCCAGTGCGTTCCATTACCTGGAGCGCACGCTCCGGGCCGGAAGTGACCCCATAAATGTTGTCAACATCCGGACCGGAAGTGACCTCACTTCCCGGCCGGAAGGATTTTGTGTCAACATCCAGACCGGAAGTGACCTCACCTCCCGGCCGGAAAGGATTTCATGTAAGGGGGAGAGGCAACTCCGCAACAACACCACAACGGCAACCACGAGGAGCGCAACAGCGCCGCGCCCCATCAGAGGCACAAACCCGGAAGGGAACCAAAACCGGACCTAGCCATGGCTCCATACCCCACACGGAGCCCCCTACGCGGCCCCCGGGGGGGAAATGGATAATCCGGGATAAGAAATTTAAAAACAAAAATCAGGACAGACCAACCAGCCATGGAAAAAAAGGGAATATCCCCCAACAAAAAAAAAAAAAGAGAAAGAAAAACCCCTGCCGGATTTCCATATCCGTTTAACCGTTATAATATTTTAGTGTAAATTACCAGTACCCGAAAAGTATACACCCCTCTATAGCACACCATTATTTGCACTAATGTTGTCACAGAGACAGGAAGCAAGGAGATATCTCTTTAATGGTGTCACTGAGACAGGAAGTGGGGCCATACCTCTTCAATGGCGTCACAGAGACAGGAAGTGAGGGGATATCTCTTCAATGGTGTCACAGAGACAGAAAGTGAGGCAGTATCTCTTCAAGGGTGTCACAGAGACAGGAAGTGAGAAGATATCTCTTCAATGGTGTCACAGAGACAGGAAGTGAGGCGGTATCTCTTCAATGATGTCACAGAGACAAGAAGTGAGGTGACACCTCTTCAATGGTGTCACAGAAACAATAAGTGAAGAGACATCTCTTCAATGGTGTCACAGAGACAGGAAGTGAGGCGGTATCTCTTCAATGGTGTTACAGAGACAGGACGTGAAGATATATCTCTTCAATAGTGTCACGGGGACAGGAAGTGAGGGGACATCTCTTCAATGGTGTCACAGAGACAGGAAGCGACAAAAAAAACCCTTGCCGGATTTCCATATCTGTTTAACCGTTATATTTTAGTGTAAATTACCAGTACCCGAAAAGTATGCACCCCTCTATAGCACACCATTATTTGCACTAGAAACAAGGCAGATTATATAATGATAAGAGAAAGGTGGAGGAAACAGGGCCGACACGGTCAAACAAAACGCACCTATGCACAAAAACGCAGGTCCAAAACTAATTGCACCGACTAAAGCCATCCCATGTACCTGAGGTAAAGTCTTCCAAAAAGGGTTTGAAACTGACACATTCGTTGATGCCTGGTGGACTAGTGGCACATAAGTCCACTATCCACCTTGTTTCTCTTTGTAGCAGGATCTTGTCCCAATCACCTCCTCTGGGATTGGGATAGACCCGATCCAGCACAATAAACTTAATCCTAGGGAAGTTGCCTGAGTGTATATCGCGTACATGGTGGCCTAGAGTCAGGTCTGGATTACAAGTGCGCATGCTTTAGTACGTGTCTACTCATACATTTGCATAGTGGCTGCTTTGTTTTTCCCACATAGAAACAGCCACACGAGCATGTTAGTAGGTAGGCTACCCCGTGTGTATGGCAATTTACAAAGTGGAGAGGCTTAAAAAGCTTCCCGTTGGGTAAATACATTTTCTGATCCATATTAATAAATTGGCATTGGGGGCATCCTCCACATCTGAAGGAGCCCCACCGTTTGCAAGGGTCACCTCTAAACTCCCCTATATATTTACTGCTTACCAACCCGTCTTTCAATGACCAGGAGCGTCTGAAAGTAATAGAAGGGTTTTTGGGAATAAATTGCCTAATTTCGGGATCGATGGAAAGAATATGCCAATGTCTTCTAATAATTCTCTGTATGGACCTGTGTTGAGCAGTGTACGTCATGATTAACCTAGTCGGCCCAGATTTTGTCACATTCTCCTTAAGTAGATTACATCTGTCCTGTGTACAGGCTCGCCTAAAGACTTTCTTTATACATGTACGGGAATAACCCCTTTGTAATAATCGTTGTTGGAGCTTTTTGGATTCGATCATAAAAGTGGAGTCCTCCATGCAATTCCTTCGAATTCTCAAATATTGAGAATACGGAATTGATCTTATTAAAGGGGCTGGGTGGGAACTGGTTGCAAAGAGTATCGTATTCCCTGTGGTTTCTTTTCAATGTAAAGAGCTAACCAGATGCCCCTGGGAGTTCTTTGAAATAGTTACATCTAAAAAATTAACCCTGACCCGATCGCACGTCATGGTAAATTTCAAATTGAAAGTGTTGTCCTCCATGGCCCTCATACATCGGGTTAAGGCCTCAAAGGTGTCATTCCAAACGAAAATGATATTGTCAATATATCGATACCAAATAAGTATTTGGTCACAGAGTGCCTGATCCGATGAGAGGAAAAAGTTCTCCCATTCCCCCAGATACAGGTTGGCATAAGAGGGGGCACAGCAGGTCCCCATAGCCACTCCCTGTATCTGGAGGAAATAGGATCCGTGGAAAGCAAATGCGTTGTGTGACAAAATGAATTCCAGTCCCTGCAAGATAAAATGGTGTAAAGGCTTATCGTCTCTATGGGATTGGGAAAGAAAGTGTTGTATGACTTCAAGGCCTTTGTTGTGAGGAATCGAACAGTAGAGTGCCTCCACATCCACCGTGACCAAAAAAGCGTCCTCGGGGATGTGGAGGCCCTCCAACTGTTGTAGCAGATGTGTTGTATCCCTAAGGTAGGAGTCACTAGAGGGCAAAGTTGTTTGTCAATGTACCTGCTTTGGTTTTCGGAGATGCTGCCTTTGCCTGAAACAATAGAATAGGATCTTGGGGCAGAAAGCCCACAAAGCAGAATGCTCAAGCCTTCTCATGAAAGGGCACCCCCACTCCTTCGGGTGAGGGGAAAGGTCCTTCGATTCTCAAGATCTGGCAGGAACAATGTCAAGACAGATGGATTTCTGCAATTTTTTTTCTCTAGGTTGCGACAAGAGTGGAACAGGGGGTTTTGGCTCATACCTTTTAAAGTTCCAGAACCAAACAGAGAGGTAAGACCCATTCTAGATCTCGAAGATCTGAATCAGCACTTAAACATCTGATCCATTCATAATTCGATTGGCTGTGTCCATCCTGCAAGGAGGAGAATTGCATATCTCCATTTGCCAAATTTTCCCGCTCACCAGAAATTTCTGCGTTTTGAAATATAAAATTATCTTTTCAGTTGTGGCCCTGCCGTTCGGCTTAGCCACAGCACCACTAGTGTTCTGAAAGATTCTGGCACCTCCTTTAGCCAGATTAAGGGCCCAAGGCATAGCGGTCCTAACCTATTAGAAGATCTACTTTTAATAGATCATTCAGGCTCAGGTCTAAAACCAGAGTCTGATCTCACCCCTAACTATCTGAAATCTCTAGGTTGGATACTCAACCTAGGAAGATTCTCCTTAAAACCATCAAGGAGATAACAGTACTTGGGGGCTGGCAATAGATACCATACAGAAGAAGGTATTCTTACCCCAGACAAGAATCAGTTCCATTGTAGGACTAATTCAACTTATCAAAACAAAAGAAAATTAATTCGGCTGTGCAGGAGATTTTTAGGGGAAATGGTGGCCTCCTTCAAAGCCGTCCCTTACGCGTAGTTTTACTCAAAAACTGCTTCAAGACACCATCTTGTTGGTCTGGAATAAAAATAATTCAGGCCTTGTTTTGTTTCCAATATGTTTGGCTCCCGACATAAGTCAGAGCCTAAATTGGTGGTTGTTATCCAGCAAAAGGGAAAATCTTTATCCTGGAAGGTGTTAACAACAGATGCCAGCCTTTTAAGCTGGGGAACAGCCCTGGAAGAAGATTCTGTCCAGGGGAGATGGTCCAGGTTAGAGGACCTTGCTTATCAACTTTTTTTTTTTGGAAGTTTTGGTCAGTACGTCTGGCCCTAGAATCTTGGACGGTCAGACTACGGCACTGTCCTGTCAGGATTCAGTTTGACAAGGCCACGGCGGTGGCTTACATCAGTCACCAGGGGTGCACGAGTGGTCGTGCAGCCCAAAAAGAGGTGAATAATGTTCTAGCTTGGGCAGAACACAACATTCCTTGCCAATTATTTCCAGGAGAATGATCTCTTCACCCCAACATCTTCCTAGTGATATGTCAAAGATGGGGTATTCCGGACATGGACCTATTCGCGAACAAGGGGTCCGCTAGCAGGCGGAACAGATGCATTCGTCTTCCCATGGGATCAGTTTTCACTGATCTATACATTTCCTCCAGTTCTGCTAATTCCGCGCCTTCTCCACAGGATTAAGCAGGAACAAAAGGAGGTGATTCTGGCGGCCCCTGCGGGTCCCAGAAGATCTTGATTTTCCTGAGATCATAAAAATGGCAGTAGTAGTCTTTTGGACTCTGCCACTATAGCCAGACCTTCTTGCACAAGGTCCGGTATTTCATTCTACCTTACGGACGAAAAATTTAACAGGTTTGACTGTTGAATCCCACTCTATAAAAGATCGTGGGTGATCTCCTTAGGTAGTGTCTACTTTGATTAATGACAGGAAGCCGGCTTCCAGAATCACTTACTTACTTTAGTCTGGAAGGCATATGTTTCTTGGTGTGGATCCAGGAGTTGGCACCCCAAGAAGTATGTCATAGGCAGGATTCCTGATTTCCTGCATATGGGATCTGAAATGAAGCTGGCCTTGACTTCTATCAAGAGCCAGATCCCGGCCTTGTCAGTGTTTTTCCTATGGCCCTTTGCTTCCCACTCTTTGTGCGTAGCTTATTCAGGGGGTAATATGGTTTATTCCCCCTATCAAGGCACCTCTAAATCCTTGGGATTTAAAATTAGTCTTATCGGCTTTGCTGAATCAGCAGTTTGAACCTTTATGAGAAATTTCCTTGGTTATTTTGACAAGAAAGAAAATCTCTTTCTGGTTGCCATTTCTTCTGCTAGAAGAGTATTGAACTAGCGTCTCTGTCTTGTAAGAACCATATTTCATCATGCATAAGGATGAGGTGGTTTTATGTCCTCATCCTGAATTCCTACCAAACGTGGTAACAAGTTTTCATTTAAACCATTCTTCCTTCTTTCTCCTCAGAGCCTTAATCTAGGGAAGAGAAAGCACTACATTCTATTGCTGTAGTAAGAGCGATCAGAGTCTATTTAAAGGCGGCCGCTCAGGTTCGCAAAACACAGGTTTTGTTTGTACTTCCAGAGGGTCCAAGATGTGGACAGGCAGCGTCAAGATCCACTATTTTCCAAATATATTTGTCACGTGATTGTTCAAGCTTCAGCTTAAAGAAGAAAATTCTTCCTTCTCATGTTAGAGCACACTCATCCAGGACGATTAGTGCCTCTTGAGTGGGGCATCATCAGGCCTCTATGGCTCAGATCTGTAAGGCCGAGACTTGGTCTTCGGGTTCATACGTTTATCAGATTTTATCAAATCGATATTAAAGGTCATGAGGATATTGCCTTTGGGTGCAGTATACTGCAGGCTGGAGTATGAGTCCTCTGGCCTCCTGTTTTTTGTCTCTCTCCCTTCAGTTGCCATTGCTATGGGACATAACACATAGTAATTCCTATGGCTCTGTGTCCCCTGATGTAAGAAAATAAAATAGGATTTTTAAAACAGCTTACCTGTAAAATCCTTTTCTTTGATGTACATCAGGGGACACAGAGGTCCCTCTCTTCTTGGTATACACTTGTATTGCTTGGCTACAAAACTGAGGACTCCCAGTAATGGGAGGGGTTATATAGGGGAGTACCAGTACCTTTGGGGCGTGCCAGTGTCCAGCACCTGTTGGTCCGATGTAACCCACATAGTAATTACTATGGCTCTGTGTCCCCTGATGTACATCAAAGAAAAGGATTTTACAGGTAAGCTGTTTTAAAAATTTTATTCGCTTTTGTGCTTATGGATTTCTATGAATGTTCACTATTTATTAATTTCACTGCACTGTATGTCACTTATTGTGTGATTTCTCATATTAAGCGCAACTTCTTTTTTATTATTTTGTTTGTACCATAGAGATATTTGATGGTTTTTGTTGCAGCTATTTTTTGATTGTTTTGTACTCTAGCGTGGTATTAACCTGCCTTCAGGGACTATATCCCATCTCCCGGATTGACTTTGATTATGGATGTTCTTGGCACCAACTGGGTAGGCTTTATGTCTGATTTAAAAACGTCTGTCTTGAACGACTACAAAGTCCAAGATGATATCAAAACTTTCTTTGCCAAAATGTTTGGTTTCTTGAAGAAAAAAATCACATCTCCACTGGCACATTGAATATCTCAAAATGTATGTGGGGGAAAAAATTGCCCCCTAGGTTTACGGGATAAAATTTTTCCCACTATAAAAGACCTTTCTATTGATTTTAAAAAAACTTGGGAAAATATTCTGACGAATTGTAGCATTGATCTAATGAAATCCTTAATTTCACAATACATTTGTGATATGAATGTGCTCGATGCTGAGATTGATCTCCTTAACTCTGCATATACCCACCTGGCTGACAACTCAATTGTTGAGGCCAGATAGAAGGAGCTGAAGGAACACTTGGAAAAAATGAATAAGGACATAATCCTTAAAAAAAAAAAAAAAAAAATTTAATAAGGACAAACCAGCTTTTTCAGATGGATATGCTTATCGCTGGTCGGAGAGAAATATAGGTGGGAGAGGAGTTTGGACAAATGTCCCAAGAAACTCGTTTATGGAGGCTGAATCCGACTCTTCCCTTTTCCGTGTTCTTTCCCTCCCAAGCCAGAACCACACCAGCAACTCATTCAACACGTAAAAGATTACGGTATGGAGGTTGCACCCTACCTGCCAGCCTCAAGAAAAATAAAAAAACTCCCAAAGTTACTAAACCTCCACTCCACTTTCTGCACAAACTTGTACTGACACTATCACTTCATCGGAAGGGGCGTGGGTAATTCCACTTTACACAGCACCATTCCGAAGGTGCTTAACTCTGCACTTATGACTAACAAGTACACCAAGGTCAACGAAGACCTAATTTTTTTAGATCTAAAGAAGCAACAGGGGAACCTGGACACTTACGTACTCAAACCCACACAAATCCCTCACACTTCACAACCCCCACTAAACATTCCCAACATGATGTAAATCTTAACATCATTAATCTCACCCCTCATCATTTGACAGATGATAAATGCCCGGTGTTACAATTGGGTCTGGGCTTTTGCCCTCAGGACGCGCTTAAAGTAAATGAGACTATAAAAGACATATCTTTTTGCACGCAATATGACTTTTAAATTTCTCTTTGATAAAGATCACAAGAATTAAATTCTTGTACGTGAACAAACGGAACATACCAAACATTTCAGCATGGAAGAATTTCGAGCACTTCGTGATCTCATGCTCTTATATGATCAAGGAGCGGTAGACAGTTCACAACCATCACAAGATGGTTCTTTTAACACCTTTGACAGCTCCGGACCTCTATACTGGTTTTCAATTAGATGATGGAGAACGGGTAATGCGATCCAAACCTTTTCATCTGCGGTCACGGCGGTTTCCAGATTTGATGACCTGCGCTGCTATTTGGGCCTTTGTACAGGCCACCATTAGGGATCTAAAGTCACAACATTGGGGTAGTTTTACTCCCAATCTTGATCCAAATCAAATTAGAGCCCTTAACACCTTACAACGACGATCTGACCTCATTATCAAACAGTCCGACAAGGGAGGGTAACATTGTCTTGATGGATGACACATGACCAATACCAAGCCATGTGTCTGGCTATTCTGAAGAACCGGAATTGGTATTGTCCCATCCCTGAATCTCTTGTATCATCTTTTGCTCAGGAACTCAGTGTCCTTTGCACTGAGGCCTTCCTTTCGGGCCTCCTTGACAAGTACACTTAGGAGTTCCTTGTTCTTAAATTCCCTCATGTCCCTACATTCTATTGCCTTCCGAAAATGCATAAAAATATGAAGGTACCCCCAGGAAGACCTATCATCTCAGGGATTGGTTCCTTAACTGATAACTGCAGTAAGTTTGTGGACGCTTTTTTAATGCCCAATGTACGAAGTTTCCCGTCATATATTAAGGACTCTGTGGATCTGTTACAACATATCGAGGGAATCCAGATCCCTCCGGACAAGCGGGGCGTCCTGATGGCTGGATCCTTTCTGTATGAGCAAGATACGACTACCTGGCCCCTGAATTAATTTATTTTGGCACTCCTAAAATTTATCTTGACCAAACATTATTTTACCTTTAATGACCATCTTTTTCTACAAATTTAAGGAGTTGCCATGGGGACATCCTGTGCCCCCGCCTATGCGAATCTATACCTAGGAGGCTGGGAAAGATTTGTACACTCAGATGAAAGATACACAGAGAACTTGACGGAGATTCTTCTATGGTATCACTACATAGATGACCTGTTCCTGGTTTGGACAGGGACCCAAGAGAGATTGTTGGAATTCATCCATAAATTGGATGAAAATGTATTTAACCTAAGCTTTACTTTCAAGTTTGACAATGGCCAGATCCCATTCTTGGATCTGTCCATTGTCAAGCAACCAGATGGTACTCTCGGTACGGACCTTTACCGTAAACCAACGGCTGGTAATACCTTGCTATATGCCACCAGTGAGCTTCCCCAACCACTGGTGCGCAGTATACCATTTGCGCAATACCTGCGTTTGCGCAGGAATTGCACACGTGATAGTGACTTTAAGACCCAGGCTGATGCTCTTCGGGAACGGCTCCTTTGCAGGGGATACTCTCCTACTATTTTTAAAAAAGTGTTCAATAAGGCGTCTGAACGCTCAAGGAGTTCTTTGCTCTATGATCGCCCTAAGGTAACACCACCTGCCACCAGGTTGGTGACATTTATCACTACGTATTCTGCCCATCATAATACACTGAGAACTATCTTATCTAATAACTGGCACATGTTAACAGAATATCACATCCTTAAGAAACATGTACAATCCACCCCGGAATTAGTTTTCCGGAGGGCTTGTTCCTTGAGGGATCGTCTCACAGCAGCCACTATAGATCAGCTAATGTTCCTAAAACTAGACTCTTTGGTACCTTTAAATGCGGAGATTGTTCCCGCTGCCCTTGGATACAGGAGGGCAAACGTTTTACCTTACCAAAGGGTGAGCTATTTATACCACGCGCGTTTGCTGACTTTGGCACTAAGGGTATCATTTCTTTGATGACCTGTAGCTGTAGGGCCCACTATGTTGGTAAAACCATCCACAAGGCAAAGGATTGGTGACCACGTCTATTACTCTGGAAGCGGCAAGTTCGGGATGCACCACCGATATGATACCTCGATGGTCCACTTCCGGGTTTTGGAGGTGGTATATCCAAACCCCTGGGGAGGGGATTGGGATCGAACGATCCTACAGAAGGAAACTGTGGATCGAATGACTCAATGCGACCTCTCCCCCGGAACTCAATGAAATTATTTCTAGTAAACCTTTTTTATAGGATGGCATTCCTGGATGATGGACCTATTGCCACCTCAGACTATCAAACAAGATTTGTTTTCACATCATAATTTTCCTAATCTGCCTTATCTTAAAATTTCATTCCTGGGACTAGGGATACCCCTGATGGCTTTTGTGATATGGGAGCGGGGGTTATTTCCCCTTCTGCAATTTTTGGTCTATTGAATTTGCCTAAGTTTTGTGCACATACCCTTATTTGTCGTTTTTATATGTATTTTACATTGTTGGCTGTGAGGCAGTTCTGCTCCCCCTATCCCTAGGGGTGTGTCAGGTCTAACCTTTGGGGCCTCACCCTTAAGTGGGTTCCCGGCAGATGCAAGCCCGCCCTGGTAGGACCTCACGCTTTTTGGTGCGGTCCTTGCTTGCATAGGCCTTAGCCTGGGCAATTGCCCCTTGGGCTTATATGGCCTGTGCGCACTTGCTCAGTGGTTACTTTGACCCATGTGGACTAGTCTGCACGGGTCTATTATTGGTGGATGCCCTCTGTGGCCCGGTTGGTTAGCGCTCATGCGTGCCCGGCACTCTCTTTTGCGGGCTGCGTTCACGCTGTCCGCTTGGCCCTGTGGGGCCTCCATCAATGAGCGCCTGTGATGTTCGTGCATGCGCAGTTGCGCGTGTATGTTCGTCTGCGTTGTGTGGGCGGGCTGACCCCGTGACGTCAGACGCCGCCTTTTGGCCACGTCAGAGTATGCCACATGGGTTGGGGAGCTCAAATAGAGGCTGCCTGTCAGTCCTTTGTTAAGCAACTTGGGACCGTGACACTGGGCGTTCCTTATGGGCGATTGTTTGCACAGGTGGGTACGTATATACTTTGGATCGATCGGATCATAATCCTTTTTTACTGTGCTGTGTTATTGGGCTTCTGATGACGATCCTTTTCTTCGCACCAACAGTTCGTATTGTACCGAAGGCTTGTACGGCCACTATCTTGGAACTGGGACAATTTATACTTGGAACTTAACTTTATAATGCTTGGCGGAAGAGATGTTTTTATACGTCTGCAGCCCAATCAGCACTTTTGTGATT
Source organism: Lithobates pipiens (assembly GCF_037356315.1). NCBI lineage: Eukaryota > Metazoa > Chordata > Amphibia > Anura > Ranidae > Lithobates > Lithobates pipiens. The sequence goes on along the minus strand of NW_027507789.1, from coordinate 78,587,751 downwards.
TTGACTACCTCTGTGTATTTGGCCCATGTGCTCGCCCATGCTTAGACTCTGGCTGTACTATACTTATTGGTGAGTCGATGCTGGGGCTATATATTCTTTGATTGCCCTTTTTGGTGTTGGGTATCTTAACCCTTTCTTTTTCTCCCCCCTTCCCTTCTTTTTACCCCACCTGTATCTCTTTCTCCACTGCTTCCTATTCCCCTCTATAACATATCCTGTTTCTGTTTTTTTTTTGGGTGCCTCCCCTTTTTTTTTTTTGTTGTCTCTAATTCTCCACTCTCTTGATATCAGAGCCAGTCCTATATACTCTCCCGCATTCGCCGCTGGGGGAGTTGGCGGGCCCTGTTGACCGGTTTCTACTGGTGGTATCGGTGAACCGATCTCCTAATTTTGATTCATGTTAAACTATGCTGTTTACTTGTTATATGTATTGTTGTTTTTCTACTCTACCCTTCTATTTGCCTATTTTGTAGATCTCCCTCCTGAAGAAGTGGTTCTTGACCGCGAAACCGGTAGAGAAATATTGCCACACCACTCTTCAGCATAAACTTCACAGGGAAACCCGATAGTTATTGTATAGTTGTGGTGGATGTTTTTATAATGTTTTGTTTGATTGTAATTGTTTTTGTATAATTTTTTTTGGAGTATTTTTAAAAATTCTTTTTCAATTTATTTCTGATTTATCTGTGTTAATAAGTACCGAGATAGTCCACAGATACCCCATTAACTGTGTAGGTTTGGTCACATTGATTGCAGCTGCAGTAACTGCTTTTGTGACCTTATAACCTCTGGTTTTCTTCCAAAATTAACCTGCTTTTCTATCCTATTGTGTAAAACGTGTAATTTTGTAAAACATGGTGTAGAGCAGTGATGGCGAACCTTGGCACCCCAGATCTGTTGGAACTACATTTCCCATAATGCTCTTGCACTCTGCAGTGTAGTTGAGCATCATGGGAAATGTAGTTCCAAAACATCTGGGGTGCCAAGGTTCGCCATCACTGGTGTAGAGGGTCAGCCTGGGGCAGGGTTAAGAGGGTTAAGAGGGGGTTAATTGAAGAAGGCAGTACTTCCCCTTCAGGCCTGCTTATTATCAGGTGTGCTGAAAGTGTTAGGGTGGAGTTGTTGAATAGAAGAGAAAGACACAGCAGCATGCTGTGTGGAAACATCCATTGCTGGAAGGTGGACGTGCTGGGTGAGCTTAAACCACAAAAAGACTTTAGCTGTGTTTGGAGCTATGAACTGTGATTGCACATCCATGTGAAAAGACAAGTCTGTCTGGTCTTATGTTTTGTTTTTGCTGTTTTGCTGAATAAAAGCCAATTTTATTTTACTGGACTGCCTCTGAGGCAGCTCTTCACCCCCTTGATCCCATACAATTGGTGGAGTGTGCATCGGGCAATTTGAGGGGTCCAGTCTAATCCCATGTCCTGGGTTAAAGCTGCACAGACCGTGAAATCTTCTGACAAGCCATGGAGGATGTGATTAAGCAGCTGGTACTGGCTAATACACAAGCACAGGCCGGCCATCAAGAAGCACAGGTTCGTCAGGAGCAGATCCTGTTGCAGACAGTCGCTGCACAACAGGAAACAAATCGCTTACTGAGTGAACAGATAGCAGGTTTACAAAAGATGGTGACCCAGAAGGCTGAAATGACGAAAGGGGACCCCGCTGTAAAGAGTGACCCCCAGAAGGCAGTGCAGCGGACCCTGCAAAAGATGACGGCCTTAGACAATGTGGAAGCCTACCTAGCTATGTTTGAGCGGGTTGCAGCAAGGGAGGGTCTGCCTGATAAAGACTGGGCAGATGTACTGGCTCCTTTCCTGACCGCAGATCCCCAACAAGCATACTTTGACTTGGCCCCGGAATCAGCACGCGATTATAAGCTCCTGAAACCAGAAATCCTAGCAAGGCTGGGAGTGACTGTTGCTTTAAAGGCGAACCGAGTCCATGGCTGGCACTTTGACAAGGCTAAGCCTGCCCCTGCGCAGCTCTACCACCTGATGCACTTGTTCCAAGATTGGCTGAAACCTGAGGAAAAGACACCCACTCAGATTGTGGAAAGAATCGCACTCGATCATTTCCTGCATGGACTACCCAAGGAGCTCCACCGATGGGTGGCTCAGTCCGAGCCTCAGTCACTGGATGAGATGGCTACAGCTGTTGAGCGCTACAGTTGTGCGGAAAAGTTCCAGGAGAGTCCCTCTGTCACAAGAGATCTGGCCCATTTCAAAGAAGTGCATTCCAACACCAGTGTGCCTCCCGGTGATCGCATAGTGGCTACTCAGATGGATAATACAACTACCAAGAGTACCACAGGACCTAAGCTTCCAGGGAATCGACAGGGGGAACCCCCTGAGGTTTGCTGTTGGTGCTGCCATCAACTGGGTCATCTGGCGGCCCAGTGCCCAAGTCGGGAAGAACCAATGGAGTGCGACATGGGTCGCCATCGCTCCATGTATATCCATGCATTATGTGCTGCAAGCAATCTAAATCCACATGAGTGGGTGGTGCGGGTCAATGGACAGGAGGTGGTAGCACTCCTTGACTCTGGGAGTGTCGGTACCCTGCTCCGATCGGACGGATTGCCAAGAAAGCTAGTACCAAGGGTCATCTGTGTGCATGGTGATGTTAAAAACTATCCGGTGGCCCGTGTGACCCTGTCTACACCAGCAGGAATGGCTAAACTAAAAGTGGGGGTGGTCCCGGGACTACCTCATGATTAACTAATCGGGCGAGACTGCCCCATGTTTTGGGACTTGTATGAGCAAAGGCTTAAAGGTTCGGGGGTTTCCCCCAAAAAGCAAGTACCCACAGAGGTGGGGAATAGTACTGTGTTGCAGGAGGTTGTTACTAAGGATCAGTAGCAGGTTGCTGAACCTGCAGAAAGTGAGCCCGGTCCCCTGGAGGTGTTTGCGGGATTGGAAGCGGAAAGTACCTCCTCTGAGCCAGACATGTCAGATCTCGGGGGCTCCCGGGAAGATTTGCTTAGTGCTCAGATGAGGGACCCCACTTTGATCCCCGCCAGGGAACAGGCCACAGTCTTAAACGGTGAACCACAGCATCCTGGGGCGGACGTGAAGTTCCCCCATTTTGCTGTGAATCATGACTTGTTGTACCGAGTAACTAAGGTCAATCAAGAAGTGTTGGAACAACTGGTGGTACCCAAACCTTTTAGGTCTAAGGTGTTGCATTTGGCTCATAGTCATGTACTTGGGGGTCACCTTGGAGCGGCTAAAACGCAGGAACGGGTTTTACAGCATTTCTTTTGGCCCGGTGTATATCGAGAAATAAAGGACTACTGTGAGTCCTGCCCTACCTGTCAAAGAACCGCTCCAATACCCCATTTTCGCAGTACGCTGGTACCGCTTCCGATTATCGAGGTTCCCTTTGATCGCATAGCCATGGACTTGGTGGGCCCCTTACCTAAGTCAGCTAGGGGACACCAATACATTTTAGTTGTCCTTGACTATGCCACCAGGTATGCGGAAGCGGTCCCTTTAAGAAATTGCTCATCCAAGGTCATCGCACGGGAGTTGTTTCAGATGTTCATGAGAACAGGGCTCCCATCCGAGATCTTGACAGACCAAGGTACCCCGTTCATGTCAAAAGTGATGAAGGAACTCTGTAACCTGTTTAAAAATAAACACTTGCGGAGTTTAGTGCATCACCCACAAACTGATGGGTTAGTCGAGCGGTTCAACAAAACCCTAAAGGGAATGCTAAAGAAAGCAGTTGAGGAGGATGGTCAGGATTGGGATTGTTTGTTGCCTCCTTTGTTGTTTGCCATAAGAGAGGTACCCCAGGCCTCCACGGGGTTCTCCCCCTTTGAGCTGGTTTATGTGAGACAGCCCCGTGGAATACTGGATATAATGAAAGAGACGTGGGAACAATAAGCTTCCCCGTATCGGAGTGTGGTCGAACACGTGTCTCAAATGCAGGATCGAATAACAAAAGTTATGCCCATAGTACGGGAACATTTGCAGGCTGCGCAAAACGCCCAGAGTCGGGTATACAACCGATCTGCCAAGATTAGAGAGTTTAAAGCTGGGGATCGGGTGCTGGTCGTAGTGCCTACCGTCAAGAGTAAGTTTCTCGCCAAGTGGCAAGGATCCTTTGAGATAGTTGAGAGGGTGGGCAAGGTCAACTATAAAGTCCATCAGCCCACCAAACGTAAACCCTACAAGATTTACCACGTCAACTTGATCAAACCATGGAAAGATAGACAGACAGGTTTTGACAGTCAATCTGAAAGTCCCGGAAGACCCTGATGCTCAGATTAGGAAGGTAGGGATTGCAGAGGCTCTCTCCCCTTTTCAAAAACAGGAGTCCTGGGAATTTTTGCAGAGGAATCTAGACATTTTTTCAAACCTACCGGGCCTAACTTCGGTAATTGAACATAATGTCATTACAGACCCTGGCGTTCGAGTAAACCTCAAAGCCTACCACATACCCCAAGCGCGCCGATATATTGTCTCGGCCGAGCTTAAGAGCATGTTGGACCTTGGGGTCATTGAGGAGTCTTCAATTAGCTGGTCTAGCCCTATAGTCCTTGTACCCAAGCCGAATGTAACCTGGCGGTTCTGCAATAACTTTTGTAAGTTAAATGAAGTCTCCAAGCCAGACACGTATGCCCTGGGTCAATGAATTAATCGAAAGATTGGGACCAGCCTGGTACATCACCACTCTTGACTTGACCAAGGGATACTGGCAGATCCCACTGTTCCCAGAGGCTAAAGAAAAAACTGCATTTGCCACACCCGAGGGCTTATGGCAGTATGCCCGAATGCCATTTGGGTTACATGGGGCCCCAGCCACTTTCCAGAGGGCCATGGACTTCGTCCTGAGACCTCATAAGGATTTCTCAGGAGCCTATCTTGATGACATTGTCATCTTTAGTAAGGACTGGGAGAGTCACTTACCGAAGGCCCAGTTGGTCTTGGATGCCCTCCGAAAGGCGGGGTTCACAGTGAACCCGGAAAAGAGTAAGGTTGGGTTGGAGGAGGCCCGCTACCTGGGGTATGTTGTAGGCAGGGGTGTGATTAAGCACCAACTAAACAAGGTGGAGGCTATTCAGAAATGGCCCCGTCCACTCACAAAGAAACAAGTGCGTTCTTTCCTTGGTATTGTGGGCTATTATAGGAGGTTTGTCCCCAACTTTGCCAGTCTAGCAGCACCTCTGACTGATCTCACCAAGGGAAAGAATGCAACTGTTGTTCAGTGGAGTGCAGAAGCAGCGTTCTGCTGATTGAAGCAAGCTTTGTGCCGGGAACCAGTGTTGGTAGCTCCCGACTTCCAAAAAGAATTCCTGGTACAAACAGATGCCTCAAAATTGGGTCAGGGTGCAGTACTGTCCCAGATGATTGGGGGCGATGAGCACCCTGTTGTGTACTTGAGTCGGAAGCTCACACCAGCTGAGAGGAACTATTCCATTGTGGAAAGGGAGTGTCTCGCAATAAAATGGGCTTTGCAGACACTTCGCTACTACTTGTTGGGCTGACCCTTCAAGTTAGTTTCAGATCATGCGCCCCTTAAGTGGATGGCCCAAAATAAAGATAAAAACTCCAGAATCACCCGGTGGTTCCTTGCTCTACAGGACTTCAGGTTTGTAGTGGTACATAGACCGGGAAAGGTACATCAGAATGTGGATGCCCTTTCCCGGGTCTACTGCCACTGGAGTCGTGGTGTCCAGACCCCTGGCCTGGAACAGAGGGGGGGGGATATGTAGAGGGTCAGCCTGGGGCAGGGTTAAGAGGGGGTTAATTGAAGAAGGCAAGTACTTCCCCTTCAGGCCTGCTTATTATCAGGTGTGCTGAAAGTGTCAGGGTGAAGTTGTTGAATAGGAGAGAAAGACACAGCAGCATGCTGTGTGGAAACATCCATTGCTGGAAGGTGGATGTGCTGGGTGAGCTTAAACCACAAAAAGACTTTAGCTGTGTTTGGAGCTATGAACTGTTACCTCTAAGCCTGTGGGCTGATGAACTGGGAGCGGCACCTGAGTGCACATCCATGTGACAAGACAAGTCTGTTTGGTCTTATGTTTTGTTTTTGCTGTTTTGCTGAATAAAAGACAATTTTATTTTACTGGACTGCCTCTGAGCCAGCTCTTCACCCCCCTGATCCCCTACAATGGTCAAAACACTGACTACAGCGAGTTGGCTTCACAAGGTAGAGGACATAAATAAAATGGAGGACTGGATACTTACAGCACAGCATAAATGCGAAAAATATTATAAGACCTGGAGATTTGGAACCTGTTTGTACTTTTCGGATCATAAGTCCTCTGACAAGTCTTATTGACTGATTACCTTTGTTATCCTGAACCATCGCCATTTTAAGTGATAAAAGCTTCTGAACGAAAAATATATATGAAACATGAATTTATGTACGGTAATTAGTGATGGTCTTTGAAGGTCACACAACACACAGAGTACAGAGAGGAGTGGTTTTGCTGTATAGGTACTTCTATTTTTGAGTTACTATGTCAGGAGGACAATGGGTGAAGTTATGCTACTTATCTTTAGACTGAACCATATAAGGTATATATGCAAATATGAGTGTTATTAGGATATGCTGATATAACATTATGAAACAGGGGGGCATGGCCTGGCACGCAATGAGGACGGCAGCACACTGAAGGAGCTCTTCAGCCCACGCAGCCGTTAATAGCCCTTCACCTGACCACCATCTCTCAGATGCCAGGCAGAAAGCTCTACTCAAGCTCACAACCCCGTCCAAGCCGCAACTCAGTTTCTACACTGGGGAAAAACATGGCGGAAATCTTAAAAACCAAGCCCGCGGCCCGCAGCAGCGCCATGGGACCCAAGATGGCGTCGACCCACCATGAGGAGGAGGGCAGTGAGGACTCACAGTCAGCCCCGGAGGACATAGACAGGAGTAAGTCCAGACCGGATCACCCCCTAACATTTGCTGACATGTCAGTGTTTGCTGCAGACATCAAAGCAACCTTCTCAGCAGCTATCACTGACTTAAAGACATGCATGATTGTTCTCAATGAGAAGATGGCGGTGGAGGAAAAAGCAGGCAGACTCAGAGACAAGGCCATACACAGGTTAGAAATGACAGCGAATGCCCAATCGCAGCACTTTATTGATATGAACCAGCACATTGAAGACCTCGATAACAGAGGCAGACGATGCAATATAAGGGTGAGAGGGATCCCTGAATCAGTGGACATGAGCAGATCATTCCAGCCCTCCGGAGAGTCTTCAATAGCCTGCTGGAAAGGCAGGAGGACATGGAGATTGACATTGTCAGAGCCCATAGGGCTCTCAGACCCAGAGGGTCTGATTCAGCACCTCCAAGAGACATAATCTGCTGCCTGCAAAGTTTTCCTCTTAAAGAGGACATTATGTGTAAAGCAAGACGGAACGATCAGATCATTTTCAATGGCGCAACCATATTGCTGTTTCAGGATCTGTCGCAGATAACCCTGAGGAATCGACGTGGGAAAGGGAACTCAGATATACTTGGCACTTTCCATTAGCTCTGATGGTCCTCTATAATGGACGGCAACATATACTGCGTACCCCAGCTGAATTACAGAGTTCTGCGAGGCATTGGAAATAGGCAGAGAGGACCTCCCTGACTGGTACACTGAATTCCTACAGCCCCCATTGGAAAGGAGCCCTCCTGCATCCCCTTTTACTTCTCCGGGCAAAAGACTGATGAAGAGGCCTAAATACAGTCATGGTGGAAGCTCCAAAGCAGGTATTCCTAGGAGACATACCGGTCCGCCAGAGACCAGGAGGAAGATTGAACCACATTTTGCAGTATTTGACCTCCGTGCCTTTCGTTTGGTTTGTATTTCCTTTTTCTCTTTTTGCTTCCCCTCAGTGGAGCCACTCTCAGGTAATGACATTTCAAATGCATCTCCCATAATATTGCTCAACAAGTGAGATCTCAGTGAATCTGTGAACCCCCTGCAATGCAGGACCTGTGTGCCTAGTGTATAGTTGACCCCTGTACTATTGGGCCCAAATTGCACCCTAATAGTCGTAATTACGTGCCCTCTCATTTTAGCACTGATTGGACCTCAAGCTGGTCTATGATGCATATCCATGAAAACCAAAATGGTCAACCATTTGTACTGGGTCCCCTTTTTAGCATCTACTTTGAGACACCCGGATGTGGCTCACCCTCGGCACCGTAGCAAGCCCAGTCAGCTCGAACTTCCATTACATGCCCACTGAGGTAACATTGCCACAATCCAGCCTTGAAAGCCGGTTTGGATACACTGGACCGAAGATGCTCCTTCCACACCTTGAGTTGTTTGGCTACTGAGCTGTTGACTTTGTTTTGCTTACTTGACTTGCTACACTCTATGCTGGTGCCAGGTGCTCTCAGGGACCAACAACAGCTGACTGGTAATTCTCATCTACCCTCGGGGCTCACAGGCTCCATTCACAGAAGAGATGCTCACCATAACCTGGTGCGGACTTCTTAATTGGTTTGCCTAGTTTTACTATATACACCATGATCAGGTGTATAACAGTGCAATAATTTAAGTTACAGCCTTTACGGCTGCGTTTGTGTTAGTCACGATTGACCCTTCTGATTTGTAGGTTCAGTTGTTTGTCTCACACTTACAAGAGTCAACAGGTGGGCCGCCGCCTGGTTGTTGTCGCCTCCCGGTAACCCCACAAAGTGTTACCCATCGCCCGGTGGAGACAAGGGAATCACTACACTGAGTTGGACAGTGCCTCTTTCCGGCAAGGTGAATAACTGACCCAGGGGGAGGACTACCAACACAATAACCTCCGACAACTACTTTGTCTCTCTTTACTTTCCTTTTCCTACCTTTCTGATCTCCCTATTCCCTACAAGGTATCTGCTAACACTGCCTTAGGATTGTGTCTCAAGATTTCTGATTTAGACATTAAATATATGTATCACAGTTTTGTTTCTGCAGCTTGGACCTCCGAACACCTCCTCCTGTTCTGCCACCATGGTCTACTCATCTCTGGGGCGATGTCCCTTGGTGATCTTTCATAACGTCAGAGGCTTAAACATCCCTGAACGTTGCTCTACCCTTCTGCGGGAACTTAAAAAAGGTAAACCCCACTTTGTGTTCCTACAGGAGACTCACTATAGGAAGCACCACACACCGAAGCTCACGAACCCCTACTTCCCAAGGACGTTCAACGCCACGACTGACGACTCCAGGTACAAAGGGGTCTCGATTCTAATTAGCAAAGACGCGCCCTTCGAGCTTTCTGAACAAATATGTGACCCAGAGGGCAGATTTGTGTTTCTAAAAGGCTCGTATGGGGGGACACCAATAACTTTAGCAAATGTGTACATCCCAAACAGAGCCCATATCACATTCTGTCAAAGTATTGTCAGGGAGCTCCAAGGGTTCATGTCCGGATGTCTGATACTGGGAGGGGACTTCAATGTTCCTCTAAATCCCCTTCTCGACACCTCTAATGGGAAAACTTGTATCACTTACAGAATCCTCAAAAGAATCAAATCCCTCCTACAATCCTTACAAGTAGTAGACGCGTGGCGCTTCCTAAATCCGGAGGGTAGAGATTACACATATTTCTCCATGCCTCATGCTAGATATGCAAGGCTGGATTGCATATTTGTCTCACAGAGAGACCTTTCAAAAGTGGCTGGGGCACAAATTGGTACCCAAACAATCTCGGATCACTCCCCAATCTGCGTCTCTCTGGATTTCTTAAGCGATACAAAGCGACAGCTGACATGGAGACTTAACACCTCATTGTTGACTGACCCGACACTCCTCCCCACAATAACTGACAACCTGATAGAATTGTTCAAACATAACGTTACCTCAGAGGCAGATCCACTGATGGTATGGGAAGCACACAAATGTACCATTTGATGGATGTTGATCAAACTGGGCTCCAGACGCAAAAAAGAGAGAGAAGCCAACATACAGAAGTTGCTATCACAGATCAACTCCTTAGAACGGTTACATAAGCAATCCCTATCGGTTGAATCAGCTAAAAACTTATTGGAGGCCAAGGAAGACCTGTAGCAAATACTTGACTCCAGAGCTAAACTAATGCTATTTAAAAAAAATGAATTTATTACGAGTCGGGAACAAAGCGGGTAGGATTCTAGCGAAAGCATTGAGGGAACATTCCTTTGCCAACAATATTGCTGGCATAAAAAATGACAAGGGGAAACTTGATGTAACTCCAGAAGCAATAGCTGAACATTTCCACAACTTTTATACAAAACTGTACAATCTGCCCCCACAACACAGACATCCGCACATGGAGGGAGATAGAGGGCGGATCATTCAGGCATACCTTAACAACAGGGGTCTCCCGTGCCTCGAGGGTCTTGACTTTGAACTTCTAGTAGCCCCAATCACAACTTCTGAACTCAGGCAAGCTATTAAACAACTCAAATCAGGAAAAAGCCCAGGGCCAGAGCCAGCGCCTAGAGCGGTAACCCCGGATTTTCTTTCAGCACATATAGTGGTGATACTGAAGGAGGGTAAGGACCCTGGAGAGTGTGCTAGCTACCGGCCCATCTCTCTACTAAATCTTGATACCAAATTGTTTGCAAAAATTCTTGCCATGCGGCTGGGCCCACTTATAGTTTCATAGTTAGTAAGGTTGAATAAAGACACTAGTCCATCCAGTTCAACCTGAGTGAGTGTCTACCCCTATCCCTGTACATTGCACACTCACATTGGTCCCTACCCTCAAGGAGCCTACAATCCAAGGTCCTCATTCATATACTAGGGCCAATTTTGGACAGAAGCCATTTAACCTACCTGCGTGTCTTTGGAGCGTGGGAGGAAACTGGCGTACCCGGAGATAACCCATGCAGGCACATGGAGAACATGTAAACTCCAGGCAGGTAGTGTCGTGGTTGGGATTCGAACCAGCGACCCTTTTTACTGCTAGATGAGAGTGCTAACCACTACACCACTGTGCTGCACTTCTTCCAAAACTGATTGGTCTGGAGCAGGTGGGCCAGGTAGAGTAGCCAAAGACAACATTACTAAGACACTGCTCTTGATCCATGCTGCAAAAATACGGAAGATCGAGGGATTTCTCCTCTCCATGGATGTGGAGAAGGCCATCCATCGAGTGGCGTGGGATTTCATGCTGGCTGTATGGTGGGTCTTGGACCATTTATGATGACATGGATATCCACCCTTTACCGAAATCCAGCAGCAAAACTGAAAATAAATGGCACTCTCTCAACCACAGTGCACATCACAAATGGGACCAGGCAGGGGTGCCCCCTTTCACCCTTATTATTTATCCTCTCTCTAGAACCCTTTCTTAGAATGATTCAGGACAACACCACGATCCATGGCTTCCGGGTGCAGGACAGAGAGTTCAAGGTGGCGGCGTGCGCCGATGATCTTTTATTTTTTCTCACATCCCCAACAATCACTCTCCCCAACTTCCTAAAGGAATTTGCACATTATGGTTACGTCTCCAACTTAAAGATAAATCACTCAAAATCTGAAGCGTTAAATATCTCAATCCCTGATGAGTTGCTCACGTTGACCAAAACCAACTCCCCGTTTAGATGGGATTCCACTTCACTCAAATACCTAGGGACATGGTTAACCCCACAATTACAATCCATCTTTGGGAGGAACTACCCGCCGCTCCTGGAGAGCTGTAGGAAATTTCTCTATCTAATGTGTACGCTGCCGGTCAGGTTTCCCCAGACATTCTTTAAGGCTCTAAATTCCCTGATTTAGAAATTTCTCTGGCACCACAAGAAACCCAGAATCAAACTGGCCATACTGACTAAACCTAAGGCGCTGGGAGGTATCGCTCTCCCAAACTTTGAGCGCTATTATTATGCGTCTTACATAAACAGAGTGATCGACTGGCATTGCCACAACCATATGAAGGATTGGGTATCCCTAGAGGCGGACCTATGCCCAGTCCCACTTAAATACTCACCCTGGATCCCCTGGGACAGCTGCCCGTCTGACTTATGCAAACACCCTCTTACGGGCACTACATTGGGGATAATACATACCCTAGCTAAACATAAGGAGATCACACAACAATCCAACCGCCTTCGCAGAATGCTCCTCTGCTGGCAGGCAACTGCTACTCAAGGGACAAATTCAGGGACTGGACATCTCTTAAATATGAAACGAACCTACTACACATGAAACAATGGACATACTTTCAAATACGAAGCTATCAAGGCAAATTCAAAAACTCTCATGACCTACATAGACCCCTGACTGGCCTGGAGACGAAATGTCACAACAAAACCCCATTAGACAAGGTCACTTCAATTGCTTACACATGGCTACAGCACCCCAGAATCACAGAAGCCTGCGAACACAGGAGGAGATGGTCGATGGAACTAGAGGAAGATATAACGGATAAACAATGGCGGTATGCTTGCATATTAGCCCATAAATGTTCTATTAGCACAAAAATACAGGAAACACGTTATAAACCGTTGACACGCTGGTATAACAAACTTCATAAATGGAATCAACAAAAATCTGAGGTCTGCTGGAGGTGTAAGTCCGAGCGTGGAACCCTGATCCATATTTGGTGGCATTTCACTTTGATTGAACCCTTCTGGAAGGAAAATAGGAAATTAATTCAAAGGATTACTGAAACTAATTTAAAGAGGAGCTGCACCTTTAAAAAAAATATTAAAAGCCAGCAGCTACAAATATTGCAGCTGCTGACTGTTAATAAATTGACACTTACCTGTCCCAGGGTCCAGCGTTGTCGGCGGCAGAAGACAAGCAATCGCTCATCTCTCTGCTGCCCCTGCCACCATACTCTGTCAGGGAATCGGGAAGTGAAGCATTGCGGCTTCACTGCCCGGTTCCCTACTGCGCATGCGCAAGTCTCGCTGCGCGTCTCCACTGGTCCCCGCTGTGTCCTGGGAACTGTGTGTTTCCCAAAACACAACGGCATCTGCGGCTAGCTGCGGCTAGCTTGTCCCGGATCGGTATATAGCAGTATTCACATTTCCTCAGACCATGTGGATAGAAAGACAGGCCAAAGTGCTCTCCATAGAAAAACATGTTAATGATGAATATACATATATACACTTACAATAACGAAGCTTCATACGATCGTTGTGTGAACAATGACCGCGGGTGACATTTTGGACGGAAATCACGTGACGTCACCCGCAGTCATTGTTCATTTTAACGATCGTATGAAGCTTCGTTATTGTAAGTGTGTTTTTTATGTATATTCATCATTAAAAAGTTTTTCTATGGAGAGCACTATGGCCTGTCTTTCTATCCACTTGGTCTGAGGAAATATGAATACTGCTATATACCGATCCAGTGTGGGTATTCCACGAATGTGCCAGTTAATTTGACTCCGAATGGGAGAAAGCTGTGTTTTCGTTTGTGAACCGGTTGGATATTGTCTGGGAGGAGTACAGCGATTGGACGAGTTCATAAGCATCCGTTGATATTTAAGTGCATACGACCCTCTGTAATTTAAAGGGTCCATATGATGAGGTGAGCAGCCAATTTTACCATTGGTGGTGGTCCCCCCCTTGTCACTTTATGCATGAACTGACATGAACCGACTGTATACCACTGAAGATTCCTCACATGGACTTTTTGACACAAAAGCTATCTTTGGACTTTTAATAAATTTTAATATGTTAGTAATCATTTTATTTTAGTTAGAGCGCTGTACCATCTGTTTGATATATTGTATTTTGGGATTTGGTAATTGATCCTTGCTGTTCAGCAGCTTTTCGTAAAGGGGTTGTACTGCGCTGATTTTTTCTGTATTTATATAATGAAACAGTATAAGAATGGAGTTGGGTTATGGTACAGAGAGAAAAGAAGGGAAGAGAAAGAACTCTACACTTTGGAGAAATGTAACATCAGATGTCCCTTCCCTCCTTCTGAGGCCATCACCATGCCATATGTTACCAGATGTCAGTTGTCTTTGCTTATCTTTCTGAACAATAAAACAACTCTTCTTGAAGTATTTAACGGACTACTAAAACTAAAGCCGCGCACACACGGGCGGACTGTATGGCCTACTTAGTCCGTCATACAATCCGACGGACAGTCCGTCATACTTTCGAATGAACGGACTTGACCACACACGGATGCACAAACAGTCCGTCGAAAGCTTGCGCGATGACGTGTACAGCACGTACGACGGGACTAGAAATAGGAAGTCCAATACACAGCAATGCACCCTTCCGCCGTGTAAATCCTTTCTGAGCATGCGCCATTCTTAGTCCGTCGAACTAGCCTACTCACGAGTGGATTGTCCGCTGAAACCAAAGTATGACGGACAGAATTTCGAAAAATCCGAAATACTTAGTACGCCAGACTGCACGCTGAAAAAGTCCGCTGAAGCCCACACACGAGCGGACTGTCCGCTGAAATGTGTTTCGACGGACTAAGTAGGCCATACAGTCCGCCCGTGTGTACGCGGCATAATTCTAAAAGTAAGTTGGAAATGCGGCCTTGGATAAAGACATACATATCTCCGCTACACACCCTTTAGGAGAAAGGACACTGATTGACATATTACACAAAGACTTTGCTATTCATCCAGAAACGCCCCTGTGAGTATAGTAGAATATTAGAATATGTAGTTTTCGATATGTCTACATTTTCTTCAGTGACAGATATGTTGTAAGTTATAAGACTGACGTTCATTGTTTGCACATTATTGATGTAGTGATTTGGTTCTGCCCTTTCCAGGATTCAATAAAAATTATATTTGAAAAAAAAAATGGTCAAAAATCTTTAAGCACCGATAGGACACACTTAACCCATCAATGACTTCTACAATTGTTCAACGGAATTTGTGGTATACTGTCTCACTGGCCCCTGTGGGCTTCTCTATGTTGGCCACCTTTTATTGAAGATGGCTTTGATGAACAGTGTTCCCTGTCATTTTTTAGAGGTCCATGACAAGTCCGCATCTGGTTTGCAAGTGTGAATTATTGAGGCTATGCCCAGAGATCTCCCTGAAGCAGAATGGTTCTTCAAATTGTGCCAAAGTGAAACTTGGATCCATACTCTGGACACTCTCTCCCCTGGAGGGCTTAATGAGTTAATTGAAATCAACACCATCCTTTTAAAACATTATCTTTAATAAGACACACCGTTTGAGTCATACATCTACACCATAGCCACCCTTGAATTCTTTTTATTGTACAGATTATTATTATTCATAGCATTAATCTTATTTCATATTGTCTTTAGAAACTTTTTGTAATGTATTTTCTGGGGGTGTGGTTTACTCCATTCATCTATTGTAAGTATAGTCATGAAACATATAGAATAAGTACCTGGAACCACTTCATATAGCATTTCTTACTTCCAGCTGTCCACATCAATTACCCCCTTCTTTCCTTTGTCTTTTGTTTATTTCATAAGTGTATCAAATTGCATTTGATTTTTCACTAAGTGTATTTTAATTCTTTGTTTATTTGTACATTTAGTTGTTAGCAGTCATAAAATGACTGGTTTTGTCTTGTTTTTTACATTATTTATTTGCTTTCTCAAGATGCTGCCTGATTTTATACTTCTTGCTACTAATTGGCTATTAATACTGAGCATAGCATTTATAATCCACCCCCTGTGTTCGGGCCAATCAGCTTGAGAAAAAAAAGTGCGCTTACACCTTTTGGTGTACTGCTCGTGCTCCGAAATGAGTTGTGCAATCCTGGCTTCACAGTGAGTCCACGCTGCACTCCATCGCCGTCCAGAGCTTCCGGCGTCCACCACATGGAGACCCAGCTGCAGACTTGCCCCTGACTTCTGACCTGGCTCCTGGCAGCAGCTGCACACGTTTACAGCAGAACCCCTAGGCACCACAGAGAACTGCATGTACCGATGACTCTTCTCATCTCCTGCTCTGTGAATAGCTAGTGTTTAGCCTTTTTACAATAAAAGTTTTTTATGATACTACACTTAGAGGCGCTTTTCCTTCCTTTTTGCCATTAATACACTGAGAGTCTGTGGTATAACATCAATTATAGCAAAAGTAGATGAATGGTAGAGGGGTGGGTGGATAGAACGTGGTTCACCTCTGCAGCTCCCATAAGATCTTGGCAGGATCACCTCATAAAGCAGGAAATGGCATAACGCAGAGTGCTGAGGTTAATAGAATCCTTTGATGCATTTGAAAAAGAGGGCTGAGTCCCTTGAAACACATGTTATGCTCATCCCCTCTCGACATCACCAAAGGATTCTGACAGTTATGAGGTCTGCTGGCATTGACAATAGTGTACAATGTATGTATAGATCTCAGCATTTCTTTATAATTTTTTGCCAATAAGTGGGTACCGTTTTAGTCAGCTAGCTGTCCTTAAAAATTAGGAATAACAGTCTAGCAATGACCTAAGTTCTTTGAGAACTCTCAGGGGTAAGCCATCTGGTCCTGGCAAATTGTTCAAATTAAGCTTTTCAAGTATTTTTAATACACTGGCTTCTGCTAGCCACAAGGGTATTATACATCTCCTTTTCCATAGTAAAAACTGAGAAGAATGCATTTAAAACAGTTGCCTTCTCCCTCTCACTTGTAACCAACTTACCCTGAATATACTTTGTAGAGCCAATATGCAGGGCCAGCACTACCACTAGGCAAACTAGGCAGCTGCCTAGGGCGCACTGCCGCCATGTCCTAACAAGACAGTAACATGTATAGAAACCGATCTCCTACAGCTGCTGAATGTCAGCTTCTCTCCCTCCTGCAGGCTGTCAGCAGCTGCAGGCAGGAAATGGAGGTGATTGGTTTCTCTATATGCTCTCCTATCCAAGTCCTGCTGCTCCGCTGTGATTTCCCAGCCCCACCGCTTCCTTTCTTCCTGCCCTGCTGTTTCTTCTTTTCCGGCCACCTGCTTTCCTCTCTTCCGCCCCCCCTCCCCCGCAGCTCTGTCAGGTTCCCTCCTTTCCTCTCCTGCCGGCTCCTCTCCTTTCCTGCTTTTTGTTTTTTTCATTCATAACTGAGGTGTAGTGAACTGTGTTCATTCATTCTGTGCTGCTGAGGCACCAGAGATGGAGATTGAGGGTTGTGTCATCAATCTACTATTCTGTCTTTTAAATGTGAAACATCAGCGGTCTGTTTAGACCCCTGATAGTTCACAAAAGCCCCCTAACAGGGGTCCTAAAAAAAAAATGTAATTGTACATTTTTTTTAAAGAAATAAAATGTTAAATTTTTTTAAAAAAAATAATAAAAATAAAGTGAGTGCAGCAGGCTAAATATAACTAAAAAACAACGAGAATCCGGCAGTTGTCATTATTTGTAATTTCTACTGTTTTTAAAAAGTTTATTTTTGGGGGGGGTCTTGCCTAGGGCACAAAATAGTCTCTAGCACTGGCCCTGCCAATATGTTCTGACTTTGCCTTTTTACTATTACCGCTTCAGCCCTGGAAGATTTTACCCCCTTCCTGATGAACACTTTTTGGCTTTAACTGACAATTGCGTGGTCGTGCGACGTTGCATCCAAGCAAAATTGACACCCTTTTTTCCCCACAAATATAGCTTTCTTTTGGTGGTATTTGATCACCTTTGTGGTTTTTATTTTTTGATATAGGTGTCCTTTTATGAAGCAGTGAAATCTATTCACTGCTTCATTCTCCAGCATTCACAGAGGAGATCTTTCTCCTCTGTATGCCAGTTTATAAAGCGGAGTAGATCGCTTCACCCTTGGAGGAGTGAAGCGATCTACAAACGCTTCCAACACTGGAGAACGGCCCCTAATACTGGAACCTCGTGAGACTTTACGTTATTACAGTACTAGATATTCACCGATACACAGAGATGTCAATTTATTAAGCAGTGATAAATTATCACAGCTCAATACACTGACACATGGTGCGATTAATGTTAGTAAAATAAAGCGTCCCCCTACATAATATATACATGTATACACACACAGACATTATATATACATGTATATACACACACATTATATATATATATATATATATATATATATATATATATATATATATATATATATACACATTATATATATATATATGTATATATATATGTATACACATACATATGACAGGGGGACATGGTTACAGTGTTGGGGGGGTCTGAACGAGGCATAAGGAAGTTAATTATCTTCCTCTTTCCTCCTCAGATCCCCCCACATTCTCTCTTCACTCCCCGATTCTCCACCTCTGAGCTGGTGAATTGGGGAGTGTGAATTCTGACACAGATCGGCAGTGAAACGCTGAGATCCCAGCTTCATAAACTGGCCGTTACGGTGTCATTCAATGAGGATTCTCAGTGTGGAGATAATCGGCGGGAGAACAAGTTCAAACATTTCTCCCCCGATTATCTCTGGTTTATAAACTGTTTATGGGCTGTGATCAGCAGCGATCCTCTGGATCTCCACTGATCACTGCTTAATAAACGGATTGATATAAAAAAAGAGCGGCAATTTTGAAAAAAAAGCTATATTTTTTACTTTTTGCTATAAAAAATATCCCCCAAAAATATATTAAAAAAACACATTTTTTTACTCAGTTTAGGCCAATATGTATTCTTCTACTGCAGCTCTTTAACCATGTGCTCAGCTGTGTCCAATCACAGCCGGTCACATGTAAACACAAAGTTGCCGTTAATCGGCTCTCCTCGTTATCACACTGACAGAGTGTGAGGAGAGGAGAGCCGATCAATGGCATCTCCTCAGAGGATATCTAGGCATGTAATCAGGGCACTGATTACAATAAAGCGCCCACAGTGCCAGAAGTCAGTGCCCACCAGTGCCAGCAGTGTGCTCACTAGTGAGCACACTGCTGAGCAGTGAGTGCCCACCAGTGCCAGCAAACAGTGCCCACAAGTGCCAGCAATCAGTACCCATTAGTGATGCCAGTCAGTGCTGGCTATCACTGCTGCCCACCATTGCTGCCCATCAGTGCCGTGTATCCCTTTTGCCTATCTGTGCCCACCAGCGCCGCCTATCAGTGCTCATAGGTGCCACATATCAGTGCCCAAAAGTATGGCATATTCGTGTCTCTTCAGTGCCACCTAATCAGTGCCCATAAGTGCCGCCTCATCACCGCCCATCAGTGAAGGAGAAAAATTACTTATTTATAAAATTTACTGAGAGAAACTAAGAAAAACTTTAATTTTTTTCAAAATTTTCAGTCTTTTAGGAAAAAATAAACCCAGAAGTGATTGAATACCACCAAAAGAAAGCTCTATTTGTGTGAAGAAAATGATAAAAATTTCACATGGTCACATGGTTACAGTGTAGCATGACCACGCAATTGTCATTCAAAGTGTGACAGCACTGAAAGCTGAAAAATGGCTTGACCAGGAAGGAGGTATAAGAGCCCTGTATTGAAGTAGTTAAAGAATATTATGAGCAACTGTATAGGAGGAGATGGGGGAACAAGTGGATGCTTTCTTTAGGGACTGACAATCCCGGCCCTTTCTGAAACTGAAAGGGAGGAGTTGGATCCACCTATAACACTAGAGTAATTACAGCGGGTCACAAGGGAGATGGCAGGTCAGAAATCCCCAGGACCTGATGGCCTGCCGGCAGAAACCTACTGACTATATGGGAAGTTGTTACTACCCGAGCTGCTGGAAGTATTACACTGGTCGATGAAGGAGGAGGAGCTTCCTACATCTATGATGGAATCTACCATAGTTTTGATACATAAGGAGGGCAAGGATCCACTTAATACATCCTCATATAGACCCATTCACCTATTGAATACAGATATAAAAATCCTGGCGAAGGTCTTGGCAGCTAGGTTAAAAAGGGTCATTCAGAAGCTTGTCCACCCCGATCAGTTGGGATTTATTCCTTTATACAGAAAACTAGTGTAGCGCTAAAACAATGATTCTATGAGTGAAAACATGTGCATATACCTGAAAAAATATACAATAAACAAACTGTTGAATGACAACAGTCTATGCACGCCCAAAAATTTGTAAAAAAAACAAACAATCAGACACACAAAATGTGTGAAAATGTGACTGAATATCTGAATATACCACAAGATATATAGGTGAAACACACAATAATGACACCAATAGTGTATAAATGTCCAAACAGATGTATAGAAATGGAAAAGTAATTTTTACCAGTCTCCAGATAAGGTCTGGACGTGAGTTCAAAATAGACTGGTAAATACAGATATATATATTCAAAGTGTATAGACACTTTGAATGGATAATGCTGACCTGCATCCTTTGCTTCCCACATTGTCTTTACACTTTGATTTTTTTTGTGATCACTTTTATATCCTGCATTTCGCTGTAAGATATTTATTTTCAATAAACTATATTTGGTTGACCTGCACCATATGGAGCCCACTCTTTCGCATTTTATATATGGGCACTGATGACCTTTTTTTCATACCATCATTCCTTGGATTCGTCTGGCTATCGAGTGTCCATTGCTGCTTGACTGCATGATTCTGAGTCGCAACAGCGATCAGCATATCCAGCGTGGCTTCTCCAAACTACCAGGAATCAAGGATTGTGAGCCTGTTTGACTCCCATACAGCATGTATGTCCATCATATCTGGTAAGCGTACCCAACTTTTTATCCCTTCAAAAAGTCTATAGGTATATTTTCCAGTCCTTTGAACACATGTCCAGACCTCTTTTGGAGACTGGGGAAAATAACTTTTCAATTTCTATACATCTGTTTGGACATTTATACATTTGGTGTCATTATTGTGTGTTTCACCTATATATTTTGTGGTATATTCAGCCACATTTTCAAACATTCATTTTGTGTGTCAGATTTAAATGCTAAGTGGTGTTGCGCTCCACAATTAATAGGTATAAATTAATGAATATATATGTCAATAAATGATACACAGAATGGTTTAAAAATAGCTACATGTGACTAATTAAACTAGCGATTTCACATATCCACCTTCTAAAGTGAATAAGTGCCAACTAAGCAGTATCCAATTACATGCAATATGACGGTTGGATCCTCTTAAAACAATAAAGTGCATCCAGTGACAATAAACAATGAAGTGCATCCAGTGTCAATAAAGATGACCAAACTATAATGTTTGCAATGAGATCAAATTTGTGACTCAATCCATAAAGTGCATATAGTGAAAAACAGTATAAATAAATATAGAAAAAAATATTGAAAAAAATATATTAGCAAATATTTAACAAAACAATAATTAATATCCAATAAAGTGCAAAAGGATAGTTAATATCAGATAAAAGTGGCAGTGTCTCTTTCTATAACATAAAAAACAGTCCGTATTTAGACATGCAATATGTGAATCCACTCTGTGTCATAGAGATATAATGACTCCCTGAACAAAAACACAGTTCCATCGGTGATCTCGTGAATCCTCAAACAATCGGTGTCCACACACTAGGTGCAATGACTACCTTACCTCACTGCTGTAAGGTAAACAGCAATTATTACTTCCAGCAATAACAATGTTGTTATCAGATGGTATGGGTAATACCGGTGGCCCCTTCTAGGTGCTTAGCCATAAACACTCAATCATGTCCATAGGAGAAAAGAAGGAGCTCCAATAGTGAAGTATGTAATTAAAATCAGACTTTATTCTAAAAAGGACATAGTCCTGGGAACTCACATTTAGTCATGTAGTTTATAGGCAAAACAAAAGCAAAAACGACAGCATCAAACGAACGGACTCCACGTTTGTACTCTGGACGTCACTTCCGGTATCCTCCTAGTCCAATCCTACGCGTATCGTGTCATGGTTATGCAGTGATCTTCCTGTGTTTGCTTACCTCCCCCTCATGTCTTCAGACTAAGAGGCCAGCCACTTCCACCTGGTGGTTTTTATAACCTCTCCCCCAAGCATGGCTCCACCCCAGGCCCTATCAGGGAGCCCTATATTAACCTGTGCACTGCAGGCCATCAGTGCTGATCAACCATTGTGTATTCCTTTGTGTGTTAGCTTCCTGTTTCCTGCCGTGTGCTCTGCTACTGTTTTCCGTTACCGACTTTGGCGTGTCTTGACTATCCCTGTTTGCCTGTGATCCTTACCTTTTGGCGTGTACCCGACTATTCTTGTCTGCTTGTGGCCCCGGCCTTGGCTTGTCCCTCACCATCGCTATCCTCCTGTTGCCTACTGTGGGTGTGAGCTGGGGGACCCTGGGGGTCGCGACCTGGAGCCAGTTGCAGCCAAGTCCATCCTCACCACCAGAGGCGCTGGTGAACACCTGCTGGCTCTTAGACTCCGCGCCCCAGGGAATCTTACGCTCCATCCCCAGTGGGATCTGTCCCCCGTCAGCAGCAGTCAGCCGTAGGGTCCACAACCTTGCGGTGCACTCCTGATCCTATGGTGTGCACCTGTCACCTCGCCTCAAGGTGACCTGACATATCGTCACTTGGACATGTGACTTCATCAGGTAATAGACTATAGGAGGAAGAGCAGATGTGTTTTTCAACGGGGATGTCTTTGAAAGTTTTTGTGATCGTTTCAATTTGAGTGACGAACAAAGGAATAAAATCTTTTGTTTATGGGTTCCTAGTCACATAGCAAGACGTTTAGTCAAAACACCCTATCTTGATAATTATGGCGCTGAAGTTCATAGTGATGCATCTGAAAGACTGCGTCAGTTGTTGAAGTGTATTACTGGGGAAGAAACCCCAACAGCTGAGTTGTTGGATTCTTTAAAAGTAACAATACATGATGATCCATTTCATTTTAGTGAAACATTTGCGAAGGCATTTAAAATGGTGTATGCAGTGGATGAAGAGACTTCTGCATTAATAAGGGCATTTGTTCGCAAATTTACATATTTAGACCCTGCATCAATGGCGCTAGCTAGTCAAAAGGAAACTTTGGATGATGCTACCTCAGTTATAGATCTTGTAAGGAGACAATTAAAGAGAAGTAACTTAAAATCAAAAATTTCTGTCATTCAGGATAGCAATTCTGAATTAGACAATCAGAAAGATGTTAAAGCAGGCAATACTGCCACCGTCAGGAATGGCAGGGCAAGACAGTTTGATAAAAAATCAATAACTTGTTTTTTTTGTCAAAAGCTTGGTCATTATATATCTCAATGTAGACAGTATTTAAAACATATTGAGTTGAAAAACATTGGAAAAGAAAATTGATTAGTATCCAATAAACCTTCTGCCCCACCTTCAACAAAAGAAGTTAGAAGTTTTTCTCCTTATGCCCCTCTGAGAAGGGAATTGAAAGAGATTGGAATGAACATGAATGCTCATTCAAACGGTGATAGCAATGGGAGACAGCCTTTGTTATCGGCCCCATGACAGATAGAGGAAAAGGAAATAATTTATCATTCTCTAGTACATGTTGCCCTTATATTTTTAGACAAAAGTGGACGCCCTTATTTAAAAGCTAAAATTAATGGACAAAAAGTGAAAACTCTTTTGGATACAGGTGCTCAGATTAGTGTCACTGGTTTGAATTTACCTGTTTTATCGGACGCGGCAGTCTGTACAATTGTCGGGTTTAATGGAACAGGTGATTCTCAAGCTAAAATGTGTAAAAATGTTTCTTTTGAAATCCCAGGTTATTTGCAAACTGAAATAGACATGTGGTGTTGTAAGGGATCTGAAAATATTATCGGAACTGATATTTTGTATCAAAGAGGATGGATTATTGATTTAGGCAATGGAGTGATTTGGAAGGGTTCAGCTAATCGTAAGCCTGTGGTAATTGATCCAGCTGATTATTCAGAAGTGGGAAGCATTTTTTTAACAGAAGCAGTTGACACCGATTATAAATAGCCTGATACAGGAGATAATTTGAAGTTAAAACAAGTGATACAGTCACACAAAAAACTTTGGAGTCAAAAAAAGAATGATGTTGGCTTATTTAAGGATATTTTAGTCAATATCGAAGGAAGGGATCATCCCTTTGTGAAGCCATATAAATTACCACCAGATTCTGATGAACCTGTTTCATTGATCATACAAGAGTTTTTGGAACAGGGTATTATCAGGAAAGCAAATTCGGTAACAAATAATCCTTTATGGGTAGTGGCTAAACGAGATGACCCTAGTGCATACAGACTTTTGATTGATCTAAGAATGCTAAACAAATACATACCCTGTTGTTCGCCTATTGCAGCGGAAACACCAGATATCATGTCACAGTTAAATGCTAATGCAAAAGTTTTTTCTGTATTAGATATTGCGAATGGATTTTTTAGCATTCCTTTGGCCAAAAGCTGTCAATATAAATTTTTATTTGTTTTCAAAAATATATCATATGTTTTCACAAGACTTCCCCAAGGCTTTCATAGTTCCCCATCTATATTTCATCAGGCGTTGGCAAATGTTTTATCAAGGTTCTCTAGACCTGATTGTTTGATTCAGTATGTAGATGACATACTTCTTTCAAGTGAAAATGAGGAGGAGCATTTGACTCTTCTGGCAGAATTGCTGACAATTCTGCAGGAAGAAGGTCTAAAGCTGAATACACGCAAAGTTCAGCTCATGAAAAGTGAGGTAAAATTTCTAGGAATTTTGATTGGTCCAGGGAAAAAGCAGCCTTTGCAGGAACGTATAGAGGCTATTGCATCTTTACCTGTACCAACTACATTCAAAGCATTCAGACAATTTTTGGGATTGGTGAATTTTTCCAGAGATTTTATTGAGTCATTGGCAGAGAAGGCGAAACCGCTATATGACTTGTTAAAACATACAGAGGATAATGAATTTGGTCCCTGGACAGAAGTGCAACAAAAAGCTTTTGAAATTTTGAAAAATGATTTGCAGTCAGCTCCTGCATTAGCAACAGTGGATAAACAAGCACCATTTGCTTTGCAAGTGCATGCTTCAGAAATTGCCATCTCAGCTGTTTTGCTTCAGAAACAGGGAGAAGATTGGAGAATTCTTGGGTATTTTTCACGTTTAATTACCCCAGTGGAGAGGGGATTAGACGAATGTGTTAGACAATTAGTGGGTGTGCATTATGCAGTAAAAGCAACAGAGCATATTGTAGGATTTAACAAAATCATTTTACAAACCCCACATAGTACCTTGAAGTTCCTTTTTGAGAAAAATGTTCCTGGAGTCTCCAATCAAAGATTTCCTCAATGGTTGTTGGCTCTGTCACCTAAACAAATACAGGTTGAGCACAATGCTAAGTATATCCTTCCTCAGTTGATGGAATACAATGGGCTAGAACATGAATGTTTGTGTGAAGTCCATGATACTCATTCTTCTCTTTTTCATAGAGAGGCAGAGAAAATTGATGAGCCTGTATTTGTTGATGGTTCGAGATATTGTATGTCAGGCAATTATTATAGTGGGTATTCAATTTGGTATCCAAAATGTAATCTTGCCATACAACACAAGTTGCGAGGACATTTTTCAGCTCAACGAGCAGAACTTGAAGCAGTAAAAACTGCATTGATTATTGACAAGGAAGAGAAGAAAGGTTCACTAGCGATTTATAGTGATAGTTCATATGTTGTATGTTCTCTCACCGATTACTTACCTATTTGGAAATGTAGAGGTTTTGTGGATTCATCCAATAAGACTCTTGTGCAGAAAGAGACATTAGAAGCAGTTTTTGACCTTGCAGAGAGTAATCCTCTTGCATATGCTATTGTAAAAATTCCAGCACATAAAAAAGATGATAGTGAGTTATCTGTAGGTAACAGAACAGCAGATTCATTGGCAAAGGAAGCAGCTTTGCATGGGAAGTTAGTAGTTCAACCTGAAATGGTATCAATTAATGTTGTGAAGAAAACAGTCACACAGATTCCTTCATTTTCAGAGGAACAGAAAAGGGACACGTCCCTTTCTTCTTCCTCACCGGTTGACACAGGCTCTTTGGTTTATGAAAACGGGATCTTATGTCATGACTCAGACGGAATTCTATGTCCTGTTATACCACAACACCTACAGGTGGAATTCACTAAATTTAACCATGATAGTTTAGGTCACAAAACAAATTACTTGAAATTCTTAAAGAGAAATTCGATTGGGACAAAATGGAGGAGACAGTAGACAGTGTAATTAAATCTTGTTTAATTTGTGCACAGGTGAATCCTAGACCAAAGGGTCAGAAACCTCCATTGCAAAGAATTCCTCCAGCAGATGGACCTTGGTCTTCTATCCAAATAGATTATATAGGGCCATTACCATCAGGAAATATGGATACAGATTTGCTTTGGTTTTGATAGACATTTTTTCAAAATGGGTAGAACTAATCCCAGTACGTAAAGATGATGCTTTAACAACTGCTAGGATGTTGATTAATCATGTTTTTCCAGTTTGGGGTATACCAGCACATCTCAGTAGTGACAGAGGATCCCATTTTACAGGTAAAATCATGCAGGCAATGTGTAAAATTGTGGGTATAGAACAGAGATTTCATGTGCCATATCACCCACAGTCTGCAGGTATTGTTGAGAGGATGAATCGAACAATTAAATCTAGAATTGCAAAAATGTTGTTGGACAGAGGAAATACTTGGGTTGATGTTGTTCCTTTTATTTTAATGGGTGTAAGAAGCACAATTTCTGCTGCTACAAAGTATTCTCCTATTGAATTAATGACAGGAAGGAAAATGCCACTTGTATTTCCCCATGAACCTTTTTTGTCTACACCTCAAAGAGAGGCGATAGAAAAGTCAAAATGGTTGCAGATGTTACAAGATAATTTGAACAGTATCTTGCCACATGCAGCTACATGTATGCAAAAAATGGTTCCTCCTCATATTTCTAAGTTTGAGAAAGGAGGTCAGCTCATGGTAAAGAGTTTCAGGAAAAGTGGGCCATGGCAAAGTAATTGGGAAGGTCCATTTGACATTCTGGATGTTCGAGGGGTGATGGTACAGGTACAAAGACCTCTTAATTCAGTGAAAAACGCACGTAGACAACAAAAAACGTGGGTACACACTGATCATTGCAAACTTTATATTCCGAGATAATGATGCTGCCTTTCTTTTTTCAGGAATTAAATATAAAAATCTAACCTGAAGAAAGTGCGTATTCCAAAAGAAAAAAAAAGATGTCAGCACAACAAATGAAAAGTGTAAAAGAGAGAAAATGTATCCTCATCACAGGATTCATCTTTTTCCTAATGACAATTGTATTTGTGATAATATATATCAAGAACTGCTCAAGTTATGCAAAGACTAACAGGATTGAAGGATTACACAACAAAGGTCACATGTTATTCAGAAATAAGAGAGATGTAGACACTGATATCATTACAGATGAACAAAAAGATAACAATGATGATATCATTATAAAGGACAAAAATGATATTGATATTAATGCTCATGATAAAAACCATGATTTTAGATATGTTGATATAAATACAGCAGAAGATTTGTATGGATATATATGTATTGGACAAGGGTACGATTGTTGTTTACAATTGTATTTCATTCACAGCAATAATATTGACATCAAAGTTAAAATAGAATCCAAAACAAATTTTGTTAAAATGCAGGGATCTTATAGACTAAATAACAAAACCGGAACTTTTGAATGTAACATATTGTTGAGGAGTTCCTGGTCCATATTTTTAAAGGGTAATGAGTCAACCATTTGGTCTGGAGATGTGGATAATAATATGTCAAGATTTGGAAAATCACTTTATCCATTAGATCAATTTTTTTATCTTTTTCAAAGTTTCGTAAAAATATTAGATCCAGAACATTTAAACATCATTGGAGATGAAAAAGGAGACGTTGTAAGAACATGGGATTTTAAAGTAACAAGAAAATTTACTCAAATAAGGGTCAAAATTGATATCTTTATAGTTGATAAGATTGTTCCAGAAATTAATATTTTCCCACAATCTTTGAAAATTATGGAAGATAAAGATAATTTCCATTTGATATGTGATACAAAAATATCTTTACCTCAAAATTCATTGTTAACTTGGAAAAGGAATGATGAGTTTTTGGGTAGTTTTCTTTATAGTTCTACTATCATAATTCATAAAGGAATTTTTGGTAGTGTGAATTGGATCAATGATACATTTGTTTATCAACAAATGAGAGTATCTTTGAATGATACTGGCATATATGAATGTTGCATATCAATAGAAAATTATCCGGTGAAATGTGCAAAGGCAAGTGTTATTGTTATGTCTCCAAGGAAAACTCCATGTGTCAATAAGAAAAGTTTCTCTGCAAGCCCTTTTCAGATTAACCATTTCCAATCCAGAATTCTTTAGGAAAATTTGTCATTATTTTGTGGAACTTTAATGTTTCAGAATGGAAAATTTCTACAAGGTTTCCACAATGTCAAGGACATCTGGTTAATATGGAATTGGGTATTGAGAGATGGTTTGGAATTAATAATAGAAATCATAACAGAAATAAGCGTGGTATTGTTGAAGGTATTTTAGGAGGGATTGGCACAATCGGGAGTATAACAAATAGTATGGATATTAATACTTTAAAGTCTGATCTAGAAACCGCTGGTTTAGTGGGAAGTAATGATATTAAAATACAAAGACATTTAAATCAGATTTTAGAAAATATGGTAATTAAAACTGCTAATATAATGGGTCCATCTATTTTACATCTTCAAAATATTACTCTTGATTTGATGAGAAGTGAACAACATTCTCATATAGCCAGAGCATGCTTAGAGATTCAAACGGAATATTCCACTAATTTTAAAATAATTGCGCAAGCATTTCAGAGTGGAATAACTCCTCTTGGCATTTTACAGTATTTGCCCAAAGAATATTTATATGCGATAAATCATACAGATTTATGGGTAAATAAATGGATAGGATGCAAGCAGGACATATGTTATAGTTCTTCTATGATTCCAATAGCCGGAAAAGAACAAATTTTGGTTCCAATCACTGTTTTGGGATTACCTGTCAGTAATACACAATTATTATACTATAAATTACAGTATACAGATTTTGTATTTAACAATGAAAATTCTGAATTAGAACAATTAGATTTGTCATCATGTTTACAATTCCAGTCTAAAATTATATGTTTACCTAATCAAGATAAAAGCATATTTCATTCTTGTTATCATAATCACACATTATGTTCAGCAAGAATTGAAAATAGAATAAGTTCTGAATTAATTACTCGTGTAGATAAAAAGAAGGTTTGTTTTCAGATTATGTCAGATACAGAAAGGGTTAAAACTTTTTTCTCTTCTTGTACAAATACAGAAAACCTAAATCAAGGGTTGTATTGTATAGAAGGAGACATTGTTGCAATAAGTATTAATGGGTTGAGAACAAATTTAACAATATGTTTATGAAAAATATTAGCGCTCTTCCTACACAGTATAATATTTCCCAAATAGATGAATTTCCATGGGAAAAATGGGCAAATATAATTCAAAAGGATCAAGGTTTATTAATAGCTTTGGCTAAGGAATTGCAGAATGCAGAAGTATTGTTTAAACATGAACAAGGTAATTTGCAAGAAATATCGCATCAATGGTCAGAATTTTCAGGAAGTAATTGGTGGAAAAAATTTAGTAATAGTGTATCCATGTGGGGAAAAACTTCGATAACTTCAGCAGCAGGAAATATTTTATCACATCCTATTGTAATTATTTTTATTATTATCATGTTATTTCTTATATTCCAGTTATGTTTGATGTTTAGAATGAAAAAATTATATTATCGAATTAGAAGTGATATTAAGAAAGGAGATGATTTGTTACAAAGTAAATTGAAGAGGAAAATGGGTTTTGAAGGTACGAATTCAATTGTACATGACAAAACATTTGGAGTTATTGAATCAAAGTTTGTTTGAATGTGACATGAATGGTGATGAATGAATTTTTAATCTGAAAAATATGATTAGTATTCATATTTCAAAGGGGAATGTTATATTCTTAATATCTAAATTTTAATTGGCTTTATTATACTTTATTCAGAATATAATTTTTCCATATTGTGTGAAAGAGAACTCTGAATCAATTAATTTCTATGTTATGACTTGCATAGTTGAAAAAGTAAACATTTAAAACCTGTCAGGATTTTGATAAATGTTGTTTATGTTAAATCCTCCAGTTCATTATATATATGTTTTTAGAAAGTCAGTTAAGATATTATGCTTAAGAGTCTGAAATTCTCCCTCCTCCCCATTTCCTGCCATATCATGTATGTAATTAAGAAGTCCTATGTAAGTGAGAAGATATTTTTTTAGAGTCTGAAATTCTACCTTCTACCTTCCCCCCTTATTTCCTGCCATTTCATCAGAAGGTAGAATTGTGTTTTAAGTGTTAACATATGGTGACTTGACTATAGTAACCACTCATTAGCCCACACTATTGTAAAGGAGGAGCTATCTTTCGGTGCCAAAATTAGGAATTTCGGCTGATATAGTTATAAGATTTGGAGAGCAGACCTTCTCTTGTCTTTCAGCAGCCTAGAAGAAAGACACATCTCAGCACACAGAGATTTTTCCAGCATACAAAGGGTTATTCGGCCATTTTAAATAAGTACAATAGACCACATGGCTTGATATATTGATAAGAAAGAAAGATACTAATGATTATCATTGTATTATTTTTGTAAGTATTCTTTTCTATTTAAATGTGTACAAATAAATACACATTTTTGAATTACGCTGACTCAGAACTAATTAAGGAAATTCGTCTCACAATTATCAAATCGATCTCACCATATATACTTAAGACTTTAAAATATTTATTCATTACAAGCAATATTTTTACACTATGACCAAAGGGAAAACAGGGGCCCACCACAAGGAGCATATGGTCAACGTGGGAGGAGCCCACCACAGAATTATGGGAATGGGCATAGAGATAATTGGGGCCCACCCCGTGACTACTTCTATCCGTATGAACAATACTCAATACCTACATATAATCATTATGCTCCACTGAGGGATTATAATGAGGAGAATAGAGATGGGAGAACTCAAAACCATTATCAGGATTCCTACCATAACAGGCCTTTTTTAGGGAGAGGTATGGAGAATTACCCGCAGAGATATCCAAACGATCAGAGAGACCTAAGGAGAAGCCCACCAAGAAGAGAGAAAAGAGGGCCGGAAAAAGAATACAGAAGAGACTAAAAGGTGAGGGGATTTTTAATATCAGTGGCTTGCTCCAATCCCAAGAAGAAATTGGTGTGTTAGACAAAGGACTTAAGTATGCCCCTACAAAGAATTTAGATAAATTTGAGGCATATGTAGGAATACAGAAATATGTAAGGACATTGAATATTAAAAAATATCTAGCCAGTAATCCGATTAAAAAGCGATTCCAGACTGAGGATGAGGGTATTATACATAGTGATTTGAGGAATAAATCAGTTTTTAATCCGTCGGTCTCTAATAATAAGCATGTTGAGGTTTTTAAAAAAAGTAGTGCTACAAGACTTGAAAGATTTAAAAATCAAGAAAGTAGATGAACCCAAGTATATAAAGAGTGGCATTAGAAAATTGATGAAGAGAAAATACATTGTTATTCGTCCAGCGGATAAGGGAGGGGGCATTGTAATTCTCTCTAAAGTTCAATATAAAGAGAGTATGAAGAATCTACTAGGAGATAGTACCACATATACAAAGCTACCGAGGAATCCAGTATTTAAATGTAGAAAGGAATTGGAGCAGGTGGTACACTTGGGACTGAAGAGAAATATTTTGAACAAAAAGGAGGCAAAATTCTTGATTCCGGAGGCATGCAGGGCCCCGATTATCTACTCATTGCCCAAGATGCACAAAGATAAAATAAATCCACCGCCTAGACCCATAGTAAATGGGATTGACTCCCTAACCTCAAGAATTGGGGAATATATGGATAGATACCTACAACCAGTGGTCAAACAAACAAGAGCTTATCTGAGAGATACCACACAGGTATTACAGATTATAGAAGAACTATCAGAAAAGGAAGGACCATGGAGTATGGCATCGGCAGATGTTTCTTCGTTATATACAGTGATCTCACAGGCTTGTGAAGCAGTAAAATGGGGCTTAAGAAAATGTTTTCAGCGGAAATACCTTGTTAAATGTTTATACTTTTGCCTGAAGAACAGCTACTTCTGGTATGATCGTGAGTATTACCATCAAAGAACCGGAGTAGCGATGGGGGCCAAGTTCGCACCAAGTGTGGCATGTCTATTCATGTCCCAATGGGAAGAGGAATCGATATACCACGATAGACCTGAAGAACTAATTTTATCCTTATATTTTGGAAAGGAGATACCAATAGTTTAGTTACCTTTTTGGAAAGACTGAACCAAAACAATAGGAACATCAATTTGTCGTGGGAAGTAAGTAATAAATCTATATCCTTCCTTGACCTAGAAATCACACAAGAGAATGATAGATTACGCATTAAGACGCACTTTAAAAATGTAGATAAGAACAGATACCTGCCAGTAGGGAGTTGCCATCATCTTAACTGGCTATGTAACATACCTAAAGGGCAATTCATGCGGCTATGCAGAAACTGCACACATATTGAAGACTATCTGATACAAGCTGAAAAAATAGGTCAAAGGTTTACAGGTAAAGGATATATGAATGAAGAAATCAGGACAAAAATTATGGAAGTAAAAAGTTTGGATTGGGGAGACCTGATTAGAGATAAACAAACTGGCACATTCTATGTTCAGATGTGCATCTGAAGAGTCTGTTACCTGAATGTCCTAAATTTGTGTATAAGAGGGCACCGACATTGAGAGACAAGGTCGTTAAGAATGTCCCTGATCCACCATTTAATGGTTTGACTTTCTTTACGGGAAAAGTTTTTTTTCCCTGTAAACGTTGTTATGCTTGTATGAAAACGAAACGTCCATCTGAGAGGAAATTTAAGTTTATGTCCACAAGCACTGGAAATTCCTATGATGTGAAAGACCTTACAGTGGGGATTGAAAGCTTGGGCACCCCAGGTAAAAATGTGTATTAATGTGCATAACGAAGCCAAGGAAAGATGGAAAAATCTCCAAATGGCATCAAATTACAGATTAGACATTCTTATAATATGTCAAAAAAAGTTAGATTTTATTTCCATCACTTACACTTTCAAAATTACAGGGAAAAAAAAAATGGCGTCTGCAAAAGTTTGGGCACCCTGCAGAATTTATAGCATGCACTGCCCCGTTTGCACAGCTGAGACCTGCCAGTGTCATGGATTGTTCTCAATCATCATCTGGGAAGACCAGGTGATGTCAATCTCAAAGGTTTTAAATGGCCAGACTCATCTGACCTTGCCCCAACAATCAGCACCATGGGTTCTTCTAAGCAGTTGTCTAGAAAACTGAAACTGAAAATAGTTGACGCTCACAAAGCTGGAGAAGGCTATAAGAAGATAGCAAAGCATTTTTAGATGTCAATATCCTCTGTTTGGAATGTAATTAAGAAATGGCAGTCATCAGGAACAGTGGAAGTTAAAGCAAGATCTGGAAGACCAAGAAAAATATCAGACAGAACAGCTCGCAGGATTGTGAGAAAAGCAATTCAAAACCCAGGTTTGACTGCACGATCCCTCCAGAAAGATCTGGCAGACACTGGAGTTGCGGTACACTATTCCACTATAAAGAGATACTTGTACAAATATGGTCTTCATGGAAGAGTTATCAGAAGAAAATCTCTTCTACGTCCTCACCACAAAAATCAGTGTTTGAACTTTGCAAATGAACATATAGAGAAGCCTGAGGCATTTTGGAAACAAGTTCTGTGGACCGATGAGGTTAAAATAGAACTTTTTGGCCGGAATGAGCAAAGGTACGTTTGGAGAAGAAAGGGCACAGAACTTAATGAAAAGAACCTCTGTCCAACTGTTAAACATGGGGGAGGATCAATCATGCTTTGGGGTTGTATTGCAGCCAGTGGCCGAGGGAACATTTCACGAGTAGAAGGAAAAATGGATTCAATAAAATTTCAGCAAATTTTGGATGGTAACTTGATGCCATCTGTGAAAAAGCTTAAGTTAAAGAGAGGATGGCTTCTACAAATGTATAATGATCCTAAACACACCTCAAAACCCATCAAACTGAAGGTTTTGCCATGGCCTTCACAATCTCCTGACCTCAACATTATTGAAAATCTATGGATAGACCTTAAAAGAGCAGTGCGTGACAGACAGCCCAGAAATCTCAAAGAACTGTAACACTTTTGTAAGGAAGAATGGGCAAAGATACCTCAAATAAGAATTGAAAGACTCTTGGCTGGCTACAAAAAGCGTTTACAAGCTGTGATACTTGCCAAAGGGGGCAGTACAAGATATTAACTCTGCAGGGTGCCCAAACTTTTGCAGATGCCATTTATTTTGTTTTCTGTAATTTTGAAAGTGTAAATGATGGAAATAAAATCTAACTTTTTTTGACATATTATAAGAATGTCTAATCTGTAATTTGATGCCATTTGGAGATTTTTCCATCTTTCCTTGGCTTCGTTATGCACAATAATACACATTTATACCTGGGGTGCCCAAACTTTCGATCCCCACTGTATATGCTGTAACACAGAGGGAGCTGTGTATGTTCTACAATGTAGCTGTGGCCTGCAATATGTAGGCCGCACTAAAAGACCTTTGAGAGTGCGTATAAAAGAACATGTCAAAAATATTATCAATGGGTTCGACAAGCATAGTGTATCGAGACATTTTTGTACACACCATAATAAGGACCCTACCCATCTCCCATTTTGGGATATTGAGCCCTATAAAAAACATTGGAGGGGAGGACATAAAGTTAGGACACTAAGTCAATTAGAATCCAAGTG
Organism: Lithobates pipiens; assembly: GCF_037356315.1. Lineage (NCBI taxonomy): Eukaryota > Metazoa > Chordata > Amphibia > Anura > Ranidae > Lithobates > Lithobates pipiens. The sequence continues at coordinate 78,553,128 of NW_027507789.1, read as the reverse complement.
GATTTTTACTTTAGACACTTTTGTACCTCAGAGGCTCAATGTTGATTTTGACCTCAACTGTTTTATTAGTGATTTTTAGACCATTTTAGTATTTGGTATCTCTGTGTATTTTTTTTAGCACTGTATATTAGAAAGTGGTATAATGGGAACTTTGGACTTCATTTCCGGTATCCCGCACTAAATTATATGTATATACACTTTAAGATGATGTTTGTTTGATTTTTTTTAAACACCCCCCTTTTTAATTACATATTCCACTATGATATGATTAGTTTGCTGGACTGGGATTTTTTTCTGATATTTTTTTCTGCTATTGTTGCTTTGTTGAGTTTATGATGCGTCGGGGTGCTGATACTTAGCTCAAGTCGCTATGACTACCTGGGAGTATTATAGGAATGTATGGTGATTCATGATAAGTTCAGTATCTGAGTAGTATTATGTGGTTTTTTGAATAAATTTGCCTCATGTTCTGGAATATAGGATTACTGGTCTGTGTAATGTTTTAGGAATTTTAGAGATTACTTCTTTAGGATTGGCTCTTTTATTGGCATGTAATATTTAAACTATTAGCTTGAACTACTGTCATTGATGTTTTAATTATTGTTTTTTAGGTCTGTGGGTTTAATATATATTATTTGATTGGTATTTCACCATATACATCTAAAATGGGTATTTTATCTATGTTTTTCATATATATAATATTATGGTGGTTTTGATATAACCATCTTTTAATGTTGTTACTATTATTGGAATGCCCCCTGTTTGTTTTTTAATTATTTTATTGCCCATTGATACGTATGTTTGGATTGTCGTTCGGCGATACTGCACTGTATACATTGACGGGAAAATGGCCGTGATCGTAGCCCGTAGTAGAGACCCTATTTGTGAGGCGCGAGTATACTGGTATTGTCTACAATTTAATGGCCGCCGGCAGCCGTCCGGTTATTTCCCCTTATTTTGTTTGGATTGTCTATTAGAAAATGGCCGCGGTCCCAAACTCATGGTTATATGTTATAGGCTATGGGAAAATGGCCGCGGGTGTGGTTTATGGCCATCAGCGCTATGTTAGGTAGCGGCTACAGGAAAATGGCCGCCATCCACGATTACTAACTCATATGATTATTTGATATGGGCTACAGGAAGATGGCCGCGGTTGGTGTCTATGGCCATTAGCGCTATGATATGCAGCGGACTATAGGAAAATGGCCGCCATTCATGTTTACTATATGGGCTACAGGAAGATGGCGTGTTTGTTGTTTATGGTCATTAGAGCTATGATATGTACAAGAAAATGGCTGCCATTTACGGTTATTATTTAAGTGCTAGTTTTTCCTCCTATAGTCTATTCCCTGATGAAGTCACATGTCCAAGTGACGATACGCTTAGGATTGGACTAGAAGGATACCGGAAGTGACGTCCGGAGTACGGACGTGGAGTCCGTTCGTTTGATGCTGTCGTTTTTGCTTTTGTTTTGCCTATAAACTGCATGACTGAATGTGAGTACCCAGGACTATGTCCTTTTTAGAATGAAGTCTGATTTTAACTACATACTTCACTATTGGAGCTCCTTCTTTTCTCCTATGGACATGATTGAGTGTTTATGGCTAAGCACCTAGAAGGGGCCACCGGTATTACCCATACCATCTGATAACAACATTGTGATTACTGGAAGTAATAATTGCTGTTTACCTTACAGCAGTGAGGTAAGGTAGTCATTGCACCTAGTGTGTGGACACCGATTGTTTGAGGATTCACAAGATCACCGGTGGAACTGTGTTTTTATTCACGGAGTCATTATATCTCTATGACACAGAGTGGATTCACATATTGCATGTCTAAATACGGACTGTTTTTTATGTTATAGAAAGAGACACTGCCACTTTTATCGGATATTAACTATCCTTTTGCACTTTATTGGATATTAATTATTGTTTTGTTAAATATTTGCTAATATATTTTTTTCAATATTTTTTTCTATATTTATTTATACTGTTTTTCATTATATGCACTTTTCTATTTAAAACTATGCACTTAAAACTATGATCATATGAGTGAAAACATATTTGTTTATTTATTGTATATTTTTTCAGGTATATGCACATATGTTTTCACTCATATGATCATAGTTTTAGCGCTACACTAATTTTCTGTATACTATGTTTGGACTTTGAGTGTCAGCTGCTTTTGTATCTCACATTTTTTATGGTTTAGCGCAGTATTTTCCCCCACCTTACACATTGGTATCTACCAGCATAAATATAAGACGCGTGTATTTGAATTTACAGATCCCAGCTGAGGGCGATGGATCAAGGGCTATTTTGTCTTTGGACGCCGCCAAGGCATTCGACAGCCTTGATTGGTGATGCGCATGGAGGGTTTTGGCTGAGTTCCAGTTTGGCCTGTACTTTATTAATTGGATAAAATTGCTGTATAGACGTCCAGAAGCAAAAGTGAGAGTGAATAGTGAATATAGTGAATACTAAATTTAGATTGCTGAGGGGGAAGAGACAGGGGTGCCCTATGTCCCCCCTGCTCTTCACCCTCGCAATCGAACCTCTGGCAGTGTCTCTCAGGCCCCCCTCCCCCCTCCGGAGGTAACAGGATTTTGCAGGGGAGTAGTGGAATAAAAAGTTATTTCTAGGGGATACGCAGACTTCCCTGCTGAGGGCAATGGAAATAATTAAAAATTTGGGTAAATTCTCCAGTCTTACCATAAACTGGGAAAAATCTGCATTGTTACCAGTAGACTCCCTGGAAGGTCCCCTGCCTGAGGAGGTTGCCCAGATTCAAATAGTAGACAAAATGAAATTTTTGGGAATTAACTTTACAAGAGACCCCAAACAGTATAAAAATGTATATTGTTCCATTTTTGGAAAAATTTAAGGGAAAAATTTAAATATGGAAACGTCTCCCATTATCAATAGCAGGACAATGTAACTTGATTAAAATGCTATGGATGCCACAGCTTGTGTATGCACTACATAATTCTCCAGTGTGGGTATACAAAAAGTGCGTCCAAAAGCTAGATTTTATTTTTAGAGAATTTGGAAGGGTGGCCTGGCAAAAATCCGCTTATGTACCCGTCAGAAACCATGAATCAGACTGAGAAAGAAATTAAAGAATTTTAAATCACACTTGTTCAATAATAATAAAAGGTAAACAAAGTAAACGTAGTCAAAACATAGCCAGAGTTCAGGAACCGTAACGGATAGTCAGACAAGCCAAAACTTCAGGGGGCCAGGGAACAGCGTAGTAGAACAGCAAGCAGGATCTGGGGCCAGAAGAAATGTCAGCCAAGCAAGTCTTTAACAGGAACACAGGAGAGCGTCTCCAGAGATGTGACCAAGGCAAAGGCAGAGATCATCTGGACTGGATGGCTTAAGTAGGCAGGACTGACGAGCAGGATATCATCAACAGGTGAGTCACTGTGGAAAGATAGGAGCTGGCAATTAGCCGACAGCTGAGCACCCAGCTCAGAGAAGGAAGGGCTGAGTACAGGGTGAGGACAAGGCATCGAGGTGGTAAAGCTGTTGCAGACTAAAGGTTTTACTAAGGAGACATAAAATACATTTGAGATACGCATATTAGAAGGAAGGTTAAACCTGCAAAGAATACAGAAAGGCTCAATAAACTGAGGTGCAAAAGTCAAAGAGGGAACACGAAGTCGGAGTTTGCGAGATGACAACCAGACCCTGTCCCCAACCTGGTAGGAAGGCACAGACAGGCGTCTGCGGTCAGCATGGAGTCTGTGCCTATCATTAGCATGTCGCAAAGCTTCCTAGACTTGTGCCAAAGTGAAACAAAGACCACGGAGATGCTCCTCTAACGCAGGAATACTCTGGTTTCCAACCATGTTGCAGAATTCAAGGCACTATTGTGAGTAAACTCCGCCCACCATAAGAGGTCTGATCAGTTGTTAGCATGGTCAGAAATATAGCAACGTAGCAATTGCTCCAAGGACTGATTGGCTCGTTCTGTGACCCCATAGGATGCGCACGGGTAAAGCACTCTGGCGCACAGCTGTGTGCAATAGGAATAAACTAAAGCACACACACACACAGGGTGTGACCCCTCGCTGACCTATAAAGGAAGTGAGGTCATCCAAACACACTGCTGGTTTGTCTTCAGCTTCCTGTGATTCCCACGTCTGTTCCTGTGATCTGTATTACCCGTTGTGACCCGGATTGCCTCATTGACCTCGCTGATCTTCTCCTGACCCAACCTCTGGCTTGACCTTGGACTCCCACTTTCTAAATGTGTTTGACCCTCAGCCTGCATCAGGACTTACCTGCTATCTCCTGTGTTTGACCCCCGGCTTGTCTTGGATTATCCTTCTGTCTCAGTGTTTCTGGTACTTGTTGTCTTCCGATCTGGACTGTGTTTGACCCCTGGCCTGTCTCCTGGATTCTGCCTTTGCCTTACGGACTTGCTACCTTTGCTTCTGGACCTTCCCACAGGACATCACCTTTCAGCTCTGCTCAAGCTACCTGCTGATCTACTAGCAAGTGACTGTTCTACTGGTAGCTTGTGCCTCTTGGTGCAACCACCCTCTGTGCCACCTTCAGGGGTGGACTGCGCTGAGTCGCAACAGCGACCGCTCTCGACATCTTGGCTTTGGTGAGTACATTTATATGATAGTACAAACCAGCCATGACAGAGGCCAACAGAGCGGGTTCGCCATTAGAAGTCCTGTGCCAGCAAGTCTCTGCACTCACAGAAGCAGTACAGAAACTACAGGATGGCTATGCACAGATCGACAGCAGGCTTCAGCAACTAGCCACAGCTCCGGCACTCACAAATCCTACGCAGGCCTCAGTCAGCGGTGCCTCCACACCTCATGTCCAGCCTCCACCCGGTATGATGATGGCAGTACCCGAACCACGAGTACCCACGCCTGAGCGATTTTCAGGCGACCAAAAGAAATTCAGAGCCTTAAAATGCATGTTCCTTGTACTTGGCTTTGCAACCCAGGACCTTTTCTTCAGAGATTGTCAAGGTCGGGTTTATTATCTCTCTTTTGTCTGAGGAACCCCAGGCCTGGGCCCATAGCCTTATGGAACAGAGAAGCCCCTTGTTAAACTCCATGGACACCTTCTTTGAGGCCATGGGACAATTATATGACGACCCTCAGCATACTGCCACGGCTGAGGCTACCCTGCATGCTCTCTCACAGGGGAGAAGACCGGTGGAGAATTACACCATTGAGTTTCGCAAGCGGTCAGTTGACACCGGCTGGAATGAGGCGGCCCTGCGTTATCAATACCGGTTAGGGCTCTCCGAGAACCTAAAGGACGAGTTGGCCCGAGTAGAGACTCCTGCCTCCCTGGAGGAATTAATCCACAAAACTGGACAGGCGGATGCGCGAGCGGTGCTCCGAATGCCTCCAGGCCCCTCGGCCTAGTTGGATGCTTCCTAAGGCCACTGTCCCGTATCCGCCCATCCCGGTTCCTTCGGGTCCCTCAGCTTCGGAAGGGGAGCCCATGCAGCTAGGTTTGGTCCGTCCTCGTCTCACCCCTGAAGGGGCGACAACGAAGACGCCAAGCCAATCTGTGCTTATACTGTGGGGGGCTTGGACATTTCATTCAGAGCTGTCCCGTGAGACCCCGTAAGTTGCCCCCACGGTGTATAATGAACTACCAGAGTGTTGGTCCTGCTCAAACCTATGTGACTCTCTCTGTTTCCCTACAGCTGGCAGAAGAGAAGATCCCACTCCCAGCCGTGATTGACTTGGGGGCATGTAGTTGCTTTTTGGACATCTCCCTTGCACAGCAACTACGCATTCCAAGCCAGAATAAAGCAATACACCTTCTAGCCCATTTAGCAGATGGATCTCTGCCACACTCAGGTCCAGTAACACAGGAGACACTACCTTTGCTTACTATTACAGACTCTGGCCATAGAGAACTCCTACGCTTCGATCTAATATCATCTCCCATGTTCCCTATCATCCTGGGACTTCCTTGGTTGCAGGCTCATGATCCCCAGATCAGTTGGAACAAGAAGGAAGTGTCCTTTACATCCGCCTACTGTATGCAGCATTGTTTTGATTCCATTCCAGCTCCTTGTATGACCGTGGCCCCCACCACTAATCACCTTCAGCACATTCCTCAGGTCTATTCCGAGTTTAAGGACGTCTTTGATAAAAAGAAGGCTGACCGTCTACCACCACACAGACCATATGACTGCCCCATTGAACTGTTACCCGGCTCTGAGATCCCTTTTGGACGAATATTCCCCTTTTCCAAGACTGAACTAAAGGCTCTCAAAGTGTACATTGATGAAAATCTTGAAAAGGGGTTCATTCGCCCATCTTCTTCGCCAGCAGGGGCAGGTATTTTCTTTGTGGGAAAAAAGGATGGATCCCTTAGGCCATGTGTTGACTACAGGGAACTTAATAAAGTCACAATCAAAAATCCCTATCCACTTCCACTCATCCCTGAGTTATTCCAGCGCTTAGGATCTGCCAAAGTATTTTCCAAACTGGACTTGCGGGGGGCCTACAATCTCATTAGAATCCGTGCTGGGGATGAATGGAAGACAGCCTTCAGATCGAGATTTGGCCACTATGAATATATTGTTATGCCCTTTGGCATGTGCAATGCCCCGGCCACATTTCAGCATCTAGTAAATGATATCTTCAGAGACTATCTTGATGATTTTATAGTGGTATATATAAATGATATCCTTATTTTCTCTGCTTCTCTTGAACTCCACAGGGTCCACGTGCGGAAAGTCCTCACCATCCTCCGACAACATCGGCTGTACCTTAAGGCGGAGAAATGTGAATTTGAGATAACTACAGTTCAATTCTTAGGATTCGTCATTTCTACCGAGGGCATCTCCATGGACCCCCAAAAGATCAAGGCAATCTTGGAATGGCCTGCTCCAAGAGATAAGAAAGCCGTACAAAAAAGGTTTATAGTCTTCGCTAACTTCTATCGCAGATTCATCGCCGGGTTTTCTTCAATAGAAGCCCAAGAAGCCTTTACCAAACTAAAGACCTTGTTCACCTCAGCTCCTATTTTACGGCATCCCGATCCAGTACTACCATTTGTACTGGAAGTAGATGCCTCCAAGACAGCCACAGGAGCCATCCTCTCACAACGACAAGGACCTAAAGCTTTATTACACCCGGTGGCTTTCGCATCTCGGAAGCTGACCCCACCGGAGAGGAATTAGGACGTAGGCGACCGAGAACTATTGGCCATCAAGTTCGCTCTGGAGGAGTGGAGATACCTCTTGGAAGGAGCCACTCATCCCATCACAATATTCACAGATCACAAGAATCTTGAAATCTGCGGACTGCCAAATGCTTAAGACCCCGTCAAGCCCGTTGGACGCTATTCTTTTCAAGATTCCAGTTCCATATCTCGTACCCGCCCGGATCCAAGAACAACAAAGCGGATGCGCTCTCGCGCATGTTCCCTGAGTCTTCCCAGGTAACAGAGCCTAGTACGATCTTGTCGCCTCACAACTTCCTTCTACTCCCACAGCCTGACTTGCTTACGGCCATCAAAACCGCTTCAGTCCATTGCAATGACCCAGTCCTATCTACCTTGGAAAAACGTGACAATCTGTTTTGGGCCCGAAACAAGGTCTTCGTTCCCCTTGAGATTAGGACTCAAGTTCTATGGATGTGTCATGATCACAAATTGGCCGGCCATTTTGGGACACAGAAAACAGCGGAACTGATCTCTCGTTCTTTCTGGTGGCCAGGTTGGACACAGGACTGCCAGACTTACATTGCCTCTTGTGTACCGTGCCAGCGTAGCAAGGGTCCCAAGATCAAGCCCTGGGGCCTGTTAAGGCCTTTGCCCATTCATGACCGGCCTTGGGCAGACGTGTCAATGGATTTTATTGTGGAGCTACCGCCCTCGGAAGGTTTCACCACAATTCTGGTAGTGGTCGACCACCTTTCAAAGATGGCACATTTCCTACCTATGGTCGGTACCCCCTCTGCTCTGGAAACTGCCAATCTCTTTATTAAGGAGGTTGTCAGGCTCCATGGGGTTCCCAGCAGTATCACGTCAGATAGAGGTCCACAGTTCACCTCTAGATTCTGGAGAGAACTCTGCAAGATACTGGAAATGAAGATCTGTTTGTCATCTGCATATCATCCCCAAAGTAACGGGCAAACTGAACAGACAAACCAAACCCTTGAGCAGCATCTTCGCTGCTTTTGTTCAGGATCTCAAAATGATTGGTCGGCCCTGTTGCCATATGCAGAATTCGCCTATAATAATTCAATTCATACAACTACCAACCAGACTCCCTTTTGAATCAACTGTGGGTTTCACCCTTCTTTCCTCCCCAACTCCATTCCAGAATCCACTGTTCCTGCGGTCCAAGATCGGATAGCCGCCATCCAATCTAATTTCCAAAGGATCCAGACCATACAGAAGGCCCAGGATGATTACAAGAAATACCATGATAGGGGAAGGAAGGAGAACCCTACCTTTAAAATTGGCGAGGAAGTCTGGCTATCTGCCACTAATCTTAAACTTCCTTGTTCCACACGCAAGCTGGGTCCCAGATTCATAGGACCATTCAAAATCAAAAGAGTAATAAATCCTGTAGCCTTTGAACTACCTCTCCCTGAATCGTACAGGATACACCCTGTTTTCCATGCCTCCCTTTTGAAGCCTTTGGTTCCTAGTCTTTTTCCTGGAAGAGAAGTGCCTCCTCCTCCACCCATCAAGATCGATGGACAAGATGAATTTGAAGTGGAAGCTTTACTAGGATGCAGGAAAGTCGGTAGACAAATACAATACCTGGTAAAATGGAAGGGGTATCCTTCAGAAGATAACTCCTGAGAACCATCCAAGAACCTTCATGCTCCCAAATTAATAAAGACATTCCATCAGCAACATCCGGAATTGATGGCTAGCTTGGGCGTCTGGAGGCCGCCCCTCAGGGGGGGGGGCACTGTCATAGGATGCGCACGGGTAAAGCACTCTGGCGCACAGCTGTGTGCAATAGGAATAAACTAAAGCACACAAGCACACACACACAGGGTGTGACCCCTCGCTGACCTATAAAGGAAGTGAGGTCATCCAAACACACGGCTGGTTTGTCTTCAGCTTCCTGTGATTCCCATGTCTGTTCCTGTGATCTGTATTACCCGTTGTGACCCGGATTGCCTCATTGACCTCGCTGATCTTCTCCTGACCCGACCTCTGGCTTGACCTTGGACTCCCGCTTTCTAAACGTGTTTGACCCTCAGCCTGCATCTGGACTTACCTGCTATCTCCTGTGTTCGACCCCCGGCTTGTCTTGGATTATCCTTCTGTCTCAGCGTTCCTGGTACTTGTTGTCTTCCGATCTGGACTGTGTTTGACTCCTGGCCTGTCTCCTGGATTCTGCCTTTGCCTTACGGACTTGCTACCTTTGCTTCTGGACCTTCCCACGGGACATCACCTTCAGGGGTGGTCTGCACCGAGTCGCAACAGCGACCGCTCTCGGCATCTTGGCCTCGGTGAGTACATTTATATGATAGCGGGAGATGTGCAGACGAGAAAATAAGCTGAATTCTCAACTGTGCACAAAAGGCTCGCCAGAACCAGGACACAAACTGACTACTCCTGTCCGTGACAATCACTTTGGGTAGCCCAAGATCTCCCAAGCAAAAATGGAAGCCAGTTCCTTAGAAGTGGGCAACTTCTTAAGTGGAATACAATGAGACATTTTCGAGAACCAGTCAACCACCATAAGGATAACTGTGTTGCCCCAGAGTTGGGTAACTCCACAATGAAATCCATAGACAGGTGGGTCCAGGGCCTCTCTCCAATGCGTATGGGTTGTAGGAGGTCCACTGGAAGGTGTCGTGGAGTCTTACGCTGAGCACACACGGAAAAGGCAGCTACATCAGCCCTAGACTAGGCCACCCTGATTCTTCCCAAGGTGGCCAGCAGCCTTAGGAGAATGGTAAGTCTGGAGCATGGCAGTACGGAGACTCTCTGGGACAAAGCAGCGGTCACAAGGTTTCTCAGGAGGAGCACGGACCTGAGCAGCAAGAATTTTGTCACCCAACGAAGAAGTGAGACTGGTGCGAACCGTAGACAGAATACGATCAGAATGAATCACAGGAACTGGAACCAGCTCTATCTTGGAAGTGGAGGAAAATTGTTGTGACAAGGCGTCAGGCCTTACATTCTTAGTACCGGGTAAGAATGAAACAATGCAATTGAAACTAGACAAGAAAAAAGCCCATCGTGCCCTTCTGGGAGAGAGGCGTTTAGAACCTGCACAGTGGTACCTTTGAGGAGATGTCTCCATTCTTTCAGGGCTAAAATGATCGTTAACAACTCTCTGTCACCAATCTAATAATTGTACTCTGCAGGTGACATTTTTTCGGAAAAATAGCCACAAGAATGCATAGTGCTCTGAGGTAGGACCTTGGTTGAGACAGAAGGGCCTCAACTCCAGTCTCAGAAGCATCAACCTCAAGGATAAAAGGTGACGTAGGATCAGGATGTGCCAACACAGGAGCAGAAACAAAGGCAGCCTTGAGACTCTCAAATGCCTTAATGGACTACGGAGACCAACTCTGTTTGTTACCGTCCTTTCTAGTCATATCAGAGGCTTGACCAGAGACAAGAAGTTACGAATAAACTTCTGATAATAGTTCCAAGAAAATACTGCAGAGGACGTAAACCCACTGGTCGGACCACTGTAGGAGTGTTGACATTTTCTCTGGGTCCATCGAAAAACCAGCAGTGAAAATTACATAACCCAGGAATTGAACCTGTTCACGATGGAATTCACAATAGAGATTGTTCTCTCTTAGGCCGCGTACACACGGGCGGACTGTCTGTCCAACTTAATCCGCTGAAACACATTTCAGCGGACAGTCCGCTCGTGTGTGGGCTTCAGCTGACTTTTTCAGTGGACTGTCTGGCGGACTAAGTCTTTCGGAATTTGCGTAATATTTTCCGTCCAACTTTGGTTTCAACGGACAGTCCGTTCGTGAGTAGGCAAGTTGGACGGACTAAGTATGGCGCATGCTCAGAAAGGATTTACACGGCCGAAGGTTGCATTGCAGTGTATTGGACGTCGTATTTCTAGTCCCGTCGTACGTGCTGTACACGTCATCGTGCAAGCTTTCAACGGACTGTCTGTTCATCGTGTGTGGTCAAGTCCGTTCATTCAAAAGTAGGACGGACTGTCTGTCGGATTGTCTGACGGACTTAGTTGGCCAGACAGTCCGCCCGTGTGTACGCGGCTTTAGTTTCTGAAGCACACAACAGACATCTGTGTGGTGGCTCTCTAGGGACTTGGAAAATATGAGGATATCACTGAGATAAACCACCACACATATCTGCAACAAATCGGAGGACATTGTTAATAAATTCCTGGAAAATTGCTGGGGCGTTACAAAGGACAAAAAGCATTACGAGATACTCATAATGGCCTGTCCTGGTATTAAACGCAGTTTTCCATTCCTTGCCCTTCTTAATCCTCATGAGATTATATGCCCCTCTCAAATAAAGCTGCATGAGAACCATTGCTCCCTTGAGGCAGTCAAATAACTCAGTAATCAGCAGAAGTGGATAGGTATTCTTAATCGTGCAACGATTGAGACCCCTATAATCAATACAAGGTCTCAGTTCACCACTCTTTTTCTTCACAAAGAAGAAACCAGCACCAGCAGGAGACAAGGATTTGCAGATGAAACCTTGAGAAAGTGCGTGTGCAACATACTCCTCCATGGCCTTATCCCCCAAGACTGACAAAGGGTAAACCCGGCCACGAGTAGGTATGGCACCAGGTTGAAGGTCAATTGCGCAATAATAAGACCAGTGTGGAGGCAAACTACTGGCTTGACCTTTATCAACGACATCGCCAAAATCACGGTACTCCTCCGGCAGGGAGGGGAGTGAGGAGGTGCACAAGACCTTGGATACCTTCAAGAAGCATGTCTCACTGCATTGTGGTGACCAGGAGAGAACCTCAGCACGGAGCCAATCAAAAGAGGGGTTGTGCCTCTGTAACCAAGGATAACCTATAACCAGCAGAAACCTGGGTAAACCCAGCCACGAGGGGGGTATGGCACCAGTTGAAGGTCAATTGAGCAATCATACGAACGGTGTGGAGGCAAATTACCAGCTTGACCTTTGTCAAAGACATTGCTAAAATCGCGGTACTCCGCCAGGGAGGAGAGTGAAGAGGTGCACAGGACCATGGCTACCTTCTGGAAGCATGTCTTACTGCAATGTGGCAAGTAGTAGAGAACTGTCAGGAAAGGGTTCGTCCGCTGGTGAGATCCATCATTTGCAGGGGCGGGCTGGGGGGGCAGGGATGCAATTGCCCCCTGGGCTGCTCTGATATGCTGTGGCAAAGGCTGCTGTGCCGTCAGCTCAAGAGCACACATGCGCAGATCTTGAGCTGGCTGAGTCCAGTACTGTGATCCAGCGATGTCTTCATGTCGGGGCTGACAGTCTGTGTTACGCAGCACAGCCCCGCCCAGCCCCTCCCTACTCCACAACATTGGCTGGCAGAGGCTGGACCTGCTTCTTTCCCTGCCCACACTCCGGGGAAGCCAGTGTGCTGTCTGTGAAGAGGATGTGTGGGCAAGAAAGTTCAATCTGAGCAGTCGGCTGGAATCCAGTGAGGCTTCTGGGAGGCTGAGACCATCTAAGTAAGTAAGCTCCACCTCCCCCTCCCTGCAGCCAATTTTTTTTTTTTCTAGTAGCCTGAGCAGTACCTTCTAGATGGTATGATGTGGGGTCACACTGGCATGCTGCGGTTTGGCTGCAGTGTTGGTGTCCTGGCAGTCTTCCTGCATGTTGTCCCTGGTCCCATAGAGGTTGCACATTTTTACTGCATGTTCTGAAAGTGCACAAAACGTCCTGCATGCTGCTTCTTTGGTGCAATTCCAGAAAATGCAGCAAAAATGTGCAACCTAAAAGAAGTCTAGGGGACTGTGAAAGCCGCCAGTAGACTCGCACTGCAGCACACTAAAGGCTTGTATTCACTTGCAGCAGCCACTCCTCTAAAAAGTGATCAGTGCTCAGGTCACTTTTCAGAGGCATTTGACAGGCAGTGAGGAGTTGATATTAAATTTCATCCCTGCCTGTTTTAACCCTCTAAATGTCAATCCCTGCAGGTAATGATACGGTTCACTTTGAACTCCACCTCATTTCCATTACTCTCTGTAGGCATTAGATGTGCTCTCAACTTTTTGTTTGCACATCTAATAGCCAAGGGTACTTTCACACTGGGGCGGTGAGGGCAGTAGTGGTAAATCGCTGCTCGTTTTAGCAGCGCTAGCGGGGCACTTTTAACCCCCGCTAGCAGCTCAAGAAAGGGTTAAAACCGCCTGTGTTGCTCATTTCAGTGGGCAGGGCACCTCTCCCAAACCTCCCCAATAATGCTGCTTGCAGGACTTTTCAGAACTTCCTGCCAGCGCACTACCCCAGTGTGAGAGCACTCGGGGGCTTTTACACTGGGTTGGCATGAGAGGCAGAAATTTCAATCAATCTATGTGCAGACTGGTTGCACAGAATTCGATCTATCAACTGACAATACAACCAGCGTGTCTTTATTTATTTTTTGGCGATCACTGCTGGCTGCTAAGCTGCCGGCAGCGATCACTGTATTCTGATGGCTTGAAAACTTTCATCTCAGAGCACACACGCGGCTCTTATGGATGCTTAGTAAATCAAGTGCCAGGCTTCCCTAGCATTACACCTGTGTGACCGCGACCAAGTCTGGGCACAAGCTAGCACAGGCTCCTGGAAACATGGGAGGGTGGCCAGTAAGAGGAGAGCTGGGATATGACATTACTTGCCTCATATTCCTGCCACTCCTAAACCTGCTCCTCTGTAGCACCAAGCCCACGATGCCCTTAATCTGGCTGGTGCTCCGGTGTGCACCTGCATGTGCTTTTCTCACTAGCCGCAATTGACACAGGAGGAGCCTGCACCCTGATGAATCTGGTGGTCATGCCAGGGAGAAAGCAGGACTTGCGTGTTTAGCCTGCTGAACTCGCTGTGACTCTCGGCTAATCTGCTGGCTTGGCTTGCCCAGTGGTGTGGTGCTCACTCGCCAGAGAAGCTCCAGACTCCACAGGTAGAACTTAGTGTGGCGGCAGTGACAGCACAGTCTTTAGTCTTCATCTTCCTTTGTATGGGGTTTGGGGAAGGGGCAAGCTCTTTTTCTCAGTCTCTCTGGGGGCAATCATGTAGTCTCTCTCTGAGAGACTGCTCCAAAATGATTGCCCCCACAGGGAGGGACCGCTTCACACTGCCTACACAGAGAGAGTGACTGCTTCACACTGCCTGCACAGAGAGAGTGACTGCTTCACACTGCCTGCACAGAGAGAGTGACTGCTTCACACTGCCTGCACAGAGAGAGTGACTGCTTCACACTGCCTGCACAGAGAGTGACCGCTTCACACTGCCTGCACAGAGAGTGACTGCTTCACACTGCCTGCACAGAGAGAGTAACTGCTTTAAACTGCCTGCACAGAGAGTGACCGGTTCACACTGCCTGCACAGAGAGTGACCGCTTCACACTGCCGGCACAGAGAGTGAGCGCTTCACACTGCCCGCACAGAGAGTGACCGCTTCACACTGCCCGCACAGAGAGTGACCGCTTCACATTGCCCGCACAGAGAGTGACCGCTTCACACTGCCCGCACAGAAAGAGTGACCGATTCACACTGCCCGCACAGAAAGAGTGACCGCTTCACACTGCCCGCATAGAAAGAGTGACCGCTTCACACTGCCCGCACAGAGAGAGTGACCGGCAGTGTCAAGCAGTCTATCTCTCTGGGGCAATGTGAAGCATTCTCCCTCCCTCTCTGTATGGGGAATGTGGTGTAGATGGATGGTGAGCTGATTCGGGGATTCAATGGGCCACTTGACTGGACTTGCCTCACAGGCCTAAGGCTGCCAGCCCTCCCCTGATCATTTGGCATGCAGTGCTGAGGTCCACCAGCAGGTGTCTCCTGGCAGTTTGTAACTGTCAGGAGAGACTTTCCCTGCTGGTGTTGTGTCATCATTGGGCCGCAGTACTGGCGTCCACCAGTGGATGGATCCTGGCAGTAGGGAGCAGGCAAAACTTCAGGTGTTACTTGAGGACACTTACTGCAGTCTTATAAATACCCGGCAAGCCCACACATGCTTGCCTTGGTATCTCTCTCCCTGGGGCCCTGACCTTGAGCTTGCATCTGACCTGACCTGATCTATTCCGATCCCATGCTGGACCTGTCCCTCTTGTTTGCCTTGGATCCCTGCTCTGCAGCCCATCTATCCGTCCTCGCCCTGTCCTGTTTATTCCCCATCCTTACCCATCTACTGACCCCCCTGTGTATGACCTCAGCCTGGCTTTTTTTTTTTTTTTTTTAATCTTTTTTTTATTGAATTTTCAGTGTCATACAAAATCGCCCACGCAGGGGCCAAACATTTCCCACACAGGGGTAAACTTCCAAATGCGGCAACAGGCCACAACAAAGCACATTACAAAACATATACCCTGCCTCTGATGCGGCAACCGACCGCAACAGGGCAAATGAACACAAACATAAACTTGCCTATCTATACCCCACTGTGGGGAGAGGATATTGTAGGATAATTCGTGCTAAGTATTAAAATGACCGGATAAAGTGTCATAAGAGCAGGTGGGTCAGCCTATAACCATACTACATCCATACCGAACTATGGGTTATTTACTACATCTGTTGCCGTTGTGTTATCATCCAGCCAGCAGTTCCACACCTTCTCAAATTTCTTTGGGCAACCCCTGTTCAAGTAGGTGGCCCTATAGAGGGGTAAGCTAGCGTTCACCAGGTTTTTCCAGAATTTAATAGAGGGGGGAGACGATTGTTTCCAGGTCATGGTGATGGCCTTGCGTGCATTGTAGAGCAACAGGGATATGAGTGTTTTCCTAGCCCTGAGGATCGACATTTGTTCCACCAGCCCCAGCAGGCAATATTTAGGATCGCAAGGAATATTAACCTCAGTGGTCTTAACTATCACCAGGAGAACCTCTTTCCAAAAGCATACAATCGCTGGGCAAGCCCAGAAAATGTGAATGAAGTCTCCCAGCTGATAGGAGCAGCGCCAGCACTCCGGGGAGTGCGTCGGCGACATCTTGTGCAGTCTGTGGGGCGTGTAGTGGACTCTGTGTACAATTTTGTATTGGACCAATTTGTCCCTGGCTGAAACCAAAGGGGAGAACGGAAAATCCCAAATCTCCCTCCAGTCATCGTCATCCAACTCCGGTATGTCCACCACCCATTTCCTGCGGAGGGAGGACAGCTCGGGGACGGCAGCAACCAGTAGGGACCTGTAAATCTGAGACATGGGTTTCTCCAGGTCTTTTACCCAAAGGATGGACTCAAGCTCAGAGTACTCCAGTACGACCGGTTGTCCCAAAAATTGACAGCGATAAGCATGCGCGACTTGAAGATAACGGAAGTGGGCCCATGTAGGCACATTAAATTTGTCACGCAGGATATGAAAGGGAGCAAGTTCCCCGTTGATAACGACATGTTCGAGCGTCAGTATCTTACACTTGGCCCAGGCCTGAGGGTCCGGGATGGTATTAAACTGCGGAAGGCCAGGATTCAGCCACAGGGGGGTGTGAAGAGACCAGGAGTTCGGCAGGGACGCCCTCAGTGCCTCTCCCGCCCTCCACGCCCTTAAAGTGGTGCGCATAGAAGGGGTGAGGCAGTGAGGCGTTTTTGGGCCCCTGAAAACCAACCCCCTTAAGGCCTCCAGAGATCCCACTATAGCTGCCTCCAAGACCGTCGCAGCATTGGTCAGGTCCGGCTGCAGCCACCAGTGGACGGTAACAAGCTGGGTAGCTAGGAAATATTTGTGAAAGTCGGGAAGAGCTAACCCTCCACTGCCCACAGGCCTGGTGAGCGTGGTGTATTTGAATCTGGGGGACTTGGGTCCCCAGATGAAGGAGAGAAAAAGTTGTTTCAGAGAGTTAAAGAAGGCTTTAGTCAGCCATTGTGGGGAGTTCCTAAATATGTATGTAAGTTTGGGAAGGACCTTCATTTTAAGAAGGTTTATGCGGCCAATAAGAGAGAGGGGGAGATTGCCCCAAGCCTTTAATTTGGGCTTGATTTCTATCAGAACAGGTTCAAGATTGAGCCGGACAAAGTCCTTGGTCTCTCTTGAAATGACAATACCCAAATAGGTAAACCTATCCACCCATTGAAGCATGGTGGAGGATGGTGAGGTCCTGGCCCCCTCGTCCACCGGAAAGAGCTGAGATTTATGCCAATTCACCCTCAACCCAGTGAAGGCAGAGAAGGCATCCATGATTCCAAGTGCGCCCCGCAGAGAGTCACCGGGATCATTTAAAAAAAGCAGAAGATCATCCGCATAGAGGGCCACTCTCTCCTCCAGCCAGCCCACCCGAAGACCACGGACCTCGACCGAACTCCGAAGAGCCTCAGCAATAGGTTCCATGGCTAGGGCGAACAAGGCCGGGGAGAGAGGGCACCCCTGCCTGGTGCCCCGCTGCAGGGGGAACGAGGGTGAAAGGGAACCATTCAGTTTAATGCATGCCGTAGGACCGGTGTAAAGTGTACGTATCCAGGCAATAAACCGCAATGGAAAACCCATTCTTCTAAGGACCTCCCACAGATACACCCATTCCACTGTATCAAATGCTTTCTCCATATCAAGGGTGGCAATAGTCCTAGTACCTTGATTATCATGGGGGGCATGAATGTTAGAAAACAATCTGCGGATATTGATGTCAGTGGACCTACCTGGCATAAAGCCTGTTTGATCGGAGTCAATCAGAGATTTGATTACTGTATTGAGTCTAGTGGCCAAAATCTTAGTCAATATTTTTAAATCACAGTTCAGGAGTGCTATCGGCCTGTAAGAGGCACATTGCTTAGGATCCTTATTAGGTTTCGGAATGAGAACAATATGAGCTTCTCTCATAGAAGCCGGTAGGGAGCCCTGTTGAAGACAGGCTCGATACATCTGAGCCAGCCTGGGGGCAAGCAGCTCCGTGTGGGCTCTGTAATACTCTATAGGTAGTCCATCCGGCCCCGGGGTCTTCCCCGCTGGGAAAGACCTGATGGCTGTCAGGACCTCTTCTGGTGTGATCTCCGAGACAAGGAGTAGTCGCTCCGTGTCAGAGAGCCATCCCAGTGCTAGCGTATCTAACAACGAGGTCATTGTTGTGGGGTCAAAGCTGTCAGGGAGTGAGGAGACATACAGAGAGGAGTAAAACCTGGTGAAGGCAGCCAAAATATCCTCCGGAGAGGTAACCAGTGACCCTTCTGCTGTGAGTATTTCTGGTATAACCGCTACAGGCCTGTCCTGCTGCGCCAGCATAGCCAGCAGTTTGCTGTTCTTATCACCATATTCAAAGTATTTCTGTCTGCTGTCTTGTATATCAAGCCTGGTAGTGTCTGAGACATGGAGGTGCAATTCCCGCCTAAGTGATGAGAGGCGCTCGAAGTTGGGGACCGTTGCCGAGGCCGAGTACTGAGTCAAAGCCTCCTCAACTTCATGCTGCAAATCAGACACTTTGTCCCCAACTTCTGCTCTAACCGCCGCCACTGCAGAGATATACTGCCCCCTACCATAAGCCTTAGAGGCATCCCATGTCACCCCCAAGGAGGCTGACCCCGCATTGTGCAGCCAGTAGTCCTGCAAGGAGGGAGAAACTCTATCTTGGACTGCCGTGTTATTAATCCAATGGGGCTGCAGTCTCCAGAGGGCTTTATTCTTAAACTTGGTGGTCCTAACAATCAATTTAAGGGGGTGGTGATCCGATAAGCCAGAGGGAAGGTAGCTAGCCTCATGGACGTTAGCCAGGAGGAGGTCGTTAGCAAACGCCAGATCAATACGGGAGGATGTTTTAAACGTGGATGAAAAACAGGAGTAGGTTCTATCCTGGGGATGAAGCCATCTCCACACCTCCCGAAAGTCCGCTGCCTGGGCCCAGACACTAAGATCAGGATTAAAAGTCGATTGTGGGAAGGGTCTATCTAGATCACGAGACAAGGTGGCGTTGAAGTCTCCCATAAACAGGACACACGCCGGGCAATGCGGAGCCAGCCTCTCATATAAGCTATACAGGACGTGAATCTGGCTCGGAGGAGGCAGGTAGACATTAACAATGACATATTTCTTATTATAAATGCTCAGTACCACCATGACAAATTTCCCCTGGGGGTCCAGATGAACCTCCTGGAGCACGCAAGGCACTCGCTTACTAATTAGTATGGATACCCCTCGAGAGTACGAGGAGTAGGTCGCATGTAGCGCCCTTTGCACCCAGGGTTTTTTCAAAGCTAGAACCTTGCTGCCGGTGAGGTGTGTTTCCTGCAGCAGGACTATGTGAGGTTTATGTAGTTTTAAATATTGAAATAACAGAGACCGCTTATATTTTGAGTTGAGTCCCCTGACGTTCCATGATATAATAGTCAGCGACTCGGTATCTGAGGGAGCCATCATGGAACCCCAGGGGGGAACAAAATCAGGATGAGCTTAGATAACCAGGAGGCGCAGGCCAACCCAAAGTCAGTACACATATTCAGCCATATTCGAGCAGCACTAAATGTAAACTTAGCTTTTAAGGAAAAAATCCCCTCCCCACAAAACATAGAACACATAAAAAACCCTACCCCAACATCATACAAACCAAGGTCAATGACCAAAAATTCGGCCATCGAGCCATACAAACCGATGCGGGGTTTCTTCCCAAAACTTCAAAATCTTCAGATCACTGAGACCCCTGTATGGTGGGTCACACAAGAGTACAGTCCTTCCCGGTAGAATCCGGATCAATTCCGGAAGAGGGAGTCCGATCGTGGGGGGGGGGGGGACTGAGGGAAGGGGAATAAACAGGGGGGTGCGTCTAACCAAAAAGTGGGGTAAGTCAGTGATCTGCAGTGGAGCTCCTCAGGAAGGAGTAACAGCAGGTTATCCCGCAATGGAAAATAAATGGGCAATCAGTAAGGGCAAAGTGGGACCCAATGGGGAGGAAGTGGCTGGGGACAAGCAGAAACGATGCCAGGGGTTCAATCGAATCAATTTTGTAATGAAGAAGAGGAAGAGCTGGCCACCTCCCGTCGATCACGCTCAGCTACTCAGTCTTCCTGACCACATATGTTCAACGGGCATCCAGCCATGCTGCCGCAGCCTCCGGAGTGTCAAAAAAACGGGTGTTATCACCGTCCGAGATTCTTAACCTGCTGGGATACAGAAGACCAAAGCGAATTCCCTTCTCTCTGAGCCTGCGTCTTACATCCGTGAAGGACTTGCGTCTCTGCTGTACTTCCTGAGAGAAATCCGGGAAAAAGAGAAGTTTGGTGTTCTCATATTTGATTTCAGGCATGGTGCGAGCCGCCGCCAGGATGCGGTCCCTGTCACGGTAATTTAACAGCCGTAGCAGAAAGGGGCGCGGAGGAGCCCCAGGCCTCGGAGGGAGTGGTGGGACCCTGTGAGCTCTCTCCACTACAAAGGTGGGCGGCATCTCCCCCAGGTTGAGCAGGGTGGACAGGAGCTTCTCAGCAAACTCAGCGGGTCTGGGGCCCTCAGCCCTCTCAGGCAGTCCAAGTATGCGGATATTATTTCGCCTGAGGCGATTTTCAGTATCTATCGCACGATCTTGTAGCGCTTTCACTTGTAGCTGCAAGGCCTTTACCTCTCTGGAATCTGAGCGGACTGTATCCTCCACCGCGGAGAGTCTATCCTCCACCTCAGCAACACGCGAGCGGAACTTATCCATGTCCTGGCGGATGAGGCCAACATCTACACTCAAGAAGTCGATCTTTGCCGTCAAAGTTTCTTTACAGGATGTTATGGCTGCTAGGATCTCTGCACCCGTGGGGGCCTCCACCACCCCCGAGTCCGCGACCACCCGCGAGCCAGACGCCATCACCGCGGTGGACCGCCTGGAAGATGAGGCAGTGGTCGGCGGAGGGACACGAGGGGAGCAGGAGCCAGACTTGGAGCAGCGGGTCTTAGGTCGGCCCATCCGAGGCACCCCTGGAGATGTAAGAGGGTCCTGGTAAGTCCTCCAGCCGAGAGCTGAGAGCCTGCGCCACAGCAACAAAGCAGGGGTTGCAGCGGTGGTGGTGGGCCGGGTCAGGAGCAATGTCTCTCCACCAAAGGACAACAGTCCAGTGGGCGGGTGCCGGACTTGGGGCAACTGACAGGGGGGCAGTCCACTTGCCACACAGGAGTGGGGTCCTCAGGAAAGCACGGCCACCACGGGGGGAACACAGGGAGGGAGAGGGATGGTTCCAGGGCCCAGGATGATAGGAGGGCAAAACAGTACAACAGCCCTGACCCTGAGAGTGGAAGATGAGGTGGGGGGAGAAGGGCTCAGGATGGCACCCGTGAACGGTTGCAAAACTACCCCCCAGTCCCAGACCAACCTTGTCCCAGGGTCCTCCAACAGGGATACAGGAGTCTGATGCCTCTTCAGCTGCAGATGGGAGTTCCGGAGCTCAGTGAGGGGGGGAGACAGAGCAGGCCTCAAGATGGTAGTAGGCCCCGGGAGTGGAGATCCGGCCGCGACCCCGCAGTGATCCACCGGACGGCCAGGCTGTACAATTTCAGGTGGGGTGGCTGCAGCCGATGCCCATCAGCCCCCAGGATGAGTCCGGAGTCCCCTCAGGTACAAGGGAAGGGAGGATGGCTCCGGATTGTCTGGGCCCAAGATGGCGGCGGCCGCGAGCTCCCAGGGATAAACAGCTCTCCTCCCCGTCAATCCTCAAAGCCTCCTCACCTCTCGGGGTCCCCCAGAGGGGTGGCAGGCGATCCGGATGGCGGCGATGCTCCCTGATGCGCCGCTCCGCGGATCGCGGCACTTGAGCCCGGGGATCGCGGAAGCGATGTAGGCCACAAGATGGCGGCGGATCCACAGGGCAGAGAAGCAGCCACAGCCCCGCAGAGCTGCAATCGGTCGGCCGGGCCAGGCAATATCCACTGGGATTTGTGCAGGAGGGTAGTCAGGCTATGTATGGAGAGTTTGGAGACTCTCCATGCGCTGGAAAGGCAGGATGGATGCGGATGATTTCAGGATCAGTGGAGCTCCTTAAAAGCACGTCCTTACTCGGCTACATCCGGGCACGCCCCCACCTCAGCCTGGCTTTTGTTACAATTCTGGTATTTCCCATTATTTGTATATACCATTGTTATTTGTGGGTTTGGGTTGGTTGTGCACTGTTATATTCACTTACTTGTCACCTATGAAAATAAACACCATTATTATTCACTTACATGTGTTTCTGTTTTCCTCTGTGCAGTCCACACAATCTGGTCACACCTGTTCATGACAAGAACCTCAGCATGGAGCCAATCAAAAGAGGGGTTGTGCCTATGTAACCAAGAATAACCAATAACCAGTGGAAACTTAGGTGAGGAAATAACTTGGAATTGCATTATCATATGGTGAAGAGCCACGGACAATGAAACAGTCTCATGAGTCACACCGTCTCCCGTCAAGATCCTCAATGGCAAGTGGAGTATCATGCAGCTGCAGCGGAATCGAGTGCTTAGATACAAAGGCAGCTTCAATGAACACGCCTGCAGCCCCAGAGTTGATTAGAGCCTGTAGCTGGAAGGACGGCTCAGCCCAAGAAAGGGTAACCAAAACCAGGGGCTTATCCTTCAGGGTAACTGGGGACCAAACAATGCCACCTAAGGTCTGTCCATGACAGGATCTCAAGATTCAGGCGTTCCCTGGATGGGTAGGACAAAACTTCAAATGTGACCTGCCTGGCCACAATCTCTCCCTCCTCCTAATGCCCCATACAAACGATCAGATTTTCCGACAACAAATGTTGGATGTGAGCTTGTTGACTGAAAGTCTGAGGCCGCGTACACACGGGCGGACTGTTCGCCCAACCTTGTCCGCTGAACAGTGTTTGGGCGGACAGTCCGCTCGTGTGTGGGCTTTCAGCGGACAGTTTCAGCGGACAGTTGGACGGACAAAGTCTTTCGGAAATTCCGAAAAACTGTCCGCTGAAACTGTGTTTGAGCGAACAGTCCGCCCGTGTGTGGGCCTGTCCGCTGTACTTTCGAAATGAGCGGACTGTTCCCGCTCGGAAAGTCCGCCCATTTCGAGCGCGTGTACAGGTAGGCGGGGCCCGCGAAGGAGACGTCGCGGGCTCCGCCGCCTGGAATGGGCTTAAAGGGGAACCCCAACGCCGAAAAAAATCGGCGTGGGGGTTCCCCCAAAGTCCACACCAGACCCTTGTCCGAGCACGCTACCCGGCCGGCCAGGAAAGGGGGGCGAGCGAGCGCGCCCCCCCTCCTGAGCCGTACCAGGCCACGTGCCCTCAACATGGGGGGTGCCTTGGGGAAGGGGGGGCCGCGCGGCCCCCCCACCCCAAAGCACCTTGTCCCCATGTTGATGAGGACAAGGGCCTCTTCCCGACAACCCTGGCCGTTGGTTGTCGGGGTCTGCGGGCGGGGAGCTTATCGGAATCCGGGAGCACCTTTAAGAAGGGGGCCCCCGGATACCGGCCCCCCACCCTATGTGAATGAGTATGGGGTACAATGTACCCCTACCCATTCACCTGTGAAATAAAGTACAAAAAAAAAACACAACACAGGGGAAAAAATATTTTATTGCACAGCTCCGGGGGTCTTCCGTCTTCGGGGGTCTTCTCGCCGGACTCCTCCGCTATCTGTGTGTAGCTCTTTTACTAGCGGAGGAGTCCGGCTTTCTTCCTCCCCGCCGCCGGCCTCTTCTCCCGACTTCGGGGGTCTTGTCCCCCTCTTCGGTTCTTCTGCCGGGCCACCGCGCCTTCTTGTAGCTATTTTGCAGGCGGTGGCCCGGTCTTCTGTCGCCGCTGCCTTCCGTTCTTCTGTCGCCGCCTTCGGTTCTTCTGCCGGGCCACCGCGCCTTCTTGTAGCTCTTTTACAGGCGGTGGCCCGGTCTTCTGTCGCCGCTGTCGCCGCCGACTTCCGTTCGTGTTCTTCTTCTTGTTCTTCTTGTTCTTCTTGTTCTTCTCCAGGAGATGTTGACTCGTCGCTCCCTCCGGCCGGAATGCCAGAGCCGCGCTGTGCGGTCACTTATATAGTGACAATGGGGCGGGGTCACATGGTATATGTCACATGGGTTGGTCACATGGGTTGATGTCACATGGGGACTATGACATCGTAAGGGGGCGGGGTCACCATGTGACCAACCCATGTGACATATACCATGTGACCCCGCCCCATTGTCACTATATAAGTGACCGCACAGCGCGGCTCTGGCATTCCGGCCGGAGGGAGCGACGTGTCAACATCTCCTGGAGAAGAACAAGAAGAACAAGAAGAAGAACACGAAGAAGAACACGAACGGAAGTCGGCGGCGACAGCGGCGACAGAAGACCGGGCCACCGCCTGTAAAAGAGCTACAAGAAGGCGCGGTGGCCCGGCAGAAGAACCGAAGGCGGCGACAGAAGAACGGAAGGCAGCGGCGACAGAAGACCGGGCCACCGCCTGCAAAAGAGCTACAAGAAGGCGCGGTGGCCCGGCAGAAGAACCGAAGAGGGGGACAAGACCCCCGAAGTCGGGAGAAGAGGCCGGCGGCGGGGAGGAAGAAAGCCGGACTCCTCCGCTAGTAAAAGAGCTACACACAGATAGCGGAGGAGTCCGGCGAGAAGACCCCCGAAGACGGAAGACCCCCGGAGCTGTGCAATAAAATATTTTTTCCCCTGTGTTGTGTTTTTTTTTTGTACTTTATTTCACAGGTGAATGGGTAGGGGTACATTGTACCCCATACTCATTCACATAGGGTGGGGGGCCGGTATCCGGGGGCCCCCTTCTTAAAGGGGGCTCCCGGATTCCGATAAGCCCCCCGCCCGCAGACCCCGACAACCAACGGCCAGGGTTGTCGGGAAGAGGCCCTTGTCCTCATCAACATGGGGACAAGGTGCTTTGGGGTGGGGGGGCCGCGCGGCCCCCCCTTCCCCAAGGCACCCCACCATGTTGAGGGCACGCGGCCTGGTACGGCTCAGGAGGGGGGGCGCGCTCGCTCGCCCCCCTTTCCTGGCCGGCCGGGTAGCGTGCTCGGACAAGGGTCTGGTGTGGACTTTGGGGGAACCCCCACGCCGATTTTTTTCGGCGTTGGGGTTCCCCTTTAAGCCCATTCCAGGCGGCGGAGCCCGCTACGTCTCCTTCGCGGGCCCCGCCTACCTGTACACGCGCTCGAAATGGGCGGATTTGCCTCCTCCTTACGTGGGCGAGTCCGTTCATTTCAAAAGTTGAGCGAACTGTTTGGCAAACAGTTCGCTGAAACAGTCCGCTCGTGTGTGGGCAAGTCCGCTCATGCAAATTTTGAGCGGACTGTTTGCCGAAACTGTTTGACGAACAAGGTTGGGCAAACAGTCCGCGCGTGTGTACGCGGCCTGACTGTGTATATGCTCCATCGAACATTTGCTGTCGGACTTTCCGCCAACAAATGTTGGCTAGCGGGTTCTCAAATTTTCCACCAACAAAACTTTGTTATCATAATTTCTGATCGTGTGTACACAAGTCCGAAGCACAAAAGTTCATGCATGCTCGGAATCAAGCAGAAGGAGCCACACTGGCTATTGAACTTCCTTCTTCTCGGCTCATTGTACGTGTACGTCACCACGCTCCCATGTTCGTAATTGTTGGCTACTGTTTTGTTCACTATATTTTATGTATAAGAAATTATATATATTATGTTTATTTTCACTTTGAGGAGTGGATACTTTAAATTGATGCAATTTTTTGTGTGTATGGAGTGTATTTAGTATACTGATCTATGTAATAAGCACAAAGGAATTTTTTAAGATAGATTGGGTGAATTAATATTCACATAGTATTAGCGCTACGGGGTATTATTTATTTGCTGATTATCAGTAACATATTTTGATGCACCTATAATTTATTTGTAATTGTGTATTTAAGTAGCAGCTAAGATTTAGGGTGGTTTATGACAGCGCAGTGATGATACACTAAGTAGGCGGATTGAGTTTCGTGTATCCATATAGATATAACACAAGTTTACAGGAGCAGCCACAGTGGGAGATTCCAGGTGAGCCGCGTGTCTCAGGAGTGTTTGTAATGCCATGACAAACTGATCCATGCGGTGATCCTGCTCATCCAATCTGGAAAAAATATTAACAAACAAACAAATGGATTAACTGCATCTTCTGAATTCATGGTCTTCGCCTACTGTCAGAAACCATGAATCAGACTGAGACAGGAATACAGTTAAATCACACTTGTTTCATAATAATAAAAAACATGAAACAGAGTAAACATAGTCAAAAGATAGCCCTAGTTCAGGAACCGGAATGGATAGTCAGACAAGCCAAAACATCAGCGAGCCAGAGAACAGTGTAGTAGAACAGCAAGCAGGATCTGGAGCCAGAAGGAATGTCACCCAAGCAGGTCTTTAACAGGAACACAGGAGAGCATCTCTAGAGATGTGACCAAGGCGAAGGCAGAGATCATCTGGACTGGACAGCTTAAGTAGTCAGGACTAGTGAGCAGGATATCATCAACAGGCAGTTGCGGGTGCAGGGGGTGCCATAGCCCCAGGCGCAACATTTAGGGGGCACCACTGCGCCAGTATGTGTCACTTACTGCTGCTATCTCCTCCTAATTTGAATGCCTGTGTCCCCAAGGTTCCGGCTGCCATGTTAAGTATCTGGTGCCCTGTGATTGGGCGTATGGGGGTCATGTGCGGCGTAGGGCTGGCCTGTCTGTGATCGCTCCTGAAGTCCTGCCTCCGCACGTGACCCCTGGCCCGCCCTATCACAGTGCGCTGTGCCGGACACTGGAGAGAAGCAAAAATGTGAATTGTCTTCTCCTCCAGGCTCCTCATATCGCCTATCTCCTCTGATATCATATCTGGATTGATGCAGGACAAGAGAGAGACAATAGAGAGACAGAGAATAGAGAGAGAGAACCAAGAGAAGAGAGAGAATAGAGACTAGAGAGAGAGAAGAGAGAGGCACAGAGAATAGAGAGAGAACCGAGAGGAGAGAGAAGAGAGAGACACAGAGAATAGAGAGAGAACTGAGAGAAAAGAGAGAGAGAGACACAGAGAATAGAGAAAGAACTGAGAGAAGAGAGAGAGACGGAGAATAGAGAGAGAGAACCGAGAGAAGAGAGAGACGCGGAGAATAGAGAGAGAGAACCGAGAATAGAGAGACAGAGAGAGAGACAGAGACCGAGAGATGAGAGAGAGAGAATAGAGAGAGAGAACTGAGAGAAGAGAGAGAGAACAGAGACAGAATAGAGACAGAGAATAGAGAGAGAGAACCGAGAGAAGAGAGAGAGAAGAGAGAGAGAGAGAACAGAGAGAAGAGAGAGACTAGAGAGAGAGAGAGAGAATAGAGAGAGAGAACAGAGAGAAGAGAAAGAGGATAGAGAACAGAGAGAGTAGAGGGAGAGAGAGAATAGTATAGTATGGTGGTCAGTTAGTATAGTGTAGTATGGTGTGTAGTGTAGTGGTCAATCAGTGTAGTGTAGTATGGTGATCAGTCATTGGCAGGGGTCAAGTCCTGAGGAAAAAAGTGTGGGAACTCCCACCCAAGATCCACTCCCCCACCAAAAAAAAAGTTAAAATGATACGCTCATATGCATATATATATTTCACAGAAAATACAGTGACTGCAAATGCGACATGCTACAAGAGATGACCAGACTGCGAATGCAACTACAGGAGATGACCAGACTGCGAATGCGACATACTACAGGAGATGACCAGACTGCGAATGCGACATACTACAGGAGATGACCAGATTGCGAATGCGACATACTACAGGAGATGACCAGACTGCGAATGTGACTACAGGAGAGGATCAGACTGCGAATGCGACATACTACAGGAGATGACTAGACTGCGAATGCGACATACTACAGGAGATAACCAGACTGCGAATGCGACTACAGGAGATGACCAGACTGTGAATGCGACATACTACAGAAGATGACCAAGTAGCCAGTTTTAAAATTGAAACCTGTCCTCAGCCCCTTTATAGCACCCTTCTTCACATTCCTGTCCTCACCCCCTTTATAGAACCCCCCTTCCCATTCCTTTCCTCACCCCCTTTATGGCACCCCCTTTACATTCCTGTCCTCACCCCCTTTGTAGAACCCCCCTTCACATTCCTGCCCTGCCTCCCTTTTATATCACCCCTCCTCATTTCTTTCAGTTTCTGATACTTTCCCCCTCCATCCTTCATAACAGTGTCCTCTTCCCTGTCTTACTTTACACAGGACACAGCAGATGACATCGGAGGCACAGAGCTGACATCAAAAGTGCAGCAAAGGGATGGATGGAGGGCGGGACCTGCCCCAGTTAACTGATTGGTTGATAGAATGCAGAGTGGTTCTATTAACCAATCAGTTAACTGGGCAAGCCCCTGCCCTCCATGCATCGCTGTGCTGCTCTTCCGATGTCAGCTCTGTGAAGATAACACAGCTAGCAGGCAGCGGCAGAAAGCAAATATTAAATGGTGTGACTGCACCGGGGCCACACAGATCATTGACTGACTTGGCCCGCGGTCCGCCATTTAGTTGATGCCTGTGCTAGAGCCTGGGGCGGCTCTAGTCCTGCAAAGGGAACAGCGTGAAGTGTGAAAAAAGTGCAGGGACGCCATTCCCACGCGTTTCCGCAGGACTTGAGCCCTGGTCAGTGGTATGGTGGACAGTGTAGTATAGTGGTCAGTGTACTTTAGTATGATGGTCAGTGTAGTTTAGTATGGTGGTCAGTATAGTGTAGTATGGTGGACAGTATAGTATGGTGGTCAGTGTAGTGTAGTATAGTGGCCAGTGTAGTATAGTGGTCAGTGTAGTATGGTGGGTAGTGTAGTATGGGGGTCAGTGTAGTGAAGTATGGTGGTCGGTGTAGTGTACAGTATAGTATAGTGGATAGTACAGTGGACAGTATAGTGGTTAGTATAGTGGATAGTATAGGGGACAGTGTAGTGTGTAATGGTCAGAAAAGGAATCTGGTTGGTCAGTAGTAGTACTATTGTATTGTTGGAAGGGACTTGGAGTGTCCGCAGGTTAGGGGGCGCAAATTAATTGCCTTGCCCCGGGTGCGGACAACCCAGGCTATGCCACTGTCAACAGGTGAGTCACAGTGGGGAGATAGGAGCTGACAATTAGCTGACAGCTGAGCGGCCAGCTCAGAGAAGGAAGTGCTGAGCCCAGCCCTGACAGTACCCTACAACTACAAAGATAGGAAGGAGGGATTGCACTTCCACACCCTGAGTTACTTCCTCACGGCACAGTTACAGCATATGGGATGGTGTGGGTTGGAGGAGGGACATGTAGGGAGGGAAATGTTGCTACAAAATACTCCATATAGATCACTGGCGGAGGCCATTGAGGGGGGCTCTTCCCCTCTAGTCTTTCCACATTGAGTTTAATGACAAAAGTATGGGATACAGTGAAGATGCTGCTGGGATACAGGGGATATACAGAGTATAATCCCCTATGGGAAAATAGAAATCTTGGAGAAATCCAGAAGATGGGGACAATAAAGAAATGGGAAAGGTGTGGAATAAAGCTTATTAGTCCACTATATAAAGATGACATTCTGAAATCTTTTTCAGGAACTGAGGGAACAATATACAATGCCGAATAAATCCTTTTTAGGTATCTACAAGTTAGGCATGCTCTGGGAGAGCAGTTTAGAGAGGATGCACTGGTATGGTGCAAGATCCCCTTGCTCTAGAAGGTAATAAGTGCAACAAAAGGCCTTATCTTGAGCTTATACCTGCATATATGCAAGGGGAGCCTGGAGGAGATGGAGGGCCCACCAGGTAGGAGGAGACGGGAACAGGATGTAGGAACTATAACGGAAGAACAGTCCTTGAATTGAGCCCCTTGGTCTCACTTTCCCCCTCCGAAAGGATTTCACATCTGTTCTTGTTATATAGGAGCTTATTATACCCTCCAAAGGCTCTTTCTGTTTGACCGCAAATGGAATGGAAGTTGTCCAAGGTGCAGGGAAATGGAAGGTGATTTAATCCCTGTTTTCAAGATGTCCCCCAAAACCTGGATGTTAGGCTTTGTGTGCTGGGACTTGTAGAGGGGGAGGGAAACCCCAGAGGTACTCAGATAGCAATCCTTAGGTGCCTTTTTTAGGCAAGGAAACTGATAGCACAAAGGTGGCAATTGGTCTCACCTCCATCATGTACAGAATGGTAGTGAGGTATGAACGAGACAATCTGGAAGGAAAAATCTGTCAGACAAGGTTGTATAAGGAAATATGAAGAGATCTGGAAACCCTGGTGGAGAGGCAAAGGGGTATCCCCCCTAGAATGAGGTGGAAGATATCACCAACCAGAAACCTTTTGTACAGAGGGAGAAAGATAAGAAGGGCTGGAAGAGAGTATAGAGATGAATAAAATGTATGGTAAAGGAAAAGGGACAGAGAAGAAGAGTAATAAAGATAGGAGGTGACGTGGGGGGTGAGTGCAAGAACCCCCCAGGCACCTCCAGAGATGGTGAAATACGTCCCCCCGGGAAAAAAACTGCCGGAGAGCATCTGGCTCAGTTCGCTTGGGGCTCTCAAGATGGCGCCGGCTCACAGAAGGAGGAGGAATGGCCGCCACTACAGCGCTCAGCAGAACCACTCCAGCAGGCATCTCCCTTCCAGGACAGGGTGAGTCCACAATTCCAGAGAGTAAGAGGGACAAGGAGGGGAAGATCGCTGGATAGATTTTCTGATGGCAGGACCAGAATTGATAAGGAAGCCGAGGGGGAGGAAGAACCATCCCTGCACCAGATAATGGTGGCCATACAGGGTTGTCAGAACAAGATGATTAACCACTTTGATGAACTTAAAATGGAGTTCTCATTTCTGAAGCATGATGTGCAGAGGTTAAGGGAAAAGGCACAGGGCACAGAACGCAGAGTGATGGCCCTGGAAGAGATTGTCAGGCCATTAGACACTGCTGCACAAGTGACAAAAAAGACTTTGTCAGATCACACTTTAAAGATGGCGGACATGGAAGACCACATGAGGCGAAACATAAGGTTGGTGGGTTTCCCGGAAGGAGTGGAGGGAAGGCGCCCCAAGGAATTTCTGGAAAAGCGGTTGATTGACAATATGGCCCCCAATATCTTTACAAATATGTTTGCCATAGAGAGGGCCCACCGTATCCCAGGCAGAGCTCCTCCTAAGGGAGCCCCCCCAAGATCCATGATCGCAAAAGTTCTGCACTTCCGGGATCAGAAGAACATTCTTAGGGGTGCCCGAACAGGGCCTGAGCTGAGATCGGAGGGAAATCGCATTCCAATATACTCAGATTTTTCAGCAGCTACACAGAATAGTACAAAGGAAAAGCTGCGCTATTCAAATAAACCGCCCTATGAGAAGCAGCTCAAATTGTTATACTACGACACTCTAAACTGTATTCAATGGGGAGCTGCGCTAAATGAAATGAAAAAAAAGTTTTTCTATAACTTAAAAATGTAAAAACCAAAACAAATACCCTTGATATCGTGTGCTATTACCCACATGCGTTCATATGAGTGAATATATAAATCAATGACAAGTTACTGACAAATATGGATTAAATAAAGTGCATGAATAAATTAATTGATTATATGAATAAATTGATCAATTATGTAAATAAATGAGATAACAATGAAAAACACAATCCAGACTAGTTGGAATGTGAAGAAACCACACCACTTATGACAAATAATGTGAACTAGCACCACCAGGTGTGCCACCTCAGAATATAAATTAATTGAAGTGAGTAATAAAGTACCTGAAAATTAATATAAATACATAGGCATAAAAATAAATAAATATGACAAAATTCAAAATTCAGTGTGTAAACAAAAAGAATAATAGTCCAAACGAGTCCCATAGATAATAACAAGTCAAAAAATTATAAATAGTCCAATGTGAAGTGAAAACTGGCACCAACAAAAATTTGTGTGGAAAGAAATCCGATGAAGCACCTCCACCAATGAATAATTAGGGCCACTTACCAGAGCGTAGGATCTCAGTGTTAACTGAGATCAAAAATCATATATATAGATGGTCTAGGTGAACCGTCCCAGGAAACCACACCGGACCTCTCTCTCCAAATATTCCAGACGATTAAGCGATAATGCCCCAATCCATGTAAAAAAGACAAGGGGACAGGCGCATAGCATAAAACCCTTTTAATTAGATTATACAAATAAAAAGCAAGTAGACTCACATGTTCAATGAACGTAAAGGCAATTTACAAAATCGAGCCGGCCGGCTCTCGGCTACCGCCCGCACTTCCGGGTCTGGCGTAGAACGCGATGACGTCAGCACGCCATTCCTCCCTATGCGTTTCATCACTAAAAGGACGGGGTCACGGGGTGGATGCAATTTGCCTATTGCTGGAGGGTGGGGGGAAATACTTTTTTTTTTTTTTTCTCAACCTCCAGGGGTTTTTTTTTTTCTCTTTTTCTGTTATTTTTTCTATATACAGTAGCTGGTGTCCCACTCCAATGGTGGCGACAGAATGTGCTGACTGCTCTAAACGAATTTTGCTGATACATCAAAAGAAGACCGTTTTTTTTTCTTTCTCTGTTTTTTTTCCTACAGGTGGACTATACCTGGGGAAACATTTGGTGAGACCTAGAAGTTCACAATAGAGGGAGAATTTTGTCTGCTCTTACTAGGAAATTTTTGCATGTTATATCTCTGCAAGGGAATGCTGCTGAGGTTATGGCAGTACAGCGGTGTAGTGGTTAGCACTCTCGCCTAGCAGTAAAAAGGGTCACTGGTTCAAATCCCAACCACGACACTACCTGCCTGGAGTTTGCATGTTTTCCCTGTGCATGCGTGGGTTTTTTCCAGCTACTCCAGTTTCCTCCCACACTCCAAAGACATGCAGGTAGGTTAATTGGCTTCTGTCCAAAATTGACCCTGGTATATGAATGGGGACCTTGGATTGTGGG
Organism: Lithobates pipiens; assembly: GCF_037356315.1. Classification (NCBI taxonomy): domain Eukaryota; kingdom Metazoa; phylum Chordata; class Amphibia; order Anura; family Ranidae; genus Lithobates; species Lithobates pipiens. Next base: position 78,520,255 of record NW_027507789.1, on the reverse strand, counting down.
CTCCTTGAGGGTAGGGACTGATGTGAGTGTGCAATGTACAGAGATAGGGACAATTGTAGACACTCACTCAGGTTAAACTGGATGGACTCGTGTCTTTATTCAACCTTAGTAACTATGGTCATTATACTTTGAATGCGTGGGGGGAGAGCTTTGGAGCCCTTTTTTTCAGGGGTTTTGTTTCTCAGGGGGAAGGTGGATACCCCCCTCAATTTTTACAATAGTGTCTCATGGAGGTTAGTCTTGAGATTTTGGCCTGGAACGTTAGGGGCCTCAACTCGAAATTTAAACATTCATTAATATTTGACTATATCAAAAAATAGAAACTGCACATAATATTATTACAGGAAAACTCATCTCCAGGTCTCCAGAGTTCTCTCCCTAAAACGGGCACATATTGCTGGTGCGTATCATGCTACTTACTCTTCATTTGCACGGGGTGTTTCCACCCTAGTTAACAAAGCTATGCCATACTATTACACGCAGTCTGGACTGACCCTAAGGGGAGGTTTGTTGTGTTAGTGGTACAAGTGATGGGTAAATTCCTCAGGGTTGTGAATCTATATGTACCTCCTCCATTCTCACTGGCTCATATGGACGACATGCTACAGGCGACATATGAGATAGCAGAGGGCAAGATTTTTATATTGGGAGATTTTAATTCAGTGTCCAATCCAGTGTTAGATAGAATGGGTACAGGGACTGGTGGGGCGACCTCCCTAGTGGGATGGATGTCTTCTCATGGCCTTATAGAGGTCTAGTGTTTCTATCATCCTGATGTCAGGGAATACTCCTGCTATTCTGAAACTCATAAGATGCTCTCCAGAATAGACACTATCCTGACTGAGGGAGAAAGTGGGGCACTGGTTAGGGGGGCTTCGTAATTTGCCGAGGGCTGTATCTGACCATTCTCCCATGCTGTTGGAACTCAATCTGGGACCGAAACCAGGTCTGCGACTTTAGAGAATGGAAGTCAGTTGGCTACAGGAGTAGTATATTGAGAGCAAATGTGCTGAGGCGATTAAGCATTATTGGGCTGAAAATAGTGCTTTAGGATCTTTTCTTCTCCAATGGGAGGCTTTTAAGGCATCGCTGCGAGGAGTGTTTATCACAAAGGTAAGGGGGTTTAAGAAACAGTTAGCCTCCACAGTTCAAGTCAAGGAGAAGGAAGTGACGATAGCGGAAGGGGAATAGCGGAATATGTTAGGGACCCCACTAGAGAGAAACTGATGACTTTGAGATCCAGGACCAGGGAGTACAAGACGGTGCTAACAGACCATACCACCAAACTCAACCATGCACAACGTAGATGAATTTGGCGACAAGAATGGCAGATTACTGGCATACTTGGCGCGACCGGAATATACTCCGGTCTACATCAAATCAGTATATAATAACTGCAATATTGAAGTAGGGGACTCGACTGAAATATTAAAAACTTTTGCTCAATTCTATGAAGAGCTATACCGGTCTTGTACTCCGGTAGGAATGGATGACTTGGTAGCATACATGCGGGACATTGATCTCCCTAGGTTGACAGAAGAGGACAGAAGGACTCTGGAAGAGGGGATGAAAGTAGAGGAGGTGGAGGTTGTGATCGCATCCTTCTCTCCTAGGAAATCTCCTGGGCTGGATGGCCTGCCTTCTGAATGGTATAACACGTTTCAGGTTGGTATGGCTACAAAACTGCTTAAAGTATTAAACGCAGCGAGGTCGGAGGGTAGACTACCTCCTTCTATGAGGGAAGCCTTGGTTGTCCTGATCCCAAAAGGGTGAAAGGATCCAGAGTATGTGACTCCTACCATCTGATCTCGCTAATGAATGTTGACACGAAGATATTAGCCAAGATACTTCAGGCTTCAGTCAGTCATACAAAAGTTAGTAGGCACGGACCAAATGGCTTTTATTCAGGGGAGGTGTGCACAAATGAACATCAGAAGACTGTTTGTGAACTTACAGACGGCTCATGACAACTCCGGAACTAGAGTGGTGGCCTCCCTGGATACAAAGAAGGCCTTTGACTCTGTGGAATGGGCGTATCTATTCCTTCTCCTCGAGTCCTATGGTTTTGGCCCAGTTTTTGTGTTCTGGGTTTGGCTTTTATACACAGACCCATTGGTGAGATTGAGGATAAATGACATTATTTCGGATTCTTTTCCCATCTTCAGGTGAACCAGGCAACGGTGCCCATTGTCGCCCCTCCTGTTTTCTCTGGCCATAGAACCCCTGGCGGTTAGGCTCCGCAGTTCTACTGGACAGACGGGGCTTCAGTTGGGGGAGTTTGAGGAGCGTGTTTCGCTCTATGCAGATGATATGCTGCTGTATCTGCAGGACCCGGGGCCCTCACTTTTGGAGGTATTCCGGTTAGTCCAGGAATGAATGAAAAAAGGCACTTTTGTGGGGGAGGGATGAGTTGTGATTTACCTCCGACCCACGCCGACAGAATGTAACTTGATGACAGGTATATGTTTTTTTACTTGATACTTAGTTAGTTGATACTCTGTCTGATGTACTGTATGTGTATTTTGAAGATGCGCGGCACCCTTGTATAGTGTTTTGGTGTGCAGGGAAAGGGCAAGATAGGCAGGGACAGTGTCTTTTTGCATGGGAACCTACCGCTGTTACAGTGGGTGTCGTGTGCCTCCTGCACAGTATACACCTGAAGATACCCCTTATTGCTGGTGTTGTTCTGTTGCATATCTTGCATATTAGCCTTTAAAATGAGCACTTTTGATTTCGAACGGTTGAGTCCCATAGACTTTAATAGGGTTCTAAAGTTCGTACAAATTTTAGGTCCGTTCGAAGGTTCTGTTGCGAACAGAACCGGGAGTGTTCGGCTCATCCCTAATTGCAATAATAGGAAAGGGTGTCTGAGGGTGAAAGATGCAGTTGTCCGAGATTCGGTACGGGGATTGTGAGGAAGAGGATGGAAAGATAGGGGACTGAATGGCTTGAGAAGGGATGAAAGGAGGGTCGGTATGGAGGAACTGAATGGAATGTAAAAAGGAGGTGTATAGACGCGATATAGAAACAACAACTGAGAAATGTATTGTGAATATGTCACACAATCACTATTTTGTATTTTTATATCTTTTTTTATATATATAGGGAGGGGGAGGGGATAATGAGTTTATGCATGTCAATATCTTTGATGGAAAAACTAAAAATTTTCAATAAAAATTATAAAGTTTAAGATCCAAACTCCTTTCCAAGTTGTTAATGCTTCACAGTGTTGCCAGTTGATTCTTTAGATGCAGGATCTGGGCTTCCAAACAACTTGCTCACATTTTCCTGCAATATTCACCCTTGAATGGCAATTCAAGGAACGTATACACACAGCAAAATTTGCACTGTGTCGCATCACCACTCCTGTTGTACATTTTACACACTAATGCAATGGTGATAATCCAGGTGGAAATTAAGAGTTGTTTTATATAATTCGATCTTAAACATCCTTCTTAGCCCTTGTACACACGGTCGGAGATTCCGTCGAAATGTGTCCGATTGGAGCGTTTTGTCGGATATTCCGACAGTATGTGGTCTGCATCGGACTGTTTCAGTCGGAATATCCGTCGGACCAACTTTTCCAACTTGCCGGAAATATTTTCCTACAAAATGCTTCGATCGGACGTACTCTGATCGTGTGTAGCCTACTCCGACGGACAAGGTGCCACGCATGCTCACATTCAAATTCCGACACGGAAGCGCCCGTTCAGGTAAAACTACTGCTCGTAATTGATATAGCACATTCTTCATGCTGCAATGTTAAAAATTATTTCATGAAGCGCATTCTCTTGTTCTTTACAATGCTGCAAGAAGGAACTTCTTTTGATGCTCATAGTCACACACACTTCTCCCAAACGTATTTCCTTACTCTTTTTTACTAATTTCGGCAATACAATTTTTGAATTCGTCACATCTACACAATTTTATATTTTGTTTATTTTTTTTTGGGCTGCATTTATTTTTTGTTTTTTCATAAACATCTCATTTTTTGACAGTTTGCTCATCTTTTCATTTTTTGGGGTGTGTTTTGTGTGTAAACTTACCACAACAACATTATTATATTTTTTAGATTTTCTTTTTTAATCTACAGGAGGTTGTTTAGTGTTGGTACCCCTTGTTATTCATTTCACTTTTTTGGGGGGAAATGTACCTGCCTTCTCACAATTAAACTTTCCTTTTGGACGGAAAACACATACGCAAGTATTTCATCAAACAAAAAAAACCTTTATTTTGGTCTCAATAAAATAAAAAGAGGAAGGCAGCGCTGGAGAAACTTGTTACTTTGGTGCAGCCTTTGGCCCCCAGGGCAGACATGAACAAATTAGAATAAGAAAAATTGGTGGCCTGAGGTGTACATATCTCAGGGAGAGAAGTCTGGTCCAGAAGTCCTAGAGATCAGGAAAATCAGATGCCATCTATGTCCCCAGGATGTGGTTCTTCAAGAGGCTGCATCTTCTGGCAGACCACACTGAACCCAGGTCATCACTCTCTCGTCTTCCTTAGGCACTTCCCACCAGGCATCTTTCAAGGTTGTGGCTGGGCTCCTGTAGTTTTGGCAGGAGGAGGAGAAGGACGGCGTTGGTCGACCTCCTGGCTGCCACTTGCCACAGCCTCCCCCCGACTAAGGTCTTCCTGTGTATGAAAATGGGACATAGTTTTAGTTTTTTGCTCATCAATCACACCATTTTTAGCTCATGACTTTTGCAAATTGAATGTTACCAAATAGAACAGACTATCATTCTGAGCCCAGCATTTTTCATTCCCGTCCCAATCATTTTTGGTCACTACTGTCTATTGAGATGTAAACCACTTTGTTAAATCACAACTCACTGATCAATAAGAATATCTAGTTAACATCATTAAATGTACCACAAGAAATATGTTCAACAATGCAATACCTGTCTCAAGCTGGGCCCCAACCCATGTTGCTGCCTGGAAGGCCCAAGTTGGACATTGGAAGCCTCAGCTGGGGGTGAAGGATGCCTTGAAGGAAGACTGGAGAGTGGTGGCCTGGGTACCCCCTGGTCTACCAGAAAATGCAGCTTCTGGAAGTACACCATCCTGGGGTAATAAACGGCATCTGGATCTCCTGATCTCAAGGACTCCAGGTGCTTCTTTCTCTCCCTGAGATATATACTCTTCATTACACCAATTTTCCTAGTCACATAGGCCATGTCTGCCGTGGGGACCATGATCCGCACCAAAGAAAGAAGTTTCTCCAGCGCTGCCTTCCTCTTTCTTCTGTCGTAATAAAACTGGTTGTTGATCTGCCACAGGCAGGGCATCTCCTTGTACAGTTCGAGGAATAGCCCCATAAAATTGGGGTTTTGGAATGGATCCATATTGTCTGCAAGAAACAACAAAAGACAAACCCTAAAATACTAATAATGCCATGAAAAACCCTCCTAATCTTGTCCCAACATCGGCCTAGATAGAAGCAGTCTAGTCTAGTGATGCACCAAGTTAAAAATGTTACCTTCGTTTGCACGATCGTCGCGTCCGCGCCTCACACTGTTCCCAGATCGTACGGACGTCACACGCGTGTTGCGTTTTATATACAGTGCGCATGCGTGAAACCCTGCCCACCCGACGTTCTTTCTAGACTATTCCCTGCCCCTTCGCTTTTGGCACAGTGGGGAGAGCACATGGCGGAGAGAACGCAGGTGAGCAATCACAGTTCTACTAATGAGGAGGAGGGTGAGGAAAGCCCGGAGCCTGAAACATTCCCAAACCAGGAAGAGAAGATTTAAGGCCTCAAATATGTATTTTGGAGAGAAAAAAGTAAGTAGTTGTCATGTGTTCATATCATTATTCTTGCTTGCATACTGCTCCATGTGCTTTGTATTCATGTTGTGCATTTTAAAATGGCCACTTTCAAGTTCATGGTTTCATTCGTTCGCAAGAAACATCATTCTGCAGGGAAGTATTCCAGCTGAACAAAGTGTCCCCAATAATGTTCTCACCTTGGAGCTCGGCTAAAAAATACAATTATACAACACTTCCAAGCAATGTTTCATATTCCTAATTCTGCCCTGTGCTAATTATTCTGTTTTTACATTCTCATAGGGGAGAGAAGACTCGGCAAGTATGAGGACACCAGGGACCACACCCCTCCCAAAGAAGGCCAAATACCAAAACCAGAAGCAGAGGAGCAGGAGGAGGAGGAGGAGGGAGGAGAGATCGTTGAAGTTGGACAAATTGTCACCACAACAGGTGAGTGTCGGAGAACACAGCTTCCGGTAAGCTCATCAATGTATATCACCATATTTTTAATACATGGTGTGCTTTTTTGATTTGTTTTGTAGGTGATGTGGAAGAAGAATCCAGTTTTACCAGTGAAAGTGCCCAGATCCTGATTGGGGAGATAATGGGGTGCAATTGGGATTTGGAAAATATACAGCAAAACACCAATGATGTTAAAAATAAAATGAAGAACATCATTAATGTTTTGGGGAGAGTGTGAAACAGCCGAAATTAGCTAGGGTTTTAGTTTTTCTATTTTAAACCGCAACTTTTGTATTTTTAGAAAATCCAAATTTGGAAAATTTGAGAGTATAGCCTCATATAAGTATAAACAAAATATGTTGTACCATCATCCACAAAGTTTTTAGAGAATGGAGTTTTTGGTATGGGGGTATTGAGATAGCCGTTCACGCTAGCTTTTTATACTCAATCCAGACCAATGATTGGTGTTTGGACTATACCGGTACTTTATATATAGAGAGAAAAAGGAAAGATAGATGATAATAAAATTTAACGCATGTTTATTAATTACAAAAAGGACAAAATACAAAGTATCATAAATAAAATCTTAATACACCCCAGATTAACATATACAGGTACTCATAACAGAGTTCAATTCTGGTGGCGTATAGGGAAGGTTCCTCTACTAGTTTCAAGGATCATCTGCTTCTTCAGGAGGATATCTATATAAATGAGTAACATACAATTGATTAACAGTCAACAAATGCATATAGGTAAAGAAATAGAACATTATTCAGCCAATAATTATATAAAATAACAAATAAAAGTAAGAATGAGGGGAATATGGGGACACACAGCACCACTCTCTACCGTCAAATAACAGTAAGAGCTTACCGGTCACAGAGTATGCAGATATTTGTGGTAACCAAAGTGAGGTATCACACAAAATTCGATGGTATAAGCAGATAGTGAAAGCAGTTAGTAAGACTGCAAATGATTCAGCATGTTGGATAAAAGTAAGATATCACTGCGTCTATATCAAAAATTAGAAGAAAAGAAGAAGTATATACACACATTCCTTTTCTATAGCGGTAGCACATATTTAAACAATCTAGATAGAATAAACATATTACCTGGCAAATGTGTATAAACAGGGTAAAAGCACCCGTCCTATACCGTTGCCTGTTCAGTAATTTGGACATGTAGATAGTTCACTATCTTGGTTATAGATCAAAAAAGAGAGACCAGGGAAAGGTATGTATGACCAACATCCCATGTAATGATCACAAATATTTGTAAAGATCCAGATAATATTCAAAAACATATTACCTGACAATTGCAGATAACTGAAACAGGATCGCCGGCCCTACGCCAACGCCAGCCCAAACACAGCGGTCTAAACAGACTGCTGCTTTATGGGATCCCCAACGAATGTTCCGTCAGGCGTGCCCGCCGGCGGGAACGTCAGCGGCGTCTGACGTCACGTCGTCAGTGCCTCCGCACTGCGCAGATGCGGCGTAGGGTAACGCCACACTGGAAGTGCGCAGGAAAGAACAAAGACAGCAGAAGCTCCGGTGTCACTGTCCTAAAGCCTGCAAGCCATGGGGGAAGGAAAAAAACACCCCAGGCCAGGGGGAGCACATGTCCGCCGGGGGAGATATAAAATAGGGATTCCACCAACAAATACATATCGGGAGGGAAATTACACCAGGAGAAATAAGGGTCGGGAGGGGGAGGAGAGGAGGAAAGGACACATTTTTCTCTAATATATCTGGGCGAGGAAAGGTCCCACAATATACAGCAAAAGTTTTAATAACAATTAGTTTATTTATCATTGATTCAATAATACAGACATGGTATTACAATAGCATATCTGAATAATCTAAGATAATGTACATGCCATAAGAAAAGGGGGGAAGGGGGAAAATTCCCAAAGAAGAATATTGGGAGAGGGGAAAAAAAAACACAACCGTACTGTCTAAAGGAAATGTTTGTAAGAAATTGTCTCATTAAGTCCGGGAGAATGGGTGGCATTGAGACGTTCGATCCAGAGGGTTTCTCTCTGTAGGATCGCTCGATCCCAATCCCAGCCTCTTGGATTTGGGGGGATCACCTCTAATACGTAGAACTGGACAACGGAAGTATCAAACCGGTGGTGGAGACCAACGTGTCTCCCAATTCTTGTAAGTTTTCCATTTACTGAGTAGTAGAGGTGATCTCCAATGCGTTGTCTAAATTCCCGAATTGTTTTGCCAATATAAAATGCTTTACACTGGCAAACCATCATATATACAATACCCCTAGTACCACAGTCAGAAAAGGTACGTGGCCGGAATAATTCACCATTAGGTAACATGAATTTATTTCCTTCCATAATCCATGGACAACGGGGACAGTCATTACATTTATATGTACCTTGAATAGTATGTGATATCAGATTTTGTGGAGTATAGTGACTTTTTGTTAGATGGTCTCGTAGGGACCGGGCTCTGCGAAATACCACCTCTGGTATAGAACGTACAAGCTTGGTTAATATATGATGGTCCGTAAGGAGATGCCAGTTTTTACTTAGAATATCCCAGAGCAGTGATGGCGAACCTTGGCACCCCAGATGTTTTGGAACTACATTTCCCATGATGCTCAACTACACTGCAGAATGCATGAGCATCATGGGAAATGTAGTTCCAAAACATCTGGGGTGCCAAGGTTCGCCATCACTGTCCCAGAGGATTGAATGATGGGCAGAATATGTAGTAATAAATCTAACAGAATCCTTATCTGTGGTTTTAGGTCGTTGGTGCAATAACATATTGCGGGAATGTGAGATTACTTTATTAAATGCTTTTCTCAGGCACGTCGAGGAATAACCCCTCAATAAGAGACGGTTCCGTAACGCATCAGCTTGTAGTTTAAAGTCTGTGTCCAAGGTACAATTTCTACGTAAGCTCAGGTATTGCGCAAATGGAATACTGCGTATTAAGGGTTCTGGGTGAGCGCTAGTAGCGTACAGAAGGGTATTTCCTGCCGTAGGTTTTCGGAAAAGGTCTGTATAGAGAGTACCATCGGGACGTTTTATAATAAGCAGATCCAAAAAAGAAATTCGTTCATGGTCAAAATTAAATGTAAATTTCAAATTAAGGTGGTTATTGCCCAATGCCTGTATAAATTGTAATAGTCTTTCCTTTGTTCCTGTCCAAACTAAAAATAGGTCATCCAAATAACGATACCAAAGCAAAGTATCTTCTAAAAAAGAAGCCAGGTGGTCGCAGGAATAGACGTATCTCTCCCAGCCACCCAGGTATAGGTTCGCATATGCAGGTGCACATGCAGTGCCCATAGCGACGCCTTGGGCCTGTAAGTAATATTGGTTATTAAATAGAAAGAAATTCTTTTTAAGGATAAATTCCAACAGAGACAAAATTAATTTATTAAAAGGCCATGTATTTAGATCTTGTTCATCTAGGAAAGATCCAGCTGTCCGGACGCCCAACTCGTGGGGGATACTCGAGTACAAAGCCTCAATATCTATCGCCATGAGGAGGGCGTCCGGAGGGATCTGGATCCCATCCAGATGTTGTAGCAAGTCTGTGGTATCCTTAATATAGGACGGTAAACTTCGTACATGGGGCATTAGATAGGCATCCACCAATTTACTAGCATTATCAGTTAAGGAACCCATTCCTGAAACAATTGAACTACCTGGGGGGGATTGTAGGTTTTTGTGTGTTTTAGGGTGGGCATAGAAAGTAGGAACAATCGGAAATTTGGGGACCAGGAACTCCAAAGTGTCCTTGTCAATGAGGCCCAAATTGTGGGCCTCAGTGCAAAGGACACAGAGTTCCTGATGGAATAACATGGTAATAGACTGGTCAATTGGTTGGTACCAGGTGCTGTTATTCAAGATGGCCATACACATAGTTTGATATTGGTTATGCGTCATGAGGACGATATTTCCACCTTTATCAGATGGTTTCACAACTAAGTCTGTGTGTCTTTGTAAGGCTCTAAGTGCCCGAGACTGTCGATTATCTAGGTTAGGGCTAACTTTATGCCATTGTTGCCTTTTGAGATCTTTAATGGTAGCTTGGAGAAAGGCCCAAATGGCAGGGCATGTCGTAAGGTCGGGGAACCTATGGGAGCGTAGTCGTAACTTTTTAGGAATAGATTCTAATCGATTAGCAGTAGTAGGTTGAGATGGGTAAGGGGTTTGAGAAGAAAAAGAGGGGGGGTCCTCTGTCTCACCCTCATCATAAAGGAGCATCAAGTCCCGGAGTGCCCTAAATTCGGCCATAGTAAAGTGCTTGGTGCTCTCAGTAAGTTGACGTTCAAGATTTAAGTTGGTGTGATCCATATAAAACATAAATTTGAAAGTGAGATTCCGTGCAAAAAGGTATAAATCCTTAATAGTTTCAGTGATTTTTAATCTATCTAAAGGGCAAAAACCCAAACCTAAGTGAAGTACTGATAATGCCGCGTACACACGATCAAACAATCGGGTGGAAAAGTCTGGCAAACTCAAATCCGCCGGACAATCCCACCGTGTGTAGCCTCCGGCATACTTTTTTGACACGAAAGTACTCCGAAAAGGAATATGGAGTGAGGTTCAGAATGTTGTGGTCGGTGTTGAATTGGGGGCATGTGGAGGGATTGGTGTAGGTTTGAGGATATAGGAATCCAGGTTCACTTGTTGTTTCTTGAGATCTAAAAAAATTAGATCTTCATTTATCTTTGTATATTTATTAGTCATCAGTGAGGAATTTAAAACTTTGGGAATAGTGCCATGTAATGTAGATTGACCGACAGCTCCCTCTACAGGTAGAGGGGTGTCACTAGGTGCTGGTGTAACCAATGTGCGTGTGGTTTTTGGTGTCTTAGAGGACTTTTTATCTTTTTTTATATTCGCTGGTGGGGTACCTCCAGCATAACGTAATCTTTTACCGGATGAGTTGGTCATAGGGTTAACCTCAGTTCTTAAATTGCTTTGCATTGAGTAAGCTGATGACAATGAGGAATCTGATTCAATTTCCATAATTGGATTTATAGGTGTATTACCTCGAAAAAGAGGGGGGGCTTCCTCCCTGTATTTTTACCTGACCATTGGTAAGCATAACCTTCACCGAATGCAGCCTTATCTTTACCGAATTTTATCTGTTTCTTGACAATGATAGTTTTATTTAATGCTTCCAAACGGGTTTTCAATTCTATCCACTTGTGTTCAAATAATGGGTTATCTTTTAAATGTAGATAGTCCCGATTCAGGCATTCAATTTCTTTATCTAGTAGAATCATGTCAGAGTTGTATAGTTCAATTAGAGCCCTCATTAGCTCCAAGCTGCAGTTGGTCAAGATAGCTTCCCAGGTTTTCTTAAATTCACATGAAGGGTTTTTGATAGTAGGGAAAATTTGATTGCATAAACCCATAGGGCAAATACAGTCCGTGACATACATTTTAAAATATTCAATGTGCCAATGTAAGTGAGACTTACGTTTCAGTAGGCCATATTGTTTGTAAAAGTATGTTTTTAAGTCATCATCGATTTTATATTCACTCAAGCAAGTAGTTTTTAGGTTCAACATAAAACTCACCCACTCTGTATTCAAAGAATCCATAATAGTAAAAAGAAAAAAAAAAAAGGGGGGGAAAAAAGGAAGGAAAAAGAAAGGAAAAAGAACCAATATTATTACTTCTATTGACCCCTTTAGATATACACAATTATTGAAATGTCTTTGTACCACAAAATATTAATATATAAAAATAAGAGGCACTCAATTGTTCACCGATAGGATTCCCCATCAACCCATCAGTAGAACCTACAGGGGTGTATTATCCACCCTATCAAAATTGGAAAATTTGAGAGTATAGCCTCAGATAAGTATAAACAAAATATGATGTACCATCATCCACAAAGTTTTTAGAGAATGGAGTTTTTGGTATGGGGGTATTGAGATAGCCGTTCACGCTAGCTTTTTATACTCAACCCAGACCAATACATCTTTTTTGATGTAGACACAGCGGTGCCTTATCTATAACCAAGATAGTGAACTATCTACAGGTCCAAATTACTGAACAGGCAACGGTATAGGACGGGTGCTTTTACCCTGTTTATACACATTTGCCAGGTAATATGTTTATTCAATAGATTGTTTAAATATGTGCTACCGCTATAGAAAAGGAATATGTATATATACTTTATGTATATATACTTCTTCCTTTCTTCTAATTTTTGATATAGACGCAGTGATATCTTACTTTTATCCAACATGCTGAATCATTTGCAGTCTTACTAACTGCTTTCACTATCTGCTTATACCATCGAATTTTGTGTGATACCTCACTTTGGTTACCACAAATATCTGCATACTCTGTGACCGGTAAGCTCTTACTGTTATTTGACGGTAGGGAGTGGTGCTGTGTGTCCCTTTTTCTTTTGCTAATTGAGTTAAATACTTTATTTCTACTAGTGCCATACGCATTCCATCCCTCATGTCCGCCGGAGGGGGAATATAAAAGGGGCCCACTTACCCGAAGTTTGTTTTTTATCTTCCATTTTTCTGACCTTCTGGGTGAGTAAATGTCCCCATATTCCCCTTATTCTTACTTTTATTTGTTATTTTATATAATTATTGGCTGAATAATGTTCTATTTCTTTACCTATATGAATTGTATGTTACTCATTTATATAGATATCCTCCTGAAGAAGCGGATGATCTGCGAAACTAGTAGAGGAACCTTCCCTATACGCCACCAGAATTGAACTCTGTTATGAGTACCTGTATATGTTAATCTGGGGTGTATTAAGATTTTATTTATGATACTTTGTATTTTGTCCTTTTTGTAATTAATAAACATGCGTTAAATTTTATTATCATCTATCTTTCCTTTTTCTCTCTATATATAAAGTACCGGTATAGTCCAAACACCAATCATTGGTCTGGGTTGAGTATAAAAAGCTATCTCAATACCCCCATACCAAAAACTCCATTCTCTAAAAACTTTGTGGATGATGGTACATCATATTTTGTTTATACTTATCTGAGGCTATACTCTCAAATTTTACAATTTTGATAGGGTGGATAATACACCCCTGTAGGTTCTACTGATGGGTTGGTGGGGAATCCTATCGGTGAACAATTGAGTGCCTCTTATTTTTATATGTTAATATTTTGTGGTACAAAGACATTTCAATAATTGTGTATATCTAAAGGGGTCAATAGAAGTAATAATATTGGTTCTTTTTCCTTTCTTTTTCCTTCCTTTCTCCCCCCCCCCCCCCTTTTTTTTATTTTTTTATTACTATTATGGATTCTTTGAATACAGAGTGGGTGAGTTTTATGTCGAACCTAAAAACTACTTGCTTGAGTGAATATAAAATCGATGATGACTTAAAAACATACTTTTACAAACAATATGGCCTACTGAAACGTAAGTCTCACTTACATTGGCACATTGAATATTTTAAAATGTATGTGACGGACTGTATTTGCCCTATGGGTTTACGCAATCAAATTTTCCCTACTATCAAAAACCCTTCATGTGAATTTAAGAAAACCTGGGAAGCTAGCTTGACCAACTGCAGCTTGGAGCTAATGAGGGCTCTAATTGAACAATACAACTCTGACATGATTCTACTAGATAAAGAAATTGAATGTCTGAATCGGGACTATCTACATTTAAAAGATAACCCATTATTTGAACACAAGTGGATAGAATTGAAAACCCGTTTGGAAGCATTAAATAAAACTATCATTGTCAAGAAACAGATAAAATTCGGTAAAGATAAAGCTGCATTCGGTGAAGGTTAGGCTTACCAATGGTCAGGTAAAAATACAGGGAAGAAGCCCCCCCCCCCCCCTATTTTTCGAGGTAATACACCTATAAATCCAATTATGGAAATTGAATCCTCATTCTGTAAAAGAGCTATAAGAAGGCGCGGTGGCCCGGCAGAAGAACCGAAGAGGGGGACAAGACCCCCGAAGTCGGAAGACGAGGCCGCGGCGAGGAAGAAAGCCGGGCTCCTCCGCTAGCAAAAGAGCTAGAAGAAGATAGCGGAGGAGTCCGGCGAGAAGACCCCCGAAGACGGAAGACCCCCGGAGCTGTGCAATAAACTATTTTATCTTGTGTGTTGTGTTTTTTTTGTATTTTATTTTACAGGTGAATGGGTAGGGGTACATTGTACCCCATACTCATTCACATAGGGTGGGGGGCCGGCATCCGGGGGCCCCCTTTTTAAAGGGGGCTCCCGGATTCCGATAAGCCCCCCGCCCGCAGACCCCGACAACCAACGGCCAGGGTTGTCGGGAAGAGGTCCTTGTCCTCATCAACATGGGGACAAGGTGCTTTGGGGTGGGGGGGCCGCGCGGCCCCCCCTTCCCCGTGGCACCCCCCCATGTTGAGGGCACGCGGCCTGGTACGGCTCAGGAGGGGGGCGCTCGCTCGCCCCCCTTTCCTGGCCGGCCAGTTGCGTGCTCGGACAAGGGTCTGATGTGGACCTGGGGGGGACCCCCACGCCGTTTTTTTTTGCCGTTGGGGTTCCCCTTTAAGTCTATACCAGGTGGCGGGGCCTGCGACGTCTCCTTCGTGGGCCCCGCCTACCTGGAGACCGGCTCGAATGAGCGGACTTTTCTCCGGGCGGGAAAAGTCTGTTCATTTCAAAAGTACGGCGGACTGGCATACATACGGCCGGATTGTCCGCCGAAATGCGAGTCCAGCAGGAAGATTGGAGTGCAAAACTACTTTCTAAGTGCGCCGTACTTTCGGGTCAAAAAAGTATGCCGGAGGCTACACACGGTGGGATTGTCCGGCGGACTTGAGTTTGCCAGACTTTTCCACCCGATTGTTTGATCGTGTGTACGCGGCATTATCAGTACTTCACTTAGGTTTGGGTTTTTGCCCTTTAGATAGATTAAAAATCACTGAAACTATTAAGGATTTATATCTTTTTGCACGAAATCTCACTTTCAAATTTATGTTTGATAAGGATCACACCAACTTAAATCTTGAACGTCAACTTACTGAGAGCACCAAGCACTTTACTATGGCCAAATTTAGGGCACTCCGGGACTTGATGCTCCTTTATGATGAGGGTGAGACAGAGGTCCCCCCCTCTTTTTCTTCTCAAACCCCTTACCCATCTCAACCTACTACTGCTAATCGATTAGAATCTATTCCTAAAAAGTTCAGACTACGCTCCCGTAGGTTCCCCGACCTTACGACATGCCCTGCCATTTGGGCCTTTTTCCAAGCTACCATTAAAGATCTCAAAAGGCAACAATGGCATAAAGTTAGCCCTAACCTAGATCATCGACAGTCTCGGGCACTTAGATCCTTACAAAGACACACAGACTTAGTTGTGAAACCATCTGATAAAGGTGGAAATATCGTCCTCATGACGCATAACCAATATCAAACTATGTGTATGGCCATCTTGAATAACAGCACCTGGTACCAACCAATTGACCAGTCTAGTACCATGTTATTCCATCAGGAACTCTGTGTCCTTTGCACTGAGGCCCACAATTTGGGCCTCATTGGCAAGGACACTTTTTTAGTTCCTGGTCCCCAAATTTCCGATTGTTCCTACTTTCTATGCCCTCCCTAAAACACACAAAAACCTACAATCCCCCCCGGGTAGACCAATTGTTTCAGGAATGGGTTTCTTAACTGATAACGCTAGTAAATTGGTGGATGCCTATCTAATGCCCCATGTACGAAGTTTACCGTCCTATATTAAGGATACCACAGACTTGCTACAACATCTGGATGGGATCCAGATCCCTCCGGACGCCCTCCTCGTGGTGATAGATATCAAGGCTTTGTACTCGAGTATCCCCCACGAGTTGGGCGTCCGGACGGCTGGATCTTTCCTAGATGAACAAGATCTAAATACATGGCCTTTTAATAAATTAATTTTGTCTCTGTTGGAATTTATCCTTAAAAATAATTTCTTTCTATTTAATAACCAATATTACTTACAGGCCCAAGGCGTCGCTATGGGCACTTCATGTGCACTTGCATATGCAAACCTATACCTGGGTGGCTGGGAGAGATACGTCTATTCCTGCGACCACCTGGCTTCTTTTTTAGAAGATACTTTGCTTTGGTATCGTTATTTGGGTGACCTATTTTTAGTTTGGACAGGAACAAAGGAAAGACTATTACAATTTATACAGGCATTGGGCAATAACCACCTTAATTTGAAATTTACATTTAATTTTGACCATGAACGAATTTCTTTTTTGGATCTGCTTATTATAAAACATCCCGATGGTACTCTCTATACAGACCTTTTCCGAAAACCTACGGCAGGAAATACCCTTCTGTACGCTACTAGCGCTCACCCAGAACCCTTAATACGCAGTATTCCCTTTGCGCAATACCTGCGCTTATGTAGAAATTGTACCTTGGACACAGACTTTAAACTACAAGCTGATGCGTTACGGAACCGTCTCTTATTGAGGGGTTATTCCTCTACATGCCTGAGAAAAGCATTTAGTAAAGTAATCTCACGTTCCCGCAATATGTTATTGCACCAACGACCTAAAACCACAGATAAGGATTCTGTTAGATTTATTACTACGTATTCTGCCCATCATTCAATCCTCCGGGATATTCTAAGTAAAAACTGGCATATCCTTACGGACCATCATATATTAACCAAGCTTGTACTTTCTACACCAGAGGTGGTATTTCGCAGAGCCCGGTCCCTACAAGACCATCTAACAAAAAGTCACTATACTCCACAAAATCTGATATCACATGCTATTCGAGGTACATATAAATGTAATGACTGTCTCCGTTGTCCATGGATTATGGAAGGAAATAAATTCACGTTACCTAATGGTGAATTATTCCGGCCACGTACCTTTTCTGACTGTGGTACTAGGGGTATTGTATATATGATGGTTTGCCAGTGTAAAGCATTTTATATTGGCAAAACAATTTGGGAATTTAGACAACACATTGGAGATCACCTCTACTACTCAGTAAATGGAAAACTTACAACAATTGGGAGACACGTTGGTCTCCACCAGCGGTTTGATACTTCCATTGTCCAGTTCTACGTATTAGAGGTGATCCCCCCAAATCCAAGAGGCGGGGATTGGGACCGAGCGATCCTACAGAGAGAAGCCCTCTGGATCGAACGTCTCAATGCCACCCATCCTCCCGGACTTAATGAGACAATTTCTTACAAACATTTCCTTTAGACAGTATGGTTGTGTTTTTTTTTTCCCCTCTCCCAATATTCTTCTTTGGGAATTTTCCCCCTTCCCCCCTTTTCTTATGGCATGTACATTATCTTAGATTATTCAGATATGCTATTGTAATACCATGTCTGTATTATTGAATCAATGATAAATATACTAATTGTTATTAAAACTTTTGCTGTATATTGTGGGACCTTTCCTCGCCCAGATATATTAGAGAAAAAATTGTCCTTTCCTCCTCTCCTCCCCCTCCCCCCCCTTATTTCTCCTGGTGTAATTTCCCTCCTGATATGTATTTGTTGGTGGAATCCCTATTTGGTATCTCCCCCTCCGGCGGACATGTGCTCCCCCTGGCCTGGGGTGGTTTTTTCCTTCCCCCATGGCTTGCAGGCTTTAGGACAGTGACACCGGAGCTTCTGCTGTCTATTTGTTCTTTCCTGCGCACTTCCGGTGCGGCGTTACCCTACGCCGCATCTGCGCAGTGTGGAGGCGCTGACGACGTGAGGTCAGACGCCGTCGACGTTCCCGCTAGCGGGCACGCCTGACTGAACGTTCGTTGGGGATCCCATAAAGCAGCAGTCTGTTTAGACCGCTGTGTTTGGGCTGGCGTTGGCGTAGGACCGGCGATCCTGTTTCAGTTATCTGCAATTGTCAGGTAATATGTTTTTGAATATTATCTGGATCTTTACAAATATTCGTGATCATTACATGGGATAGTTAGTCATACATACCTTTCCCTGGTCTCTCTTTTTTGATGTAGACACAGCGGTGCCTTATCTATAACCAAGATAGTGAACTATCTACAGGTCCAAATTACTGAACAGGCAACGGTATAGGACGGGTGCTTTTACCCTGTTTATACACATTTGCCAGGTAATATGTTTATTCAATAGATTGTTTAACCACTTAACAACCGCCCATTGCCGATTAACGGCTTCAGGGAGGTTGTTTAACCCTGAGAGGCCGTTAATTAACGGCCTCCCAGAATTCTGCTCTCGCGCGCCCCCTGGGGCGCGCACACGAGATCATCCATGACCACCGGGTCCAGTGGATTCGGCGCATCACGGATCACGGTAAACGGCCGCTCGTCGCGGCCGTTTACCACGTGATCGCTCCGTCAAATGACGGAGTGATCACTTGTAAACAAACCGGCGTCATGTTATGACGCCGGTTCCTCCCTCCCCCTCTCTGTACCAATCGGTACAGCGGAGGGGAAAGAGATCGGTGTTAGCAGCGCTGTGGGCTGCATCTGCAGTGCCCACATCGCTGCTCACCAAATTTAACCCCTTCAATTCTCTGCCAATACTCTGCAATACCCTGCAATACTCTGCAGTACCCTGCCATTACTCTGCAGTACCCCCCATTACTCTGCAATACCCCCCCATTACTCTTCAGTACCCCCCATTACTCTGCAGTACCCCCCATTACTCTGCAGTACCCCCCATTACTCTGCAATACCCTGCCATTACTCTGCAGTACCCCCCATTACTCTGCAGTACCCTGCCATTACTCTGCAGTACCCCCCATTACTCTGCAATACCCTGCCATTACTCTGCAATACCCTGCCATTACTCTGCAATACCCGCCATTACTCTGCAGTACCCGCCATTACTCTGCAGTACCCCCCATTACTCTGCAGTACCCCCCATTACTCTGCAGTACCCTGCCATTACTCTGCAGTACCCTGCCATTACTTTGCAGTACCCCGCCAATACTCTGCAGTACCCCTCCATTACTCTGCAGTACCCCCAATACTCTGCAGTACCCTGCCATTACTCTGCAGTACCCCCCCAATACTCTGCAATACCCCCAATACCCCCCAATACTCTGAAATACCCCCCAATACCCCGCCAATACCCCGCCAATACTCTGCAATACCCTGCCATAAATTGCCATACCCAGCCATACTCGGTGATACCCTGCAATACCCAGCAATAGACGCCCCCCCCCCACCCCTCACCACCCTCCGGTGCTTCTACCAACTCGCCAGTACGGTCAAAGCCAGAATCTTTTTTTATTTTTTTTATTTCAGGCTTCCCAGCCTAGAGGTGAGATGTGGGGTCATATTGACCCCCAGATTTCACTGTAAAGAGGACCTGTCACCCCATATTCCTATTACAAGGGATGTTTACATTCCTTGTAATAGGAATAAAAGTGATCAAAAATTTATTTTTGGGGAAAAAATGTCAAACTAAAATAAATAAAGTAAAATGAACAATAAAAAATAAAATAAAAATTAAAGCGCCCCTGTCCCCATGTGCTCGCATGCAGAAGCGAACGCATACGTAAGCCCCGCCCACATATGAAAACGGTGTTCAAACCACACATGTGAGGTATCGCCGCGAACGTTAGAGCGAGAGCAATAATTCTAGCCCTAGACCTCCTCTGCAACTCAAAACATGTAACCAGTAAAAAAAATTTAAAGCGTCGCCTATGGGGATTTTTTAAGTAGCGACGTTTGGCGCCATTCCACGGGCATGTGCAATTTTGAAGAGTGACATGTTTGAGATCTATTTACTCAGCATAACTTCATCTTTCACTTTATGCAAAAATTGGGCTAACTTTTTTTTTTTTTAAACACAAAACTGTTTTTTCCCCCAAAAAAACGCGTTCGAAAAATTGCTGCGCAAATACCGTGTAAGATAAAAATTTGCAACGACCACCATTGTATTCTCCAGGGTCTTTGCTAAAAAAAAATATATAATGTTTTGGGGTTCTCTGTAATTTTCTAGCAAATAAATGATGATTTTTACATGTAGGAGAGAAATGTCAGAATTGTCCTGGGTGCTCCAGAACGCCTGATGGCGCTCCCTGAATTTTGGGCCTCTGTATGTGGCCACACTGTGTAAAAGTCTCACACATGTGGTATCGCCGTACTCGGGAGTAATAGCAGAATGTGTTTTCGGGTGTAATTTGTGGTATGCATATGCTGTGTGTGAGAAATAACCTGATAATATGACAATTTTGGAAAAAAAAAAGGAAAAAAAATCTTGATTTTGCAAAGAATTGTGGGAAAAAATGACAACTTCAAAAAATTCATCATGCCTCTTACTAAATACATTGGAATGTCTTCTTTCCAAAAAGGGGTCATTTGGGGGGTATTTGTACTTTTCTGGCATGTTAGGGTCTCAAGAATTGAAATAGGCCGTCAGTCCTTCAGGTGTGATAAATTTTCAGATATTGGCACCATAGCTTGTGGACTCTATAACTTTCACAAAGACCAAATAATATCCACCAATTTGTACTTATTTTTACCAAAGATATGTAGTAGTATAAATTTTGGCCAAAATTTATGAAGAAAAAATTACTAATCTGCTAAATTTTATAACAGAAACGAAGAAAAATTCTTTTTTTTGCAGAATTTTCGGTCTTTTTTCTTTTACAGCACAAAAAATAAAAAACTGAGAGGTGATTAAATACCACCAAAAGAAAGCTCTATTTGTGTGAAAAAAAGGACAAACATTTCATATAGGTCCAGTGTTGCATGACTGAGTAATTGTCATTCAAAATGTGAGAGCACCAAAAGCTGAAAATTGGTCTGGTTATTAAGGGTGTTTAAGTGCCCAGTGGTCAAGTGGTTAAATATGTGCTACCGCTATAGAAAAGGAATATTTATATATACTTCTTCCTTTCTTCTAATTTTTGATATAGACGCAGTGATATCTTACTTTTATCCAACATGCTGAATCATTTGCAGTCTTACTAACTGCTTTCACTATCTGCTTATACCATCGAATTTTGTGTGATACCTCACTTTGGTTACCACAAATATCTGCATACTCTGTGACCGGTAAGCTCTTACTGTTATTTGACGGTAGGGACTGGTGCTGTGTGTCCCTTTTTCTTTTGCTAATTGAGTTAAATACTTTATTTCTACTAGTGCCATACGCATTCCATCCCCCATGTCCGCCGGAGGGGGAATATAAAAGGGGCCCACTTACCCGAAGTTTGTTTTTTATCTTCCATTTTTCTGACCTTCTGGGTGAGTAAATGTCCCCATATTCCCCTCATTCTTACTTTTATTTGTTATTTTATATAATTATTGGCTGAATAATGTTCTATTTCTTTACCTATATGAATTTGTTGACTGTTAATGAATTGTATGTTACTCATTTATATAGATATCCTCCTGAAGAAGCGGATGATCTGCGAAACTAGTAGAGGAACCTTCCCTATACGCCACCAGAATTGAACTCTGTTATGAGTACCTGTATATGTTAATCTGGGGTGTATTAAGATTTTATTTATGATACTTTGTATTTTGTCCTTTTTGTAATTAATAAACATGCGTTAAATTTTATTATCATCTATCTTTCCTTTTTCTCTCTATATATAAAGTACCGGTATAGTCCAAACACCAATCATTGGTCTGGGTTGAGTATAAAAAGCTAGCGTGAACGGCTATCTCAATACCCCCATACCAAAAACTCCATTCTCTAAAATCCAAATTTGGAAGATGCACAGAGTGTGTAAACATGCGCTATCTCCCATCATGGGGGATCAATGTACGTGTTTTGTGTAAAGTGGCTGAGATGAAGGGGTTGCAGCCCCAAAACATGTACATTGATCCCCCATGATGGGAGATAGCACATGTTGACACACTCTGTGCATCTTCCAAATTTGTATTTTCCAGGGGTGACACCCCATGTTATGAAGGCAATATTAGGCCAGTTTGTACATACTCATGTCTGATATTGTCTTCACTTTTCAAAGTTGAACTTTGTAAGTTCCTGTGTTCTGTATGTTACGCTTTGATACATGCCTGTTTACACAAAACACCAAGTAATCAAAAATTACCTGAAAGACTGTTTTTGATACACACAGTTTGTTGGTTTGTTGTAAAACCCTTTTCTAAACGCACATGTGAATGTGCTTGGATTAAAAAGTTAAATTATCATCAATGTGTGGCTTCCTTTTTCATTGCGCCAAAGATGTATTTGGAGTAAAATTTTTGTTTGTGGTGAGAATGGGTGTTATTTACTAAAGGAAACTCCACTTTGCACTCCAAGTGCAGTTTCAGGTGTACTTTTGCAGTGCACTTGTAGTGCATAGTGGATGTGCCTTTAGTAAAAAAACACCCACAGTGATGTGTTAATTTGGACAATCATGCCATTTTCCTGCCATGGTGCTGAAAATGAGCACGATTTTGGTCAGTAATGCACTACATACATTAGTTACCAAAACAAGGTGTGTGTGTAGCAGACCCACAACATAATAACATTATCTGAAGAAGAGACTGTCCCCTCATCTCGCTGAACTTGGTTTTGCACTGTTGGTGAAAAAGGCACAACAAGGAAAAAAACAAAATTTACCTAGGAGACACCTAAAAGCAAGCCAAGCAGTAAATGAAGGAGTTTCAAAGAAAAATTTATTGTGAAAATGCCTCTCAGACATTGTCTGGCATATCAATGGCCCCCCTACCCGCAAAGTAGTCCATGTATTGGGTTCTAACCTCACGGGCGATTTGGGGGGCAAGCCAGGATGAGCAGGTTCAAGGCCCGTGAGGTTATCATAATTTTCCAGCAAGTCTGCTTCTTGTTGGCCAACTGAGACCGCATAGTTTGCAGAAACTCCTTTTAGAAAATTGTGAAGAACACAGCAGGCCAGCACTATGTGATTGAGTTTGTATTCAGCCATGTGAATAGGCGTTAGAAAAAGGCGGAACCGGCTGGCCAGTATACCAAAAGTGTTCTCCATCACTCTTCGGGCTCTGGACAGGAGGAAATTAAAAATCCTCTGGTCTGGGGTGAGGGTCCTCATCAGGAAAGGCCACATCAGATGGTTCACCAGGGCAAACGCCTCATCCGCGAGGAAGACGAACGGGAGTCCTTCCTGATTCTCCTCTGGGGGTGGCAAGCCCAGACTGCCACTCTGGAGATGCCAGTAGAACTCCGTCCGTGCAAAGACTCCACCATCCGACATCCCTCCATTTTGCCCCACGTCCACATACAAAAACTCATATGTCGCAGACACCACTGCCAACATCACGATACCATGAAACCCCTTATAATTATAATAGTACGACCCCGAGTTGGGTGGTGGGACGATGCGGACGTGCTTCCCATCAATTGCTCCTCCACAATTGGGAAAGTCCCAACGACTGGCAAAGTGGGAGGCCATAGTCTGCCATTCCTGTGGCATGGAAGGACACCGTGGAGTGAAACAAGAACCAAAATTAGCAATTGAAAAAATCAACATTGCAAGCAGATTAGACACAAACATTTTTTTCCAAGATTAGTATAACATTTTGTGAACTGAGTATTTAAAGCCTAAAGTCTAAGGTCCCCTTATGAGAGTCATCACCCCCCCCCATCCCCCCCCCATCTGATGGGCCCTTGCTAAAAAATGAGGGGGGGATGTTTTGGACAGGTAACACTCTACCCTTGATTGAGAGCTGAATGCCTAAATAATGTGTGATACTTTGGGAAGCCCCTCCTTACTTACACTATTGGCAACCCACTGGACAGGTAAGAAGTGTCATAATACCAAAAAGAAACCAACATAGAAGCACATTTGGACATTCTGCTATCACATATCAAGATAA
Source organism: Lithobates pipiens (assembly GCF_037356315.1). Taxonomy (NCBI): domain Eukaryota; kingdom Metazoa; phylum Chordata; class Amphibia; order Anura; family Ranidae; genus Lithobates; species Lithobates pipiens. Next base: position 78,496,299 of record NW_027507789.1, on the reverse strand, counting down.
TTAATAGGGGAAAAAACAAAAAAAAAGCCATTTAAAGTATTGAGGCAGCCCTTGCACTACATGCTTAGGTGAATTCATCCATAAATGTGAGCATCAAAAAGGTAGGTATAGTGTGTATTAGGTTTGGTAAAGTCAGCAGATAGAGGATTGCTATCAGATGAGCTAGCAGTTGGGGGGAGGGGGGTTCCTAATGAGTTCGGCACAACCAAAAAAATTAAAAAAAGTCACTCTGCATGAATTGAAGCACAAAAATAACATTTGTAGACATTTTAGGGGGTGTTTAGGGGAAAGCAATACTATGGAGCTGACAAAAGACATTGGTAAGTGACTAGACTATAGTTTTATGGGCCAAGAAGAGCATGGTGGGGAAGTTAGTGAGGAAAATATTCTGTGTACAAAAAGTGTTGCGCTGAAAGTAAATACAATGTGAAAGTGTACTAATGGTAACTGAATATCTCACTCATTTATGTTTGAAAATAATAATAAACATCTAGAACAATCCTTAATAGCAAGTGAACTGTGAACAAAAACAATAGACAAAAAGAGAAGAAAGTCCTTTGCTAGAAGATCATGATTGTGCTCGCCCTTGGTACAGACATGGAGATATGGAAATATTCATTCAATCCGTGGAATGTTTGATCCAAAAACACCCTGGTGCTGACACCACCACACACAGAAGAAAGATGTGAGCTTACCGACTCCCAATGACCCCAGACGATGTCCAAGGAGACGAAACGCGTCGGGAGAACTCTACTGCTGCCTTTTTATTTGCAAAGCGCTTATTTCACTGCTTAAATGTAAGTGTGATTTTATTTTAATAAATTCGTTTATTGTATGGAATTACGCTAGTTGGCCCAATTTTCTTGTTCCATATGGTTCCGTGAGTGGGAGTGTGATCTTTCCGGGAGCGTGTCCAATTCAGTTTGAACAAGAGTGGAGTTACCATCAATATTGAGAGCTCATCTTTCCTGACCTGAGGATTTCTTATCTGTATAATTGAAAAGCGTATTTGACCCCCGGAGCGTATGCTCGTTGGGGTCATTGGGAGTCGGTAAGCTCACATCTTTCTTCTGTGTGTGGTGGTGTCAGCACCAGGGTGTTTTTGGATCAAACATTCCATGGATTGAATGAATATTTCCATATCTCCATGTCTGCACCAAGGGCGAGCACAATCATGATCTTCTAGCAAAGGACTTTCTTCTCTTTTTGTCTATTGTTTTTGTTCACAGTTCACTTGCTATTAAGCATTGTTCTAGATGTTTATTATTATTTTCAAACATAAATGAGTGCGATATTCAGTTACCATTAGTACACTTTCACATTGTGTTTACTTTCAGCGCAACACTTTTTGTACACAGACTATTTGAACTGAATTTATCCAATTTAGTGTGTTAGCTGCTTCTAAATTTCTGCTTGGATAGCGCAGTGTTTTTGTTTTGAAATATTAGTGAGGCAAATATGCCTGAGGACAAAGGGGCAGAGTATATGAATTAGAGCATATTGCAATGATGTTAATTAGGGAATGAGGAAAGAAATGCAAGACATTAGCAATCATGAAATACATAGAATGTGATGTTAAAGGATAAAACTTACCTTCATATAGTCCTTCTGCAGGACCTGAATGATGGCAGAACAGGTCTCTGGAATAATGATCCCCAGAGCCTGGGGGGGAGATGCCTGTAGAGAACTTGAGGTCCTGAAGGCTTCTCCCTGTCGCCAAGTAGCGCAACGTGGCGATGAGCCTCTGCTCCGGAGTGATGGCTTGCCGCATGCAGGTATCCTGCCTGCTGATATAAGGGGTCAGCAAAGCCAGCAGACGGTGAAAAACGGGGTCCGTCATCTGGAGATAATTCCTGAAATCATCAGGATTATTCTCCCGGATCTCACGGAGCAAAGGCATGTGCGAGAACTGGTCACGCTGGCGCAACCAATTCTTGGTCCACAAACGCCTCCCCTCCCTGTTCATGGACCGGGCTTGTGTCAAAGTAAGAACCCCAACATGAAGCCCCTGCACAGCACAAACTCTATGACGAGTACGTAGACGAAACATGGTTTCAAAACGTTTGGCTGGTCAGAACGGACAACAGAAAGCACTGATAAACAGCAATGCCTGAAAGAACGAACTGAATAACAGAAAATAAGAAATGCAAATCAAAGTGTAGTATACCAAGATATAGTCCACAATGAGAAAGAAATACTTACTGACTGCACGCACTGATTATCAGATATGCAAAGACAAGCAGAAACTGAAGAGCAGGAGCGATCTGAATCACTAATCTGAAAAGCGCGAATTGTCTCTCACCAAACTTCTACTAAAGCCGCGTACACACGGGCGGACTGTCTGGCCTACTTAGTCCGCCGAAACACATTTCAGCGGACAGTCCGCTCGTGTGTGGGCTTCAGCGGACTTTTTCAGCGTGCAGTCCGGCGTACTAAGTATTTCGGATTTTTCTAAATACTGTCCGTCGTACTCGCATTTCGGCGGACAATCCGCCCGTGTGTATGCCAGTCCGCCGTACTTTTGAAATGAGCGGACTTTTCCCGCCCGGAGGAAAGTCCGCTCATTTCGAGCGGGTATCCAGGTAGGCGGGGCCCACAAAGGAGACGTCGCTGGCCCCGCCGCCTGGTATGGACTTAAAGGGGAACCCCAACGCTGAAAAAAATCGGCGTGGGGGTCCCCCCCAAGTCCACAACAGACCCTTGTCCGAGCACGCTACCCGGCCGGCCAGGAAAGGGGGGCGAGCGAGCGCCCCCCCTCCTGAGCCGTACCAGGCCGCGTGCCCTCAACATGGGGGGGTGCCTCGGGGAAGGGGGGGCCGTGCGGCCCCCCCACCCCAAAGCACCTTGTCCCCATGTTGATGAGGACAAGGGCCTCTTCCCGACAACCCTGGCCGTTGGTTGTCGGGGTCTGCGGGCGGGGGGCTTATCGGAATCCGGGAGCCCCCTTTAATAAGGGGGCCCCCGGATACCGGCCCCCCACCCTATGTGAATGAGTATGGGGTACAATGTACCCCTACCCATTCACCTGTAAAATAAAAGTACAAAAAAAAACACAACACACGAGATAAAATACTTTATTGCACAGCTCCGGGGGTCTTCCGTCTTCGGGGGTCTTCTCGCCGGACTCCTCCGCTATCTTCTTGTAGCTCTTTTGCTAGCGGAGGAGTCCGGCTTTCTTCCTCGCCGCCGGCCTCTTCTCCCGACTTCGGGGGTCTTGTCCCCCTCTTCGGTTCTTCTGCCGGGCACCGCGCCTTCTTATAGCTCTTTTACAGGCGGTGGCCCGGTCTTCTGTCGCCGCCGCCTTCCGTTCTTCTTCTTCTCCAGGAGATGTTGCCTCGACGATCTCTCCGGCCGGAATGCCAGGGACGCACTGCGCGGCCACTTATATAGGGACAATGGGGCGGTGTCACATGGCTTTATGTCACATGGGTTGGTGTCACATGGTGACCCCGCCCCCTTACGATGTCATAGTCCCCATGTGACATCAACCCATGTGACCAACCCATGTGACATAAAGCCATGTGACACCGCCCCTTGTCCCTATATAAGTGGCCGCGCAGTGCGTCCCTGACATTCCGGCCGGAGAGATCGTCGAGGCAACATCTCCTGGAGAAGAAGAAGAAGAAGAAGAAGAACGGAAGGCGGCGGCGGTGACGGCGGTGACAGAAGACCGGGCCACCGCCTGTAAAAGAGCTATAAGAAGGTGCGGTGGCCCGGCAGAAGAACCGAAGAGGGGGACAAGACCCCCGAAGTCGGGAGAAGAGGCCGGCGGTGAGGAAGAAAGCCGGACTCCTCCGCTAGCAAAAGAGCTACAAGAAGATAGCGGAGGAGTCCGGCGAGAAGACCCCCGAAGACGGAAGACCCCCGGAGCTGTGCAATAAAGTATTTTATCTCGCGTGTTGTGTTTTTTTTGGTACTTTTATTTTACAGGTGAATGGGTAGGGGTACATTGTACCCCATACTCATTCACATAGGGTGGGGGGCCGGTATCCGGGGGCCCCCTTATTAAAGGGGGCTCCCGGATTCCGATAAGCCCCCCGCCCGCAGACCCCGACAACCAACGGCCAGGGTTGTCGGGAAGAGGTCCTTGTCCTCATCAACATGGGGACAAGGTGCTTTGGGGTGGGGGGGCCGCGCGGCCCCCCCTTCCCCGTGGCACCCCCCCATGTTGAGGGCACGCGGCCTGGTATGGCTCAGGAGGGGGGCGCTCGCTCGCCCCCCTTTCCTGGCCGGCCAGTTGCGTGCTCGGACAAGGGTCTGTTGTGGACTTGGGGGGGACCCCCACGCCGATTTTTGTCGGCGTTGGGGTTCCCCTTTAAGTCCATACCAGGCGGCGGGGCCAGCGACGTCTCCTTCGCGGGCCCCGCCTACCTGGAGACGCGCGCGAAATGAGCGGACTTTTCTCCGCGTGTGTGGGCGAGTCCGTTCATTTCAAAAGTAGGGCGGATACCCCAGATGACGTCTTTTGAGGACGAAACGCGTCGGGACTCCTACTGCAGCTCTATTTTTTATATGATATAAGCGCTTAATTCATTGGATACATGTAAGTTCATTACTTATTTTATTAAAAAAATTTTTTAAACGGATTTACACTATTGTGGCCCTCATTTTCTCCCTGTATGAGTTCCATAATGTGCGTTGGAGTTTAAAGCGGAAGATTTTCCTATCGTTTGAGTACTTGGTTGAAAATTCCCTGGAGAGTCATTTATGGTGGAGAGCTCTATATAAGAGTATTTAGAAGCCTGATTGATCCTTCGAATATATATTCGCTTGGATCCATTTAATTTGGTAAGCTTACATCCTATTTGGTGATGGAAATGCCACAGGGTGCCTGCATGTGGTCCTTATAAGAAGAAGGTGGATGGTTCTTTCCCTCTCACGTGTGGATTGGATTTATTTTAAATTAAACAATAGACTATTATTTTTTTGTATCTTTTGGACTTTTTCACATTATCTGATTTCTTCAGTTCAAAAAAAGTTTTTTTCACGATTTTATGCAAGTGTGGTGCAGTCTGAGAAGCATCACTGAATGTTATTTAATTTTGACACTTATATAATATTGTTATATCACTAAGTAGTTTAAGTAGACTATTTTTTTCTTTTTTCTATAGCGCTACACTATAATTTAATAAAAGTAGGGCGGATAGTATGGCGGACTTAGTACGCCGTATTAGTCCGCTCAAAAAGTGCCGTGTGTGGGCAAGTCCGTTCATTCGAAAGTATGACCGACTGTCCGTCGGATTGTCTGACGGACTAAGTTGGCCAGACAGTCCGCCCCGTGTGTACGCGGCTTAACACGCGATAGACACGAGATCAGCAGAAGGAGCCCACGGGGTGCCAGACGTGGTGCTGAACTTCCCTTTTGTAGGCCCGCCGTACACGGCTTACGTCACCGCGTTCTTGGCAACCGGAAATTCCGACAACTTGGTCCTACCGTGTGCAACATCACTTCCAGACCTGGTCCGGAATTAATCCGTCAGAATAACTCCGACGGATTTGGTCGTCGGAATCTCTGATCGTGTGTACAAGGGCTTAGCGTTCTACTATTCTGAGCACTAGTTGTTTCCTTTTTGGTATCTCCTCACTGATAACACGGCCCCAGCTGTTGTCTTTCTGCTCCTGCTTACTGATCACAAGGTGACTTGCATCTTTTCCTCCTGCTCCCACTCACTGATCACACGGCTCCTGGCATCCTCTCTGCCTGATCTTGCCCACTGATCACAAGGTTTCGAGCATCCTCACCTCCTGCTCCCACACATCCCCTGACTTCCTTACTCCCTGCTCTTTCTCACTGATCACACAGATCCCAGTTTGCTCTCCTTCCACTCACTTATCACACGGCCCCCGTTGCCCTCTTCTGCTCACTGATCACACTGCCCCGGGATTCTCTCCTCCTGCCAGGACCTGTGTTGCAAGTGGGCTACCTCCCTGTTCCATAATAGTCAGGTTTGTCCTCAGGTACAGGGATAATCTATCAGGAACAGCGGATGCTCTGTGCAATCAGTAAACCCTAATCAATTAAATCTTTTACTTGCCTGCTTTAGATGATAGAAATGGAGGACATTTCAGTGATCCTCATTGCTTAGGACTGGCCAAGGTACAGTCAATACACCAACTTTGTAAGATTTCAGGTGAATACTTTGTGGATTTTGTCAGTCAGGATCACTTGCTTTTCCGGTTGAAGCCCAGGATTTTTGTTAGGGGCATCTCTGAATCTGTGCTTTCTGTGCTGTTAACAGCTAGGAGGGTAGACTTCACCTGGTGTGAATAAGGGCTTTTGCCCCAAGCTTTTCTCCGTGAGACGAATCATCTCCTTGCAGTAGCTGTGTCTGGTCTGTGTTTGGCTCAACACTATCAAGGGACTGCTTTCCGTTCGGTCTGTTTCAGAGACTGTTGGTCTATGTGTCTCCCCCTATTTATCCTCCTGTAACTCCATTGAATCTAATTCTGGTTCTCTCTTCTTTTAAACCACTGTGTGAACCAATTATATACATTCCTCTCTCTACTCTCACCCACTAGATGGAGTTATTTGTTGGCATCCTTTCTGCAAAGTGAGTATCTGAATTGGCAGCCTTGTCCTGCAAGGAACCTATTTCTGTGGTGTTAAGGCTCTCATCTAAGGTAGTTCTACCTTTTACCTTAACCGGGACACTGTTCTCTCGTCCCTCTATATTGCTACAGTTCACCAAAAAAATAAAAAATGTACCTCTATTATCTAGAAGTGTTTTGAGCTGTGAGAGCTCAGCCACTGCTTCTTCTGGAAGACTTAAGCCCCATACACACGCAGATTTTATGTTGATTTTTTCCTTCAGATTTACCAAAACCCTATACCGTGTATATCAGTGTATAATACGCACTTTTTTCCCCCTAAAATCAGGTGGAAATCGGGGGTGCGTGTTATACGCTGATCCCCCACTGTTGCTAGGGCTTTCTGCTGCTATCTGCGGCTTCCGTGTATTTTCGGCCACACTCGGCCGTTCACGGCTATCTGCGGCCGCACTCGGCCGAGAATGGCCGAGTGTGGCCGAAAACGACCGAGTGCAGCCGAAAATAGCAGAGAACGGCCGAAAACTACCGGCGCCATTTTTAAACGGCAAATGACTGACAAGGCTGCAAATGCAAGGCTGCATACAACTGACAAGGCTGCAAACGACTGACAAGGCTGCGTACGACTGACAAGGCTGCAAATGACTGACAAGGTTGCAATGCAAGGCTGCAAATGACACTGACAAGGCTGCATTGATGGGCATTTAAATGTAAGTTTTTTTCCTTAAATTTCCCTCCTAAAAGTTTTTTTCATTTAAATTGCCTCCTAAACTTGGGGTGCGTGTTATACGCCGATAAATATGGTAATATAAGGGTCAAACCTTAGGAGTTTCAATTTGTATGCAATCAGTCAAACCAAACTACATGGTTTTGGTAAACCTGAAGACATAAATCAGCAGAAAATCTGATAGTGTGTATGGGGCTTTATGTTCATAAGAATTGGGTGCCACCTCTTCCTGTCACTGAAATAGGTCGAGTGCTTCTTGGACTTTTTGGCATTAAGATTTTTTTTTAGTCTGCAAGGGTGTTACCTGATTTTCTTTTCTTTTTCGGTTTCAATAATTTTATTGGTATTACAAAAAAAAAAGAAATTAAGAAAAAAAACTGCTTGCACATTACATGACAGCCAGAGCAAAAAAGCCAACAGTAGCAACGAAATCAGAGGGTTACGTACAAGGCCCCAAACTGTAGTCCACTAGGTAGATGTTAGCAACTGAGCAGAAGGGAAAATTACACACACAAACATGCAACCATAAATCAAAATGGCAAGCTGACCATTACTTATCAGTGTGGTCCTGCTGTCAGGGATACCACATGCACGCATCCAGCAGGGGTGATCAGATCATTTGGCTGCACCTAAAGAAATGGGGACCAGATGAATGAGTAAAAATGTATATACTTATTAAGATAAGACACGCTTCCAAAATCAAACACCAGTAAACCATAAACAAGCAAGTGAAAAATAAAAATGTAACACAGCAAACCCTATATTACACCTAACTAAACTACATACAAGTGAAGGGAACACACATAAGCAAAACAGGACAGGGACAAGATATGAGGGGAACAGGAAGCCAGGTACTGGGAGCATAAAGTCAGTGAAGGGAGCAGGAAGCAGGTTCCAGGGGACAGGTCTCCGGATCAGGATTCAGGATCAGAAACAGGAACGGGGTCGGACTCAGGCAGGCATCTGGCTTGCATGGAAAATACTGAAGCACTGGACCTAGGTGAAATACGGGCTGAGATAATCCCATCAGGTGGAGCCTAAAGACCTGTATGGTTCATCTGCTGGGAGATGCCCGCTGGTGGCCACCAGAACTACACCCTTTGGTTTTCAACACAACAGTGCCACCAGTAGTTGACGCAAGCAAGGACACAGGTCCGGACAGTTCACACCCCCCTTAAGGAGCTTCATTCAGCCGTAAACCTGAGAGTCCATGTGGGTGCGGGAAAAGTCCAAAAAAGTTTCCCCTCCATGTCTGCGGGCTTCTTGGCATTCTTCAGGCCAGAGTCTTTTAACCTGCTGGGAGGCGACCCACCTGAGTCAGGTAATGGATCATGCGCCCCACCGCCAGGGTCTGGAAGTTTTGGGACTGATACCAAAAACTAGCTGGGCAGCGGGCATGCAACTATCAGAGGCAGACACTACAGGGGCATCAGAATCAGGCTGGGCATCAAGCAGGGGGAAATCAGCGGCAAGCTGGGTATCAGGCAGGAAAGCATCATCAGCAAGCTGGGCAGCAGGCACTGGGTCACCAGGAGGGGCAGCAGGCACCAGATCATCAGTCACCAGATCAGCAGGCACCGGGTCATCAGGCAACAGATCAGCAGGCTGGGCAGCAAACACCGGATCAGCAGTCACCAGATCAGCAGGCACCGGGTCATCAGGCTGGGCAGCGGGCACTGGATCAGCAGGTTGGGCAGTGGGCACCAAGCAGCCCCTATAAACAATATAATAAAAAAATTTTAACCACTTTAGCCCCCCAGAAGGATTTGCCCCCTTAACGACCAGAGCACTTTTTGCAATTTGGCACTGTGCTACTTTAACTGGTAATTGTGCGGTCATGCAATGCTGGTACCCAAACAACATTTGCGTCCTTTTTTTCCCACCTTTGGGATTTTTATTTTTTTGCAAAAAGAACAAAATTTTGAAAAAATATATATATATTCTACTTTTTGTTATAAAAAAAATCCAATAAACTCAATTTTAGTCATACTTTTAGGCCAAAATGTATTCAGCCACATGTCTTGGGTAACAAAAAAAAATTTCAATAAGCATATATTGGTTTGTGCAAAAGTTATCGCGTCTACAAACTATGGAACATTTTCTAGAATTTACGTAAGTTTTAGTTTATTTCTTGAGGAGATTGTGGTAACATCTCGCTACTGCTTACAGTGTACACCAATTACACTGATTCCCCCCCCCCCCCGATAAAGAGGACCTGTCACCACCCATCAAAGTACCTGTCACAGTTCATCTGAGTACCTGTCAGTCCATATGAGTACCTGTCACAGTCCATCAGAGTATCCGAGTACCTGTCATAGTCCATCAGAGTACCTGTCACAGTCCATCAGAGTACCCGAGTACCTGTCACAGTTCATCTGAGTACCTGTCACAGTCCACATGAGTACCTGAGTATCTGTCACAGTCCATATGAGTACCTATCTGTTAGGAATCTTCTCTTGTGATCAGTCAAAACTCCAGATGTATTGAGAAGCAGACAATTTATTTCTGATGTGGCCCACAATAGGGAGACATGCTTACAGGACAGAAGCTGAAGAAAAATGTCTCACAAAAAGAATGTGTCTCCCCCCCCTTATTCCTACAAGAATACCACCTCTATACTTCTATTGGCTGATGAAACATAAATAACGTTGTCATGGTACACGATGGTACTTTATTTTGATATTCATGTTCCCCGTACATTCTTAGGCTATCATATTTAGTTAACCCTAATCATTCTACAACTTACTATGGAGTTAGTTAAGACAAAACAATACAACAAGTTAATACAATAATGTGCTCAGAAATACGTTTTTAAAAATCAGTGTCTCAGGAATATTGTTTTTCTAATAGTCACACAATAAACATTTAAAACTTTTCTAACATTCCCTCCTCTTTGTGTGACTATTTTATCTCAACACATTTCGATGATAGTCCCTGTGTTATACACTTTCAGACTGTATGTCATTAAGTTGAGCTTCAATGTCCACATAGGTCTCCTCAGAGGTAGAGAGGGTTTGATACATTGTTCTTGAGACTGCAGTTTCAATGAGTTTTTGTGAAAGTCCTCGAATACAGGGAATGCAGCAGCATCTGCAAGTGACCAAAACAGCCAAAGCCACAACGATTGAGATCAAACATGATGTGATAAATCCAGTCCATTTACCGAACCATCCTTCAAGCCAGGTTGTGAATGGATCATTAATACCTGAGTTTTCCGCCAATTCATTGGATAGCGCAGTCAGTCCTTCCAAGGCTCTGGTCACTGTCCCTCCAGGAGCTGTATTGTTAAGGATAAAGGTACAACACATGCTACCGAACATTTTGCATACCCTCCTCTTTCAGCTAGGACCATATCTAAAGCCATTCGGTTCTGCCAGGCCATTAGAGATGTGGGGGCTAACTGTTCTGCTAGGCCCTTCACAGCATCCCTAGTATAGTTTACAAATCGTTGTTGGTTATAATATATATATATATATATATATAATTAATCCAGTCAACATTTTTATTTATAGTCACCCACCAGAGAAGAGACTCAAACCCAGCTGTCACCTGATTCCTGGCTTTAAACTCATCCGGCACCCCGCGAAGAACCCCAATCTCATCTATGTAGATCTGAGCGTCAAATGACCCCAAGGGAGAGGTGTCCCTCCGATACTGTCGGTGACTCTTAGTCCACGGGTATTCTGACAGGATTCTTAGGGGCATAGCCAGCTGGACCATAGCACAATCCCCTTGGGCATTGGCCGGTAGTCCAGCTCGCAGTTTCTTATCCCCACACATCCACCAGACATCAGCTCTCTGAATGTCATGTTCAACTCAGTCACCGTTGTCCGTGTTAATCCTCTCCACACAGTAGTCATCAGGTAGTGACCCAAGATCCACCGCGCTACGGTTCCCTGGGAGTGCAAAACAAGTAAAGTTGCCCGGATAAGTGGTAACCGCTGGAGGTATCTGAGGTCTCTGTACTGGGGGAAACAACAAACTCAATGTGTGACGAGTAGAATTTGTTTCAGGTTTATAGCTCTTATTATACAATTGCAACATACATTTTAAACCTTCTGCATCTGTATTGTGATCTAGAGGGAAAGGAACTGTTGCTAAATGTGGTCTGGCTCCGGCACAAACTAAACAGTTTCCCTTTTTTTTTTTTTTTTTTTTTTTTTGAGTTTTAACCTTAACTATTCTAACCACTCATTTTTTTCTTGGTAACCCCTCTCCAAAGCTATGGCATCTTCTATTGTTACGTTAGTGAATCTTATAGTTATACTCAGAACTTCTATTTTAGTATGGCCTTCTTCTTTCCCTACTGAGTCTACTTTTTCCTGTTGTCTAGTTTTATTAGGTGGTAATACCTCAAGGAAAAATGTTCCTGAGGGGTCAGTTCCTGACACCCATGCTCCCATGGAATACAACCACTGATCTTCCTTACTCGGCTCCTTTAATGTTATTAATAGTTGGTTACAGTTCTTACTATTTGTGTAGGGGGAGTTGGCTGCTTTTGTGATTATGAGTCTCTCCTTTATTCCACTCTTTTTAGCCCCTGGTTGATTATACCCCCAATCTTGATGCGCTGTAGTCCACAGGGCCTGATCCCATGCTTGACATCCTGCCCTATTCCAGAGCCAGCAGATATATTTATCTGCCCATAGAAGTCCTCTAGCCCCAGTAGTATCCCCACAATCTGCAATCTGACAGAAGTCTACCAGTATAGTGCTAGTTATTCCTTCTATAAAGTTTTAGATTTAATGCTTTTCCTGTTCTTTCCTAATCCAAAGGTTCCTCTACTCTTCCGTAGCACCAGTAACCCAAGGATAATTACTGTCCCTTTTATCCTAACCAGCTAGAGTTCCAGCGGATAGGATAGGGGAGTTGGAAGGGGAGGGAGACTTTACCAGTTTGAGACAAGTCCCACCTTGTGCAAGACCTCCCTTTGTAGCTGGATTTTCTGAACCTCTTGTAGCCAACTGGCCCTATTCTGCCTGTAAAACCTTTTTGTAATGGGACTGGTGAATCCAGGTAGACCTCTCTGCAAGCCTTATCGCAGTAGGGATAGTTAAGAGGACTTTGAAAGGACCATCCCACCTTGGGGAGTACCACTGCTTTTTTCTTATTACTTTTTATTGAGACCCAATCTCCCACATGCACCTTTTCATCTTCTTAAATTGGACCTTCTAGACTAGAACCAAAATCATTAGTATGTCTTTGTATTAACAACCTAGACATGTATTCTGCTGGTGTCTGCTCAGACTGCTCAGTAGGTGTTTCATTTGATTGTAAGGGTATCTTATATGGCCTTATTCCAAATGGGCTTAAAGCTTCTTTTGGGGGTGTGATATACATACTGGTCACAGCTACTAGTAGGCAATACATTCAATTATTTTTACCTATTTCTTCCATAGCTTTTCTCAGTTTCCTTTTTAGAATGCCATTATGTCTTTTTACCAATCCAGCTGATTGGGGATGATAGGCACGATGGTATTTCCCTTTAATTCTCATCACTTCTGTCAAATGTTGTATATTTTTAATTACAAAATGAGGTCCATTATAATTGTCTGTGCATCTGCACTTCCTGTTGGGAATATCTCCACCCATTTGGTCAGGGTGCCTGGTTACCAAACAATATTTCTTCCTTTCACTTGTCTAATTCAATAAAATCCATGCAAATGTGTTGGAATGGATATTGCAGTGTAGGGAACTTCCCTTTCTGTGGTCTTATACCTCCCTGAGCATTGTGTCTTGCACATATAAGACACTGACAGCAAAAAAGTTTTTTTTAGTAGTTAGTGAAGCCATAGACTGTACATACCTTAAATAAACATCTCAGTCATCCCCCTGTGTTCCTTTGACAGGGGTGGATGTCACAGGGAAGGTGGTACTCTGGGCAGTTGCTTGCACCTGAGAGGGAGGACCATTATAAGGAGGTGGACTCTGGGTATAGCAGATGAGATCATCCTCTTTGTCCACTAGGGACAATTGGGCTTGGCATTTTTCCTTTGTTCTCCTTCCTTCTACTCTAATTCTAGCATGCTGAAGCCAATACTCCGCCATTTCCAACCCATACCTTTTTTGAACTTTGGGTCCTAACAATTTAAGCTTATCCACAAGGCCCCAAAATAGAACTTTCTTTCTTTTTAATCAATATTTAGTATTCTGATTCAGAACTTAGCCTTTTGACTTCATAAATGTACCCAAATATAAACAGCATTGCATCATTAACACTTCACAGTTGAAAGTCTGTGAATTCTAAAAATAACTCATCCAATATAAATATTTACTTTAAGACTATTATTCAGACTTTCTTTCCCACCAAAAGTCCTAATATTTTCACAGATGCACAAATTGACCTCTGTCAGGCAATCTTCATTTTCTTGTTTCCGAGAAACAGCTTCTTGACCATCATAGTAATGAAAACATTCTCAGCCTTTTTTTTTTTCACATTCAACAAGCCACCTGATAATAATTCTACAACATTCTATTCACTCCACAGTGCAATCCACCTTCATGTGTCCCATCTACCCAAACTATAAACAATTTCTGCCACTTGCTTCCTGTAACACCATGGCATGCTAAAATAATAAAGCAACCTGTGTTATCAGTGTACCTTTTTTTTCTTTTATGCTAAGTTTCAATATTTACAATATAACCCTTCTGTATTGTCATAGCTAGTCAAGGGTTAACTTTTACAACTTCTTTAAGACAGGAATCAGCACTGCATACATGAGGGAAGGGGGAGGGGGAGAGGGAGTTCAGTGCGTTCCTTTTTTTTTTTTTTTTTTTACAGACACACAGATCATGAGAACGTGAAGAATGATTCCTTATCTCCTTCCAAAGGCACATTAGGAATACGCAGCACAAAACATGTAAACGAACAAAGACTGTTGTACCGTGGGGTAACAATACAAGAGTAAAAATATCAGCACTCCCCACACTATAGAGAGAATCAAAAAAGGTTAAACATGAGCAAAGATAAAGTAAACACACACAGAAGAAAGTTAGCCTTGCGATCTTTTTAGATCACTTAACTAAACAGCGCTTAAATAGTCGGGCATTCAACCTCCGACGTTCGGTATACCTCAAATCTTTTTGTTATCTGTTCGGACAGTGGGCGACGTAATTTTTTACCTTAGACAACATCCCCAAGTGTCTATACGAGCACTGGATCACCTAGATATTATATGATCAATACCAATGTCGGCAATTACAACACATTAAACCAGAATCAAAGAGAGAGAAAGAGAAGAAAAGACTCTTAGAAAGAATTAAGAATAATTTAAATTATCTTACCTCTCAAACACCTGGACTGGATCACACTAAGTTCAGAAACAGACAGTGGAATTCAGACCATAGGCCCCCGCCCCTTTTTCACCAAATAACATTGAATGGGGGGTCTGTTATTTTCAGTGAGCTTCAAAGTCCAATACTCACCGAAGTTTTGTCGGGGCCATCTGATCTGAAAACCAGCGTGTTGTTTCCGGCTCAAAGAACCAAAAATTTTAGGAATCTTCTCTTGTGAAGAGTCAAAACTCCAGATGTATTGAGAAGCAGACAATTTATTTCTGATGTGGCCCACAACAGGGAGACATGCTTACAGGACAGAAGCTGAGGAAAAATGTCTCACAAAAAGAATGTGTCTCCCCCCCCTTATTCCTTTAAGAATACCACCTCTATGCTTCTATTGGCTGAGGAAACATAAATAACGTTGTCATGGTACACGATGGTACTTTATTTTGATATTCATGTTCCCCGTACATTCTTAGGCTATCATATTTAGTTAAATCTAATCATTCTACAACTTACTATGGAGTTAGTTAAGACAAAACAATACAATAATGTGCTCAGAAATATATTGTTTTTCTAATAGTCACACAATAAACACTTTTCTAACACTATCTGTAGCCCATCAGCGTACCCGAGTACCTGTCACCAGGGCATCAGAGTACTAGAGTACTCGAATACCTGTCACCAGCCCATCAGAGTACCCGAGTACCTGTCAAAGTTATAGCATCTACAAACTATGGTACATTTTCTGGAATTTACGTAGCTTTTAGTTTATTTCTTGAG
Organism: Lithobates pipiens; assembly: GCF_037356315.1. Taxonomy (NCBI): domain Eukaryota; kingdom Metazoa; phylum Chordata; class Amphibia; order Anura; family Ranidae; genus Lithobates; species Lithobates pipiens. Next base: position 78,480,965 of record NW_027507789.1, on the reverse strand, counting down.
GTACTAAAATGGCTCCATATTGGAAAGTAGTCACCCCAAGGAAATTGCTGAGAAGCTCACACATGCCATGGTTATATGTGGAATTACAACCTAAAAAAATTCTGCTGCTTTCCAGAGTACAGGGATATCACCAGTGTGAGACTTTTTGGGAGCCTAGCTGCGTACAGGACCCCAAAAATACATTTTTGATTTTGCTCCTCACAACTGGTGCTGGAACCAATCCTGTGTAATTTGTCCATAAACGACCTGGAGGATGGGGTAAACAGTTCAATCTCTGTATTTGCGGATGATACTAAGCTAAGCAGGGCAATAACTTCTCCGCAGGATGTGGAAACCTTGCAAAAAGATCTGATCAAATTAATGGGGTGGGCAACTACATGGCAAATGAAGTTCAATGTAGAAAAATTTAAAATAATGCATTTGGGTGGCAAAAATATGAATGCAATCTAAACACTTAGGGGGGAACCTCTGGGGCAATCTAGGATGAAAAAGTACCTGCGTGTCCTAGAAGATGATAGGCTCAGCAATGGCATGCAATGCCAAGCTGCTGCTAACAAAGCAAACATAATATTGGCATGCATTAAAAAGGGGATTAATTCCAGAGATAAAATAATTCTCCCGCTCTACAAGACTCTGGTCCAGTCGCACCTAGAGTACACTGTCCAGTTCTGGGCACCAGTCCTCAGGAAGGATGTACTGGAAATGGAGCGAGTACAAAGAAGCGCAACAAAGCTAATAAAGGGTCTGGAGGATATTAGTTATGAGGAAAGGTTGTGAGCACTGAACTTATTCTCTCTGTAGAATAGACGCTTGAGAGAGGATATGATTTCAATTTACAAAATAACGTACTGGTGACCTCACAATAGGGATAAAACTTTTTTGCGTAAGGGAGTTTAACTGCTAGCCGCCTGCCAGCTGTCATATGACAGCCAGGCGGCACAGCTTTCATTCTGGGGGGGCGTCATATGACGTCCCTCCATTTAAACAGGGGATGCGCGCATCCCTGTTTCTTCTGTGGCGGCGTGTCACGGAGACACCGCTCGCCACCGATGGGGGGTGAGCAGCCATTGGGTATGGCTGTTTACCACGTGTCTGGCTGTGATGAAGTCACGACCGATCACAGGTGGTACCACCCCACTTTGCACGGCGCTACTCGTCACTGACGCTGGTAAACAGCCCCTGGCCGGCGGCTGTTTACCACCTGATCGGCTGTGATCCTTTCACAGCCAAACACTAAATGTCAACAAACCCCCGTGATGAGATGTTACCAGGTTCTCCTCCTCACACACCGATCGTGCGTGAGGAGGAGATTGTGGTAACATCTCACTACTGCTTACAGTGTACACCAATTACACGGATTGCCCCCCCCCCCCAATAAAGAGGACCTGTCACCACCCATTAAAGTACCTGTCACAGTTCATCTGGGTACCTGTCAGTCCATCAGAGTACCCGAGTACCTGTCACAGTCCATCAGATTACCCGAGTACCTGTCACAGTCCATCAGAGTACCCGAGTACCTGTCACAGTCCATCAGAGTACCCGAGTACCTGTCACAGTCCATCAGAGTACCTGTCACAATCCATAGGAGTACTCGAGTACCTGTCACAGTCCATATGCGTACCGAGTACCTATCTGTAACCCATCAGAGTACCCAAGTTCCTGTCACCAGGCCATCAGAGTACCCAAGTACCTGTCAAAGTTGTCACTAAATGATATGTTGCTCAAACATGCCATGGGTATATGTGAAATTACACCCTAAAATACATTCTGCTGCTTCTCCTGAGTACAGGAATACCACATGTGTGAGACTTTTTGTGAGCCTAGCCACATACAGGACCTCGAAATCCAATCACTGCCTTCAGGCTTTCTAAGGATGTAAACATTTGATTTCACGCCTGCACTACCTATTGCAGTTTTGGAGGCCCTGAAATGTCAAGATAGCACCCCCCCCCCAAATTACCCCATTTTTCAAAGTAGATGCCCATTTGCTGAGAGGCATGTTGAGTATTTTGCAGATCTTTTTCAGAAGTTTTGAAACTTGAAAAAAGAAAAAAAAAATCCTTTCCTTTCTTCATTTTCCAAAACAAATGAGAGCTCCAAAATACTCACCATGCTTCTTGGCAACATCCTTGGAAAGTCCAATTTCCAAAATTTAGTCATGGGGGGGGGGTTTGTGCCTTCTTGTCATTTCAGGGCCTACGAAAATGTGATAGGTAGTGAGGAGTGAAATCACAATTTAACGCCCTTAGAAAGCCTAACTGCGGTGATTGGAAGCAGCAGAATGTATTTTGGGGTGTAATTTGACATATACCCATGCCACATGTGGGCAATATATCATTTAGTGACAACTTTGTGAAAAAAAATATACATCAATTTTAATTTTCCAGAAACTTGTGGCAAAATATAAAATATTCCATGGGCTCAACATGCCTCTCAGCAAATAGCTTGGGGTATCTACTTTCCAAAAAGGGATCATGTGGGGGGTTTTGAACTGTCCTGGCATTTTATGCCCAACATTAGAAGCTTATGCCACACACTCCCCACTCTAATCACTTAACCACTTCAATACCGGGCACTTAAACACCTTCCTGCCCAGACCAATTTTGAGCTTTCAGCGCTGTCGCACTTTGAATGACAATTGCGCGGTCATGCTACACTGTACCCAAATGACATTTTTATCATTTTTTTCCCACAAATAGAGCTTTCTTTTGGTGGTATTTGATCACCTCTGTGGTTTTTATTTTTTGCTAAACAAATTAAAAAATACAGAAAATTTTGAAAAAAAAAAAGGTTTTTTTTTTTGTCTCAGTTTCAAAACTTTGCAAATAAGTAAGTTTTCTCCTTCACTGATGGGCACTGATGGGGTTACACTGATGGGCAATGATAAGGCGGCACTGATGGGCACCGATGTGGTGGCACCAATGAAGTGGCACTGATGAGGTGGCATTGATGGACACCGATATGTGGCACTGATAGGCGACGTGGATGGGCACTGATAGGTGGCACAAATTGGCACTGATAGCTGGCACGGATTGGCATGGATAGGTGGCACAGGTGGGCATGGGTTAGTCGGCACAGGTGGGCATGGGTAGGTGGCACAGGTGGGCATGGATGGGCACTGATAGGTGGCATGGATGGGCACTGATAGGCAGCACAGATGGGAACGGATAGGCGGCATTGTATTATAATATATTGTACTAATGGATGCCAATCAGTGCCAAACAATAATGCATGCCAATCAGTGATGCCCATTGTGAGCACTGATTGGCATCCATTGTGGCACTGACTGGAATCCCTGGTGGTCTAGGGTGGCATACCTTGTCCTGGTAATCCCTGGTGGTCTGGTGGCGTCCCTGGTGGTCCAGTGTGGGCATCCTCGGGGGGGCTGTGCTGATAATCGATCACCGGCTTTTCCTATTTACACTGTGATCAGCCGTGATTGGACACGGCTGATCACGTGGTAAAGAGTCTCCGTCGGAGACTCTTTACCGAGATCGTAGTTGCCGGGTGTCAGACTGACACCCCGCAACAACGATCGCCGCGATGCGCACCCCCGGGGGCGCGCAGCGGCTCATAATCCTGATCACGTCATATGACGTCCGATCAGGATTATGCAACCACTTTGCCACCGTCTATTTGTTATAGGGCGGGCGGCAAGTGGTTAAACCACCAAGTGCTTTCTGACACTTTTTCTTTACACGAATAAATGTTTTTTTTGCTAGAAAATTACTTTGAACCCCCAAACATTATATATTATATTTTTAAAGCAGAGACCCTCCAGATTAAAATGAGTGTTGCATTTTTTTTAATGCACACACTATATTGCCCAAATATTTGCTGAAATATAAAAGATGATCTTATGCCAAGTGCATTAGATACCAAACACAACAGATTTTAAAATTATGCACACCCGTGCAGTGGCACAAACTATATACATTTTTAAAAGCCTTTACAGGTGACCACTTTAGATTTACAGAGGAGGTCTACTGCTAGAATTACTGCCTTTGATCTGACATTCACGGTGATACATCACATGCATGGTGCAATTTATGTTTACATACAACACTAGGCCGCCTCTTGCGTTTATCTTTGTGCGTGCTTGGGGAGACAGGGATGCTTTTTTTCAATTATTCATTTTGCCTTTTCTTTTATTTTTACACTGTCCCTTTCTTAATGGCTGCATTCTTGTGTTCCCCCGGTGGGACAGGAGAGCCTGAGAAAACAATGGAAAACAGCGGGGGGGGGGGCGTTCCCTCCCACTGCTTGTAAAAGCAGTCTAGTGGCTAATTGGCCACTAGGATTGCTTTTACATGAAAGCCAGCTGAAAAAACGTCACCAAGTAGATACCTATACCTGTGGGCATCATTCTGGTATAACCACTCAAAGTCCAGCAACATACCAGTACGTCGCTGGTCCTTGTTGGGTACATATTGTAATGTTCTTTTTATTCATGCAGCCTGTGGTCTGTACGAAAAAAAAGAGATTGATTGGTGGTATGTGTCAGAAACCACGAATCACGCTGAGACAGAAGTACAAATTAAATCACACTTGTTTATTAATAAAAATAAAAAAGGTAAATAGAAAAAGTGTAGTCAAGCATAGCCAGAAGGGATGTCAGCAAGCCAGTCTTTAAACAAACCGCAGGAGATGGTTTCAGTGATGTGACCAAGGTGAAGGCAGAGGTGAGCTGGAAGGCTTTAAAGAGGAAGTAAACCTTGATGGGTTTACGTCCTCTTTCATTCCCTGCAAAGGTAATGCATAATGGACTACTATGCATCGCATAGTAGTCCATTATGTGTCACTTACCTGAAACAGGAGCCAGCCAAGTCACCGCTGTCCCCTGTAGTCCGGAGCATCCATCTTCTCGGTGGGTCTCGCTGCTCCACCGCTGTCATTCGTCGAAGCCGTGATGACGTCAACCCCGCGCATGCGCACGGGAGCCGACACTTGCGGCATATCTCCGTTGACCACGTCGCGCTCAGTGCGCTTGCGCGCCGCTTTCTGCGGCGCATGCACCGTAGACAGTGGTGCCTGTCTTTTGGCAAATATCTCCTAAACTGTGTAGGTTTAGGAGATATTTCTTGGAGCTACAGGTAAGCCTTAATCTAGGCTTACCTGTAGGTCAAAGTTGGTTGTAAGGGTTTACTACCACTTTAAGTAGGCAGGTCAGACGAGCATCATCAGGAACAGCTGGTAACTGTGGAGAGAGAAGAGAGCTGGCAATTAGCCGACAGCTGAGTGGCCAGCCCAGAGAAGGAAGAGCTAAGCCAGCCCTGACAGTACCCCTTCCTCAATGACCCCTTTCCCTCGGAGGGCCACCGGGCTTGAGGGGAAACCATCTATGGAACTCGCAGAGGAGGACAGAGGCATGTACTTCGGAAGATGAAACCCAGGAGCGTTCCTCCAGACTGTACCCCTTCCAATGCATCAGGTACTGTATGTGCCCACAGAACCTACGGTAGTCAACAATGGATTGTACCTCATACTCCTCATGGTTCTCAACCTGAATAGGGTGAGGACGTGGCACCGAGGTGGTAAATCGGTTACAGACCAACAGTTTCAATAAGGAGACATGAAACACATTTGAGATGCGCATACTAGGAGGAAGGTCCAACGCGTAAGCCACTGGGTTAATCCTGCGAAGGATACAGAAAGGCCCAATAAACTGAGGTGCAAACTTCAGTGAGGGAACACAAAGCCGGAGGTTGTGAGATGACAGCCAGATCCTGTCCCCAACCTGGTAGGAAGGTGCAGGCAGGCGTCTGCGGTCAGCATGGAGTCTGTACCTATCATTAGCATGACGTAAAGCCTCCTGGACTTGTACCCAAGTGGAACAAAGACCATGGAGATGCTCCTCTAACGCAGGAATACTCTGCGGAACAAACGAGTCAGGCAACATGGATGGTTGGAAACCATAATTCGCCATAAATGGAGACAATCGGGAGGCAGAATTCAAGGCACTGTTGTGAGCAAACTCTGCCCAAGGTAATAGGTCAGACCAGTTATGATGGTCAGAAATATAGCAACGTAGGAATTGCTCCAAGGACTGATTGGCTCGTCCTGCGGCCCCATTAGACTGCGGGTGATACGCAGAAGAGAACACAAGCTGGATTCCCAACTGTGCACAAAAGGCTCGCCCAGAACCGGGAGACAAACTGACTACCCCTGTCCGAGACAATGACCTTGGGTAGCCCATGTAAGCGAAAGATCTCCCGAGCAAAAAATGGAAGGCAGTTCCTTAGAGGTGGGCAACTTCTTAAGTGGAATACAATGACACATCTTTGAGAACCGGTCAACCACCATAAGGATAACAGTGTTTCCTTGGGAGTTGGGCAATTCCACAATGAAATCCATAGACAGGTGAGTCCAGGGCCTCTCTCCATTGGGTATGGGTTGTAGGAGGCCCACTGGAAGGTGTCGTGGAGTGTTACTCTGAGCACACTTAGGGCAGGCAGCTACGAAGGCAGTAACATCAGCCCGTAGACTAGGCCACCAGAATTGTTGGGAGATGGCCCAAATGAGTTGATTCTTCCCAGGATGGCCAGCTGCCTTGGGAGAATGGTAATTCTGGAGCACAGCTGTACATAAACTCTCTGGGACAAAGCAGCAGTCACAAGGTTTATCAGGAGGAGCATGGACCTGAGCAGCAAGAATTTTGTCACCCAAATGAGAAGTAAGACTGGTGCGAAACATAGCCAAGATACGATCAGGAGGAATCATAGGAACCGGAACCGACTCAGACTTGGAAGTAGAGGAAAATTGTTGTGCATCAGCCCTTACATTCTTAGTACCGGGTAAGAATGAGAATGCAATTAAAGCTCGACAAGAAAAGAGCCCATCGCGCCCTTCTGGGAGAGAGTCGCTTAGCCTCAGACAAGAATGAAAGATTCTTATGGTCAGTAAGAATAAGAACGGGCACAGTGGTACCTCTAAGGAGATGTCTCCATTCTTTCAGGGCTAAAATGATCGCCAACAGCTCTCTGTCACTAATCTCATAATTGCACTCAGCAGGTGACAATTTCTTGGAAAAGTAGCCACACAGATGCATAGTGCTCTCAGAGTTAGGACGTTGAGACAGAAGGGTGCCAACTCCAGTCTCAGAAGCATCCACTTCTAGGATAAAAGGCAACAGAGGATCAGGATGTGCCAACACAGGAGCAGAATCAAAGGCAGCCTTGAGAGTCTCAAAGGCCTTAATGGACTCCGGAGACCAACTCTGTGGGTTACCGTCCTTTCTGGTCATATCAGTCCGGGGTTTGACCAGAGACGAGAAGTTACAAATAAACTTCCGATAATAGTTGCCAAAGCCCAGGAAACGCTGCAGAGGACGTAAACCCACGAGTCGAGGCCACTGTAGGACTGCTAAAAGTTTCTCGGGGTCCATCGAAAAACCAGCAGTGGAAATGACATAGCCCAGGAATGTAACCTGTTCACGATGGAACTTGCACTTCTCCAGTTTACAATAGAGATTGTTCTCTCTAAGTTTCTGAAACACACGACAGACATCTGTGTGGTGGCTCTCCAGGGACTTGGAAAATATGAGGATATCATCGAGATAAACCTACACACACACACACACACACACACACACACACACACACACACACACAACTGCAACAAATCTCTGAGGACATCGTTAATAAAATCCTGGAAAACTGTCGGGGCGTTACAAAGGCCAAAAAGCATTACCAGGTATTCATAATGGCCAGTTCTGGTATTAAACGCAATTTTCCACTCGTCGCCCTCCTTAATGCACACGAGATTGTATGCCCCTCTCAAGTCAAGCTTCGTGAAAACCGTTGCTCCCTTGAGGTGGTCAAATAACTCTGTAATCAATGGAATCGGGTAGGCATTCTTAATTGTGACACGATTGAGACCCCTATAATCTATACAAGGTCTCAGTTCACTGCTCTTCTTTTTCACAAAGAAACCAGCACCAGCAGGAGACAAGGATTTGCGGATGAAACCTCGAGAAAGTGCGTCAGCAACATACTCCTCCATGGCCTTATCCTCCAAGACCGACAAAGGGTAAACCCAGCCACGAGTAGGTATGGCACCAGTTTGAAGGTCAATTGCGCAATCATAAGACCGGTGTGGAGGCAAACTACCGGCTTGACCTTTATCAAAGACATCACTAAAATCACGGTACTCCTCCGGCAGGGAGGGGAGTGAAGAGGTGCACAGGACCTTGGATACCTTCAGGAAGCATGTCTCACTGCATTGTGGTGACCAGGAGAGAACCTCAGCATGGAGCCAATCAAAAGAGGGGTTGTGCCTCTGTAACCAAGGATAACCAATAACCAGCGGAAACCTGGGTGAGGAAATAATTGGAACTGGATTTCTCATGGTGAAGAGCCCCTACAGCCATGGACAATGGAACCGCCTCATGAGTCACCTGGGCAGGCTGTAAAGGTCTCCCATCAAGAGCCTCAATGGCAAGTGGAGTGTCACGCAGCTGCAGTGGAATCGAGTGCTGCGAAACAAATGCAGCATCAATGAACAGGCCTGCAGCCCCAGAGTCGATTAGAGCCTGTATCTCGATGGACGACTCAGCCCAAGAAAGGGTGACCAAAACCATGGGCTTATCCTTCTGGATAACTGGGGATGAAACAACGCCACCTAAGGTCTTGACAGGTCTTGACAGGACCTCAAGGTTCGGGCGTTCCATGGACGGGTAGGACGGGTAGGACAAGACTTCAAAAAGTGACCTGCCTGGCCACAATAAAGGCACAATCTCTCCCTCCTCCTAAAGGCTCTCTCATCCGTAGAGAGACGCGTGAAGCCCAGGTGCATGGGTTCATCTTCACTGACCAACTTGGTACCAGGAGGCATGGGAGGTGAGGGAGGCATGGGTGGGACTACAAAGCTTGGAGGCAAATGTACAGGAAGCTTCCGCAAGCGCTCCTTAAGAGAAAATCTTTCTCTGAGTCTGGAGTCAATGAGAATGGCAAAAGAGATCAAGCTCTCCAGCTCAGTGGGTATATTTTGGGCTGCTATCTCATCCTTGATGGAATCCGAGAGACCATGAGAAAAAGCAGCCATGAGGGCCTCATTGTTCCAAGGAACCTCTGCTGCCAGAGTACAGAGTTCAATGGCGTATTCGGCAATAGTTCTCGTGCTCTGTTTGATGGACATGAGGCACTTGGCAGCAGAAGCGGAGCATGCGGGAACGTCAAAAACCCTTTTAAAGGAGGCCACAAACTGAGGGTAACTCAAGACAACAGGTTTTTGCGTCTCCTATAGAGGGTTAGTCCAGGCCAAGGCTCTCTCAGAAAGCAAAGATATCACGAAACCTACTTTGCTTCTGCCCGTGGGAAACACCTGGGGTAGCATCTCGAAGTATATCTCAACCTGATTGAGAAACCCTCTGCATTGAACTGGATTGCCCCCAAATTGCTGGGGAAGCGGAGCAGAACCAGACATACCTCTTATAGAGGCAATACTCGAGGCAGGGACCTGCACAGAGACTAGCGCAGCAGCAGGGATGGCCTGTGACTCAGGTTGTACCGGAGCAGCCACCGTGGGGGATTCCAAGTGAGCCGTGCGATTCAGGAGCGTTTGTAACGCCATGGCAAACTGATCCATGCGGTGTTCTTGGTCATCCAATCTGGAAAAAAATATTACCAACAAGTGGATTGACTGCATCTTCTGAATTCATGGCCTTTGCCTACTGTCAGAAACCATGAATCAGGCTGAGACATAAGTACAATTAAATCACACTTGTTTATTAATAAAAATAAAAAATTTTTTTATAAAAATAAAAATGTAAATAGAAAAAGCGTAGTCAAGCATAGCCCAAGTCCAGTAACCAGATCGGGTAGTCAGCCAGGCCACAAGTCAGGGATCCAAGTAGAGCACAGCAAGCAGGATAAGGAGCCAGAAGGGATGTCAGCAAGCCAGTCTTTAAACAAACCGCAGGATATGGTTTCAGTGATGTGACCAAGGCGAAGGCAGAGGTGAAGTGAGCTGGAAGGCTTTAAGTAGGCAGGTCAGAGGAGCATCACCAGGAACAGCTGGTAACTGTGGAGAGAGAAGAGAGCTGGCAATTAGCCGACAGCTGAGCGGCCAGCCCAGAAAAGGAAGGGCTAAGCCAGCCCTGACAGTATGCCCACTAAAAATTCACTGCACCCATTCACTTCTAATGATGGACATACATGCACCGTTCTTTTTTTAACTGTGGTGAAATAATAATGGATAACAATAAATCAAAGTAACATTACATTATAACAGTAAAACATATGTAACCCGGGGGACAGGTAGCAGGTACAAAGCTCCCTGGGATTAGCAGTTTTTAAAGCACAGATACCAAATCCAGTGAGGTAGTGACAACAGTGCTGTGTTTATTTGTGTTATATAAAAGTCTATATACAGGTGCTGTACAGTGTTCCAGAAAACAAATAAGAACAAAAATAGCAAAACAAAAATCCTAGCTGTGTCTCAGCTCTAACTACACAATATGCAGGCCCTAACTACCAGGCTGAGCAAGCCTATCGCTTGTCAGTTTCTGCATAAATTGCTTAACAGCTTTTGCTCTTCACAGACCAGTGTTGTCGGTGTTTCTCAGGCAGAGAGCAAAGGCTGTCTGCTCAGGTGAGCTTAAATTAGCCTGGGGAAGAGGACCAAGACCCGAACTGGACCATGGATCAGAGATCCCTGAACGTATATGAGAGGAGCCTGGGAGATGTATAAACCCCGAACAGGACTTTTCCCAACTCTCTCTGGGACTCTCTGCTACACATACCATACCTGCAAAGCAAACACGATAAAACACAGTAACAATAAAACAGCAAAACAATAGAGAGAGAACAATAGATAGAGAACAACACTTTTAATACAACTTTGAACATTCCAGGTTAGGGTCTCTCAAAATGCGATGGCCATCTAACACCTTTCGAGACCCTGTGTTAGTGTGCCGTAGCACTGTTCTGTGCTGTACCCTACGCTAATACTCAACTAGTGTATGGTAGTGACGGAAACAGTCACCGATGCAGAGACCAGGTTGGTCAGGACAGGAGGGACAATAATAGCGGGTGTCATGCCGATATCAGTGTTTTCTACAGACATAACATCTTTGGGGTGTTCTTTGGTTAGAGGTACATAATTCTATATAGTTACATAGAAGGTGAGGTTGAAAAAAGACACAAGCCCATCAAGTCCAACCTATGTGTACATGTACTATGTGTATGTGTGTGATTATTGGTCAGTATTACATTTTTTATCCCTGTATGCTGTGGTCGTTCAGGTGCTTATCTAATAGCTTTTTGAAACTATCGATGCCCCCACTGAAACCACCACCTGTGGAAGGGAATTCCACATTCTTGCCCCTCTTACAGTAAAGGACCCCTTATGCAGTTTAAGGTTAAAGCTTTTTTTCTTCTCATTTTAGTGAGTGGCCACATGTCTTATTAAACTCCCTTCCGCAAATTTTTTTTATCCCTATTGTGGGGTCACCAGTATGGCATTTGTAAATTGAAATCATCACACATGTGTTCTGTCTTCCCCGCTTGTTTGGGCAGACTAGAGGATCACCCGACACACAAAGCCGCCAGGGTTAATTAACCTGTGGCAGCGTAGTAGGAGGATACAGTCAATTTTTTGCTCTCGACTGTCCTCCATCTTGCAACCCCAGTGGACATGCGCAGTCCACTGGGGAAGCTTGCTGTGTCAGCGGGTGGAGTGGGCGGGGCCCCGTTCCGGCGGACGTGCCTTTGCACTTGTTCGCTGGGGATGGGGCCATGCACATCTCACTCTGGGGGCAATTTTTTAGCCGGCCACTATCCCCTCCCTCTCCGTCAGCTGTTTCAATTAGTTGTGCTGACTGATTGGAGAGGGAGGGGTATTTATTAGCAGTACCTATGTCTGCTCAGTATCCACAGCATTCTACTGTGGGATGCCGAGACAGACGGTCAGATTTTTTGTGAAGCTCTTTATTGCAAAGGTAAAGGATTTTTTGTTTTATTTACCTGTGCTACATGGATTTATTCATGCTGGGTGTGTGCTTATTTATCTGGCTGTTTGGACATGCTTGCACATGCTGAAACTTATACTATAATGGATTGACCCAAAGGGAATGTTTATAATGTAAGAGGCATTGGTCAATAAATTTAATTAAACCAGTATATATATATATATATATATATATATATATATATATATATATACACATATACATACACACACACACACACACACACACACACACATATATACACACTTTTTATTATAGTTACCATCATTCATTATCCATTGAAGTTAACACCAAGTCGTGTATTTCACTTCACCTACTGCTTCAGGTACATATGTGCTAGCAGTATATAATCGAACTAATTAATATATATTGGATATTAAAATAAGTACATTTTTGAACTTAATGTTTTAAATTAACCCTTTTTTGTTAAATCAATCCATACTACTTTGTTACAGGACCGACTATCCTGCCCCAATGTTTCCTCTAGCCTTTCTTTTGCCCACTTTGTTTTGGTTTAGATACCGATACCTCTAATTTTGGGAACCTTTGAGGTTAAGAAAACACTCAAAATGCCTGATTTGTCCTGTTGCTTTTATCTATAAACATCATGGAATATCTGTGTAATACCTCACTCTGACCTGTAATTGTATTATATGAAGATTTATATAATATTTGCAAATATATACGATTATTATTTTTACATTTTAATATCTGTTATTTGTTTTTTTGAATAGAAATGTGCTTTTGCTTACATACTCACCCCTGTGGAAGGAGACGCGAGGGCTCCGAAACGCGTAGGGTGTTAAATCTTTATAGCTTATTGTACTTGTAATATTGGGGGTTGTTTAACTCAAGTGTAGCACTCACTAGCGAAACCAATCCACACCAGAAACTCAATTTCAGGGCTTTTTGACCCACTTTTATTAAAAAAAGAAAAGAAAATGTCCATCAATAGCTCCCACGCAGGGGTTTCAATTTCACAGCAGTCATAAACAAAAAATACCAAGCCACCTGGCTTTATGGTCAGCAATACTGCCGTTTTGGCTTTACCCTTCAGCCCTCTTGGCCATATAACAGATCAGGGACTGTACCTCTTTTACTCTTCCTCACTGCTCATCCCACAGCTTTGGGCCCTCTGACTACACCATGCAGACATGCATGCTTCTCCCTTGCTTGCCTGGACTCCTCGGGAGGGTGGAGCCCAGAACCATGGTCAGGCGTCTAGAAATAGACCAACACACACCTGACCAGTCAGTGTGCTGGTGAATCCCAAAATCTGGACCCAGGACTGGGGATTTCATCCCACCCGGGCTCCAGATCACAAAACAGAATTTAGTAAATAATGAGGAAACTGAAAAGTCAGTTTCCTCCCAATGTTGCAAGCTCCCTGGAGCCCCTCAACCCGCCTGGTTGAAAATGCTGGGTCCATACACTGGTGGGGTACCACACTAACACATAACCCCCCCCCCTTGTTTCGACCCGGAGGGAGAAACACCTGCACCCACCATAGCAGTTGGGACACCTCTGTGCTGGCCATCAGCCACGCAGGCCCAACCCTTTTTTCGGGTGCGAAAACGACCTGTTTTTCCCATCACAACAGGTCTCTTGGGTTTACCACCTTTTTGCCTTTACCCTTGACCACCAACTCCCCAGAGCATAAAATCTGTGCATCACTCTCATTTTCCAAGAAATTATTCATGTTAATATCAAGGCCATTATTTACACTAACATTCAGGAATACACCACCATTTCTCCAATTACCAATACCGTCAGTTCTTTCTTGCTCGGGATTTGTTAGGGCCAGGCCCAAGGAGGGACAACACACAGGTGAGCAGTTATCTCTTATGGGATCTTCACTTCACCTGTTGTCCAAATCTCGGTGGGCAATTGTCCTAACAATTGACACTGAACAACGCATGACCCATTTCTAGCAGTACAAATCTTTGTCAGCTCACACTTTTCCATGTCAACATTTTTGTTCCTCTCCATACTATATTTGAGAGCGTCTCCGGTTACCCAAACTTGTACCTCTCTGCAGGTGACAGACAGAATCTCTGCTTTTGCCATGTCCAGATCTGGCCCTTCCTTCTTACGAGGTCTAGCGGGTGAGGCAGTATCCGCACCATTTACTATACCCTGCTCAGCCGCACCTCGGACTGCACTAGCAGACATGTCTACCACTGCATCAGGCGGAGAGACCTCCAATGTCTCCAGCAGCCCCCTAGAGCGCCTTCCGTACTGAACCGTATCCGGAAGCACTCTCACAGGGAACTGTGAGATCACTTTCCAGACTATTAAGCACCATACCACCCAGTTCCACTGGTGGTTAATGTTACCCAGCACAGCTTGTACTACCTGGCTCCACCCTTTGGTACCATGCAGCATTACCACATCTGACTGTAACAGAGGCACCCAGGTGTACAAGGAATGTGCTTTCATCAGTTCAAGCAGTTCCACTAGCATATCTGTAAATTCTACACACTCCACATCAATATGTAAAACATTTTTGGGGACCTTTCCCTTATCAGAGACATAAAGGGGCTCATTCACTGCAGTGTGAGGGGCCACGACATTTAAGGGAGCCTCCACCTCACTGGAGGCATCCATCACAACCTGATGCTCCACTGGAACACTGTTAGATGCATGTCTCCCATTCATCCCCTCTAACTCACCAATAAGGCTCTGCAAGTCAAAATTCATTACCGTGTCACCTTGACACTTGGAATTTAGCGGCTGGGTTGTGAGCACCACATCTGCCATGCATGCGCCCTGATCTGGTCCTTCTGACTGGAGGGAAACATCCCTTGCAGTGACCAACGCACCCTCAACCATCGGTCGCTCTGCAATCTCCCTGTCTGGCACAGCAGTTGTTGTATTCACACCCCTGTCACTCAACATAGTCTTGTCTAACATGGCTAGCAATTGTTTGGCCCAACTGTCCCAATCCATTGTGCTTCCATTATGAGGGCTCAGCAGTACCTCATCATCTGCTCTAGGAGGCACCTGGGATTCTGCAGCACAATCAGTACCTTTGTTGGTTCTATATAAATCACATTTTGACAACATGCTTTTACTCTTTGCTAATGCTTCATCAAACAAGGCAGGCTGCAATACACCATCACCACCTTGCTTCTGGGGCGTAAGCACACTCAGCTGTGTATCTTCAGCTTTGGCTAGTGGACTTAACCCTTTACCAACTGGGTTACACATATGGTAAACAGACTGCCCATACAAATTATCATTGCATGGTGTAGACCCAGTCTGTTCCACCAGAGCAAATTCAGTGCTGTCCTGGAAAATCTCTGGCTCAAACGCATCGAGAGCCCCTGAGACTTCCATGGACAACCCTGTGGCTCTGCGTCTGGTTGCCAAGGGAGACGTCACTCTTTCCTTATTACTTTTGAACAAATCAGAATAAGTACATTTATCATCAGCATTACCTTTACCATCAGCATTCATAGACATAGCAGTGTTATAAGCTTTAACAGGCTGTTTTTGGTCAGTACACTCAGCACCCCGTGTACCGCTCAGCACACCACCCTTCCTCTCCAAAGGCATTATTTTGGCCATTAGGGCAGCTTCACAGTTGTCCTGGGAAACCACGTGCCTCACCACTGCGGGCTACTGGTAGGTTTCCCTGGGCATCTCTGTAGCACCAGTCACTAGGGGACCTGGCACACAAACTGTATTGGTCACCTCTAGGTTACCACTTCCAGCACTCTGGTGGATTACACCAGGCACACATATAGTCCAGTCTTTGAGTTCTTAACCTTGCTGCAGGTTAAGCTTCAACCTGTGTCTCCCCACTACTCAGGGTAGCACACTGCAGCAAGTCCATTTTTACACCTTCTGCTGATCTCCCAGCCGGATATACTCCCACTTCACTGGAATCAGTCCCACAAACTGCAACAGTCTTACCATAATCTGTAGCAGGTAACTCTGTCTTCAATTGAGTACGTTGTCTCTCCTTTATCACACTTTTACTGGCCAACTTTCCCTGGTGGCCATGGAACGAAACTGCAGCAGCCACTTCTGACTCCTTAGCACCCCCTGCAAGCACAACAGGTACTTCCTCACTGTTGGCAGAGGTGACTGAAAACATGTTTGCACAAAAATCTGGGCTTGTGGACAAAGACTTCTGCCCAGTAACCACATCTCCAGGCATGTTCCATAACCTGGGACAAGAAAAAATTCCATGCCCCAGTTGACCACATTCCAGGCATGGTACATTTCTGCACACATCTTTAGTGGAACGCAGCTCCACATCTCCACTGTAGCTCCTCCTTCCAGTTAACACCCCATCTCTTGTTGCCAAGGGAGATGGCACTCTTCCAGCCGTATTTTGACTCTCCCAAAGGCAGCGATTTTGCACTCCTTGCAGCATTGTTGGTTTCACCTTGCCACAACCCTCTGCAGGCAATACTTTTCTCATGTGGTGGTCTGCAGCCTTGAAATTACCACTGTTGCTACGGGCAACCACATACCTCTCCAACTTCCGTTCAGCATGTTGATCACTCCTGGAACACAAATCAGGCTTCCAAAACATTGTTGTAGACTTTTGTATGGCCATGTCACTTTGTATTGGAGACAGAGACAATGGGCACATGGCGACAACATGACCCCACTCTCTGCACCGCAAACAGCGCTCTTGTTTCAGAGCCTTAACAGGGCTTCCCCAATTGCATCCTCTTTGAAACTTAGGCTTCCGCACATTCATAGTTGGCCTGCTTGCACCAGTGTTGTCAGGGGCAACAACATGCACTTCCCCTTTAACTGGGGTTGGTGTAGCAAAAAACAGTCTGCAATACCCTCCAGCAGGCTCAAACCCTTGCTTAATCTTCACAGTCTCTCCATCAGACTTTTGCGCCTTCCAGCAAAAAAATTTAACGCTGTCACTTTAAAGCAAGTTGCTTTTCTCTTTGTGCAAGCCCTCCTCACCTGCACACAAAGATTGTGCTGTCTCATGCACACAAACACAGTTCATATAACAGATGAACTCACTTTTTTGCAGGGATCTCCAGGTCTGCCCGCATCCAAGCACCACTTGTAATATTGGGGGTGGTTTAACTCAAGTGTAGCACTCACTAGCGAAACCAATCCACACCAGAAACTCAATTTCAGGGCCTTTTGACCCACTTTTATTAAAAAAGAAAAGAAAACGTCCATCAATAGCTCCCACGCAGGGGTTTCAATTTCACAGCAGTCAAACAAAAAAATACCAAGCCATCTGGCTTTATGGTCAGCAGTACTGCCGTTTGGGCTTTACCCTTCAGCCCTCTTGGCCATATAACAGAGATCAGGGACTGTACCTCTTTTACTCTTCCTCACTGCTCATCCCACAGCTTTGGGCCCTCTGACTACACCATGCAGACATGCATGCTTCTCCCTTGCTTGCCTGGACTCCTCGGGAGGGTGGAGCCCAGAACCATGGTCAGGTGTCTAGAAATAGACCAACACACACCTGACCAGTCAGTGTGCTGGTGAATCCCAAAATTTGGACCCAGGACTAGGGATTTCATCCCACCCGGATCACTACGAAATCCCCGGGCTCCAGATCCCAAAACAGAATTTAGTAAATAATGAGGAAACTGAAAAGTCAGTTTCCTCCCAATGTTGCAAGCTCCCTAGAGCCCTTCAACCCCCCTGGTTGAAAATGCTGGGTCCATACACTGGTGGGGTACCACACTACCACATACTGTATATTACCGATAACCATGTTGTTTAAACTGTTTTTCTATGACATGTTTTTATGATATTTAATATATTTCCTTTTCCATTTTCCATTTTTATCTATTGTAGGTGCCTTTAAAGACCACCAGGGGTTCTCTTTTGTTAAAAAAATTATATATACATATATTAAAAAAATACATATACATTATCATGAATATGCCAGAAAATAAAATGATATGAACAAAAATCAAATCCTATAGTTCTCAATGAAGAAATAGGAGATAATAAATAAAATAAAGTTCTCTGTGACTTTTGAAGGACAATGTGAATCCACCACCATATAAAGTGCAAGCTTACCAGCTGCACAAGCTGTTCGAGCTTTTGTCTAATACCCTGCCAAGGCCTTTATTCCTCCCCGTACCTCCAATGGCTGATGAAACGGGCGTTCCTGGATACTGTGGATCTGTTCCGTGGTCAGCGGCCAGCCACCAGATACAACTTGATGCAAGTGTTTATAACGATCCAGAAAAAATATATAAAAGAATTGCCATCGGTAAAATTGGTGGTATTTTATTTAGATAACGTTGATGCTTATAAACATAGAATGGAAGTAATTAAAAGCAATAAGAATGCCAGCCGGCAAGCAAAGGTACAAAAACACCCGTGCAAACGGCATGTAAAAACAGTGCAGTGACGTCAGCATGTCGCTCCTCCCAATGCGTTTCGTCACTGATCTGACGTCATCCTGGGGCACAGGCGGTGTACAGACGGACCGTTATATATAGTGAACATACAACCAAGCCTCGATCTGAATCTTAGATAGCTAATACTAAAAACACCATTTTGGTTATGGGAATACCAAACACCATTTTGATTAAGGAGAAATCAAAAAACGTGACTGAAATCATATAGATGACAATAAGTGGCAAAGTCAATAATGAGCGCAATGGCCATGACATCCGCCCAATGCCCAATGCACCCACCATAACCAGACCACAAAAACGAGCCAAAGCACTAGCTGGTACACTCAACGAGCATAGATGTTATTAAGGCGGGTAATAATTTCAAACGGCTAAATTTACATATGCCGTTACACCCGTAATGAGGGTATGTCATGGACTACCATCTTTGTTTATGACTATATCATCACCCTAGTTAACATGAAAATAGGCTTCCATGTCCACACCAACACCCACAAAGGGGGAAATCGACTGACTAAGTTAGAACCGGTCAATAATCCCCGTGGTAGATAATAAAAGGAATGTCACTTGTAGAATTACTTATCCATCATGGCATTCCAAAGAAATAAGAAAGGGCAAAACAGAAACAAAAAATGTAAATTGCCATCCAAGACTCAGTTCAAGTTTACACGGTGAGCAAAGAACAAGTTTACACTGTGAGCATAAATCAGTATAACAACCAAATTCTCAGTCTCTCTGACCTTGATATTAAATGGAGGGATGTAAATTCAGGAGTTATCTATAAAGGCGTTAACATCCACATCTACATTTAAACTGTAGGGGACATAGATATTTAATCTATTGACCCAAGATATATCAAGCTTAGAGATGCCTCTAATTAGGGAACTACCTGTCAAAAACCATGAATCAGACTGAGACAGAAGTACAGTAAAATCACACTTGTTTATTAATAATAATAATAATAATAATAATTAAAAGGTAAACAGAGTAAACATACTCAAACATTGCCAGAATACAGGAACTTGAATGGATAGTCAGACAAGCCAAAATGTCAGGGAGCCAGAGATGAGCGTAGTAAAACAGCAAGCAGGATCTGGAGCCAGAAGGAATGTCAGCCAAGCAAATCTTTAACAGGAACAGAGAAGATGTGAGAGAGATGTGATCAAGGCGAAGGCAGAGATAATCTGGGCTGGACATCTTAAATAGGCAGGACTGACAAGCAGGATATCATCAACAGGTAAGTCACTGTGGAGAGAAAGGAGCTGGCAATTAGCCGACAGTTGAGCGGCCAGCTTTGAGAAGGAAGGGGTGAACCCAGCCCTGACACTACCCCTCCAATGGGAACTGTATTTATCTATCCCTAAAAAAATAGTGTTAGAGGGATCCCTATTGTGGGTAGTTAAATAGTGTTTCAATACGGAATGCTCCGTGAACCCATTCCTAATCTTATTAATGTGCTCATTCAAGCGAACCTGAAGGGGGCATTTTGTCCTGCCCACATACTACAGTCCACAAGGGCACTGCAGCAAGTAGATTATCTCCGCAGTAGAGCATGTAATAAAAGGTTTTGATGTTCCTTAGAAGTGCAGCTAGAAACAAAACTATTCATTCTCCTAGTCCTACATCTGTTAAGTGAGCATACTTGACATTTTTTATATTGATAGTAGCCCGTAAGTTCACTAAAAAAAATGTTTGTTGTTAGGGGGGTCTAGGACATTGGGAGCCAATTTATCTCTCAAAGAGGGGACACCCCTAAAAACTACCTGAGGTCTAACTGGCAAAAAAGTGCTCAATATTCTGTCATTACCCAGAATGTGCCAATGTTTGGTGATAATGTGCTTAATATTCTGACGTGGATTTCAAAAACTTGTAATGAATGGATTTGTAAAAGTACTGTCCCTACCTTGTTCAGAAGGTCTTTCTTTCAAAAAATCCACCCTGTCGACCTGATTGAGGGTATCAGATAAGGACTTCATTGAGTACCTTTCTCCAGAAATCTCTCTGTAAGGCCGCGTACACACGGGCGGACTGTTCGCCCAACTTTGTCCGCTGAACAGTGTTTGGGCGGACAGTCCGCTCGTGTGTGGGCTTTCAGCGGACAGTTTCAGCGGACAGTTGGACGGACAAGGTTTTTCGGAAATTCCGAAAAACTGTCCGCTGAAACCTTGTTTGAGCGAACAGTCCGCCCGTGTGTAGGCTTGTTCGTCAAACAAAGTTGCGCGCATGCTCAGAAAGGATTTTCACGCCGAAAGCTATAATGCAGTGTATAGGACGTCGTATTTTTCGTCCCGTCGTACATGCCGTTCACGTCATCGCGCACGGTTTCAGCAAACTGTTCGTCCGTCGTGTGTGGCCATGTCCGTCCATGCTAAGTTTGAGCGGACTGTTTGCCGAAACTGTTGGACGGACAAAGTTGGGCGAACAGTCCGCGCGTGTGTACGCGGCCTTAGGGTCCCAACTTGCACTAAAAACTCCTCGTGTTCTGTTCAGTGCAGTTGCGCTTAAGCCTCATATACTGACTTTTAGGTACTGACCTAAGCCAAGAGGCATGGTGGCAACTGTCCACCGAAATGTAAGAATTTCTGTCAGTCAATTTAAAAAATGTAGAGGTAATAAATTACTCCTGACAGAAATTTTAAGGTCCAAGAAGTTGATCTCCTTACAGCTTGCCTCATAGGAGAGATGTATCTCCCTATTGTTTAAATTAAGAGAATACATAAATTCAGACAGGGCGACTTCACTTCCCACCCATAGGAGGAGGATATCGTCTATGTAACATGCCCATAAGACCACTCCCAGTCTCCTCTGAGCATAGACGACATCCTCCTCCCACTGAGCCATGAATAAGTTTGGCAGGCACATTTAGCCCTCATAGTGAAACCCCTATCCTGGCGGAAGTATTGGTCATTAAACCAAAACAAATTATGGGTAGCGGCAAATTCAAGAAGTTCCATAATGAAGGTAATCTGTTCTCTAGGGAGACTAGATTCTTGGTCCAAAAGGTGCTTAACAGCACTAAAACCAAGCTCATGAGGGATGATCATGTACAGTGAGGTGATGTCCGCCGTCACCAACCACATCCCTTCACATGACTTGAATCCTGACAAAAGACTGATGACATGACGTGTGTCTTTGACATATGAGGGCATAGTGCATACCAAAGGTTGTAAAAAGAACTCGGGCAACCCGGGGGGGCAGCTAAGACTCTTATGGATCTTTGGTAGGTAGTATATAATAGTTATTCTTGGTGCCACCAGGAAGTTGAGTGGCACTAGTACTGGCTCTCTGCTCCATACGAGAACCCTGCGGTTGTTGCACCTTAACAACAGAAGAACGAGGTCGGGTACACCTGACCTTAGCAGGGGCCATTTCTCTTTGTTGTAAGAGCTATCTGTCAGGGTAGCGCTACTCTCTACTGGTTCGTATAATGATCCTTAATCTCACAGTGAGGCTTCCCCTTCGCTCTCATCTGTCATGCTCAGCGACGTGTAGGCCTGTTCACTAGTGTACCTCTGTTTGGACACTTTGGCCTCTAAATTTACAACTAGTGTACAACTAGTTTTGCAACTCAGAGGCAAAAGAGCAACTGGTTGTCAGCGACTGCTTGAATCGCTACAAAAAAATTAACTCAGCGCTAGCAGGGATCAGGCCTGACTTGCTAATGCTGCAGTTTTGTGTGTTGTAAGTGACAGTGATCTTTTGATGCTGCACTTGGGTGGGCTGAGCTGGGCGAAGGGGCTAAACGCGTTTTCTGGTAGGTGTCTGGCTGATCCTGCTAACGCTGTGTTTTTGGGAATGCTAAACTATTGGACATGCTAGTATAAATCTGATCAGATCAAAGATAATGATCCGTTCAAACACTATACTAGTAAGGGAGGTGTATGGTGTGTGTGTGTGGATGTTAGCGCCACTGGAAATCAAACAGCAGACAACCGATGCTGTCTGGGATTAAACCTAACTGACAGCTAACTGATGCTAACTAGCTAACCCGTGACACTAATACGGTGTTCAGAAAAAATATCTGTACACTACATTAATGCCACAGTGACAGGGAGTAAAAGGGTTAACTGGGTGATCAAGGGGTTAAACCTTTATTAAAGGACTATATGGCAAGTACCCTAAATCTGCTACAACCCCTAACTGCCCTAAGGCTGTTTACAGTCACAAATGACACAAATAATTTAATCAGAAAAGAGATTTGTACACTATACTAGTGACACTGTGACAGGGGGTCAAAGGGTTAGCTGGGGGGTGATCAAGGGGTTAAATCTATATTAGGGGTTTAATGGGGGTACTCTAGACATAACTGGGCCTACTACTAACTTCCCTAATGCTGATTAGTGTCACAAATGATACCAGTACAGTGATCGGTGAAAAATCTGAAAACTGCACTTGGCACTGTGACAGGAAGTGAAAGGGTTAACTGGGGGGGGGGGGGGGCGACAAGTGTGTCTATGTGTACTGGTGTTAGTGTAGTGTTGGTGCAACTCACAGTTAGATGTCCTCTCCTCTCTCACTGGAACTGAAAAGGGCTCTACTAGGGGAGGTGACATAATTTAATCTGCCTTTGAAATTCTTTTGTACTCTTCTCCTGACTGATACCTTTTAACAATGAGATCCCTCTGATGCTTTGGAAGCTTCTTTGTGGACCATGGCTTTTGCTGTAGGATGTAACTAAGAAAATGTCAGGAAAGACCCACTAGAACACCTGAACTTTATTTTGGGTTAATCAGAAGCACTTTAAATGATGGCATGTGTTTACTGACTCCTATTTAACATGAGTTTGAATGTGATTGCTTAATTCTGCACACAGCTAACGTAAAGTAGATCTGGGGAAAATCCAATTGCCTCTCGGGGGGGGATCAGGAAGGAATTTTTTCCCGTGCTGTAGCAAATTGGATCATGCTCTACTGCGGAGCATAACACCTAGATACAGTTAGGGAACCATGAGATTGAGGACTCTGAACCAACATTCATTGCTTCCGACTTGTCCTAGTTACCTATTAACCCCTAAAACTCTTTGAAGTGATTCAAAAGGTAAAATAATTTGGCTGGGTCATAAGAGGGGAAGTAATTAACGGTAACAAATCATCTTCAATAACGCACATATATGAGGCTTGTCTACACCCATTATTCCCAAATAAGGGGTCTTGGAGGCTAGGGTCTCCAGAGCAATAATAAATTAAACAGCTGAAAGCAGGCAGCCCTGTCTAATACTGGATGCAATGGAAAATGGTTCCAATTTATGGCCTTGTAGCATTATGTCAGCCAAGGGTGTAATATACAAGGAATGGAGTGAGGCTAGGAACTTAGGACCAAAGTCTAATTTCTCCAATATGCAGATAAAGATAAGGCCAAGAAAGGGAATCAAATGCCTTGCACATATCCAGCGACAATAACATCCCATGCCTGGTTGCCGCTACATCCTAAGAAGAAAGGGAGATTAGATCTTTTGCTCAAAGCACTTGGTCCACCGCCTGCCTATGTGGGAGAAAAGCAAATTTGATCTGTGTGGATGCAGCGAGATAAAAAAGCAGAAATAAAATGAGAGAACAGGGCCCCAGGTCAGTGTGAATAAAAACAACAAAACTTTATTCCAATTGTCATGAAAAGGTCCATCCATTGATGGCGCTGTTGGTCTCTTGGATTGCAGTAACAATGTCCACCAGCGGGTGTCTTCTAACACCCAGGGCCTGTATTAAGAGGACTTACCTCCTGGTGGCACTGTTGGATCCTTGGGCTGTAGTACCGGTGTCCACCAGCGGGTGTACTCCGGCAGTGTGGAGCAGACAGCACCTTCTGTGCTCAGCTGTTACGTGAGGTTAATCACTGGCAGTCTTATAAATACCCGGCAAGCCCTGACATGCTTGCCTTGGTATTGCTCTCTCCATGTGCCCTGACATTTTTGCCTTTACTCTGACCTTGAGCCTGCATCTGACCCGACCTCTCCAGATCCTGAGCCTGAGCCCGAGCCCATCCTGGACCTGTCCCTCTTGTCTCCTGTTACCTTAGGATCCCTGCTCTGCAGCCCATCCATCCGTCCTCTCCCTCTCTTGTTGGTTCCCCATCCTTACCCATCTCCTGATTCCCCTGTGTATGACCTCGGTCTGGCTTTTGTTTACGACTCTGGTATTTCCCATTTATTGTATATATTACTTGTTGTTTGTGGTTGATAATGCACTGTTTGTTTTCACTTTCTTGTCACTTATTATAATAAACACTATTGTTACTTCACCTACATGTGTTTTGGGTTTCCTCTGTACAGTCCACACAGTCTGGTCTACTAATTCCCTGATAGTATACCAAGGTCATCCCTGGCCAGACGTGACTGCATTGAGGAACCATCCTGACCTGTTATTCTGCCAATATGGATTTCAATGAAATCACTTATTATTCTCTGCTGGCAAAAGAGGATGGTGAATATTGTCGCTAGCTTCTGAAAGGGTGGACTAGTGACCAGCTAATGGAAACCATCCGATCAGCTCATTCCCTGGTGGATCAGGGCTACATGTCATTTGAGGATGTTCAGCCCTTAATCCAACTATGTGCAAAGCCAACCCTGTCATGTTGTCCCGAAGGAAGTGATGATTTTTCTCCCCCCTTCAATTATGGCTAAGTGGAATCTCTGGTATGGTTGTAATGCCGCGTACACACGGGCGGACTGTATGGCCTACTTAGTCCGCCGAAACACATTTCAGCGGACAGTCCGCTCGTGTGTGGGCTTCAGCGGACTTTTTCAGCGTGCAGTCCGGCGTACTAAGAATTTAGTTTTTTTCGAAATTCTGTCCGTCGTACTTGCATTTCGGCGGACAATCCAGCCGTGTGTATGCAAGTCCGCCGTACTTTTGAAATGAGCAGATATTTCCCGCCCGGAGAAAAGTCCGCTCATTTCGAGCGGGTATCCAGGTAGGCGGGGCCCGCGAAGGAGACGTCGCTGGCCCCGCCGCCTGGTATGGACTTAAAGGGGAACCCCAACGCTGAAAAAAATCGGCGTGGGGGTCCCCCCCAAGTCCACAACAGACCCTTGTCCGAGCACGCTACCCGGCCGGCCAGGAAAGGGGGGCGAGCGAGCGCCCCCCCCCTCCTGAGCGGTACCAGGCCGCGTGCCCTCAACATGGGGGGTGCCTTGGGGAAGGGGGGCCGCGCGGCCCCCCCACCCCAAAGCACCTTGTCCCCATGTTGATGAGGACAAGGGCCTCTTCCCGACAACCCTGGCCGTTGGTTGTCGGGGTCTGCGGGCGGGGGGCTTATCGGAATCCGGGAGCCCCCTTTAATAAGGGGGCCCCCGGATACCGGCCCCCCACCCTATGTGAATGAGTATGGGGTACAATGTACCCCTACCCATTCACCTGTAAAATAAAAGTACAAAAAAAAACACAGGCGGGGCTAGCGACGTCTCCTTCGCGGGCCCCGCCTACCTGGAGACGCGCTCGAAATGAGCGGACTTTCCTCCGCGTGTGTGGGCGAGTCCGTTCATTTCAAAAGTAGGGCGGATAGTACGGCAGACTTAGTCGCCGTATTAGTCCGCTCAAAAAGTGCCGTGTGTGGGCAAGTAGCCCGTTCGGAAATTCCGACGGACAGTCTGGCGTACTTTTCCGCCAGACTAAGTACGTCATACAGTTTGACCGTGTGTACGCGGCATTAGAGAATGATCCAGCCTATTTCATGGAACATTATTCCTCTTGTTCACAGCAGGTGTTGTCTGATTGCATACATTCAGTGTAATCTCTGGTTAGTCAGGCTGTGTGTGACTCAGCATTTGTTCAACCTTTGCTACAGGCATGGTCAGATCTCCTGCATTTAGCTAAGCCACAACATTCCAGCCCTGTCATTGATCACCTGCCTTCCCAAGTATATATCTCCCCCTTCAATCTACCTGCCTCTTCTCCTCCACCTGTAAAAATCCCACAAAACCCTCCTCCAGCCACTGTTCATTGGTCTTCCTTTTGCCCAGATACTTTCTTTTCTTACAGCCCTGCACCTACGTATAAAGCTGTAGTGGCTAAGCCCACACAATCCTGCCAGTAACCCAACCTGCCTCCGCACCAATCAACCTGTTCCAGCCTGCGTGCATGCCAGTTGAACCCGATGACCCACCTAAATCTGCCAACCCAGTGCCTGCTACCCAGCCTGACGTCCCAGTGCCTGCTACCCAGTCTGATGTGCCAGCCTTCCAGTCTGATGTCCTGCTGCCTGGCTTCCAGTCCAATGTGCCAGCCTTCCAGTCGGACGTCCTGCTGCCTGGCTTCCAGTCCAATGTGCCAGCCTTCCAGTCTGATGTCCTGCCATTTAAAGATTTAATTACGCCTATACTTAAGAAAACATATAACTCTATCTCTCAAACACAGCCCATATTGTACTAATTTTAAAGCCTGAAAAAGATCAATTTGTAAAAATTACAAACCAATATAGATATAAGAGTATACTCTAAGATTATAGCTAAACGAATAACGGCGATTATATCAGATCATATAAATCTGTATCAAACGGGATTTATGAAGGGTAGAGAAACAAGGGATAATATTAAGACATGCACAATGATGGAATACGCTCAGAGAACTGCCATCCCAGCCTGCCTATTTGCTATAGACGCCGAAAAGGCATTTGATAGGGTGGGATGGCAGTTCTTGGAGGAAGTATTGAAGCAAATAGGAATGGGGCCTAAAATGCTGGGTAGGATAGTGGCACTATATAGGAATTCAAGAGCTAAAGTGAGAACAAATGGGATGCTGTCAGAATATATAAAAATATCAAATGGGCCTAAACAGGGGTGTCCCCTATCACCACTTTTATATGTTATGATAATGGAACATCTTATGGAAGCTATAAGGGGAAATAAGGATATCAGAGGGATAAAGGTCAACGGCAAAGAATACAAGATGGCTGCTTATGCAGATGATCTTTTGTTATATATAACTAACCCTATAATTACAATACCTAATGTAATAAAAGAACTGGAAAGATTTGGGGAAGTGAGTAACTTTAAAGTAAATTATGATAAATCTGAATTAATGAACATCACATTGGAAGAAAGAATGCAAAAGATAATACAAAAGGATTTCCCATTCAAATGGAAGCAAGATGCGATTAAATACCTTGGAATATACATTCCAAGAGATTTGAAGCTTTTACAAGATATGAACTATAGAATACGGCAATTTATAAGGTAAAAAAACTTCTAGGAAAATATGATAAAACAACATATTCCTGGTTAGGGAAAATAAATATTATAAAGACGGTGATACTACCAATTATGTTATATATTTTTCAGACTGTCCCTATAATGCCATCAAGGAAAACTATGAAGGATCTAAGGGAAGCTGTAGAAAGTTTTATATGGGCGCACAAGATTCCTAGAATAGGAAGAGATGTATTAATAAGAACAAAAAATAATGGAGGACTGGCAATGCTGGACTTTGTTAAATATCTCCAAGCAGCCTCATTAACAACTTCCCACCCGGCCAATGCACATATACGGCCGGGTGGGAGGCGTCTACTTCTGATAGGATGTTCAGGAACGTCCTTCAGAAGGAGCGGGGTCGCGTGCGCGCGTGCCTGATGTGCTCGTGTCACCCGGACATGGCGCATCTCAGATCGGCAGGAGGGCTCTGTGATTGGCCCTCCTGATCACATGACGGCCGTGTCCAATCACGGCCGTCATGTGATGTAAACAAACAGCCGGTTGCTAGGCAATCGGCTCCTCCTCTCCTCGCACAGAAGTCATCACTGAGGAGAGGAGAGCAGATCGCTGCAGCCGGCTGATGATCAGTGAGTATGAGCTGTTTTTTACAGCTTTTTACACACTGATCATTAGTCTAGTGTAAACACACAACACACCACACAGTATAAACACAATGTCCCCACATATATCCCCAAAACACACATGTCCCCAAAACATACATGTCCCAAAATAATAAAAACACATGTCCCTAATAATAAAAACATGTCCCCCACATATGTCCCACTAAAATCACATGTCCCAATGATTATCTGCACACATATGTACGTGATCACCTGCACACATATGTACATGATCATTTGCGTACATATGTCCGTGATCACACAAACCAATTATTATACACTTAACGGAATTTTTTTTACCAAAAACATGTAGCAGAATACATTTTGGCTTAAATTTATGACAAAATTAGATTTTATTGGATTTCTTTTAAAATAGAAAAAAGAAAATATTGTTTTTTTTCCAAATTTCCGCTTTTTTTGCGCTTATATCGCAAAAAATAAAAAACAGAGTCGTGAATAAATAACACCAAAATAAAGCTCTATTTGTGCGAACAAAATGCTAAAAATTTCATTTGGGTACAGTGTAGCATGACCGCGCAATTGTCACTGAAAGCGCTAGAGCGATGAAAACTGAAAATTGGGCTGGGAAGGAAAGTGCCCTGTATTGAAGTGGTTAATGAGAATCATTGATTGGCAACACAATGCAAAAAATAAACAATGGGTAAAATTAGAAGAAGATATAATAGGGGTTAGAATAAAATATCTGCCCTGGATAAAACCTAACTTAAGGCCGGAAGAAAAGGAGTTACCTATTTTTGTAAAAACAACATTAAAAATATGGGAGGATATAATAAAAAAAGGAAAGCTATCCTCTATAATTGGCCCTATGACTCCATTATTTGCTAATCCCGAATTTAGGCCAGCATTAAATAGTAAAACATTTCTTAAATGGAATATGGATGAGCATGAATGAATTATACAAATCCTGATTGATGGAAAGATGCCAACGCTCCAGGAAATGGGACACGAATATAAAAATAAATGGCTACAATATCATCAGTTGAAAACATATATAGATCCAATAGTGATAATGATTAATAGACAATTAACCATATTTGAACAAATAGCAACAAATAAGGATAAGGTGAATAAAAAAAACTATCTATCTAAGATATACAATCTATTACTCCCTTATGGTGATATTAAAAAAATAGTAGGTGTAAAAAAATGGGAGGAAGAAATAGGGAAAGATGACTGAGAAAGAATGGGAAGTGATATTTGAAAGAATGCACAAAATACCCTTAGCAATTAAATATCAGGAAAAAAATTATAAAGTAGCAACAAGATGGTATAGAAGTCCAGTAGTTATGAATAGAATAAATAAAAGGAACTCTGAAACTTGTTGGAGATGCAAAATAGAAAAGGGTACTCTAGAACATATATGGTTTAGCTGTTATAAGATAAGAGCTTTTTGGGGTAAGATAATGGAAATATACCAGCAGGTGACAGGTATAGGGATAAAGCTGGATATAAATGAAGTATTATTCTCACATACAACCAAGTCAATAACACAGAAGGAGACAGTTTTTACATTGTATGACCACAGTTGCAAAAGTCGTAATAGCGCAAAAATGGAAAAAGGAAATAGCGCCATCAATAATAGAGTGGAAATATGAAATGAGTGAAATACATTATTTGGAGAAACAAATAAGAGAAGAAGGATATGTGGAGAATCAGATCTCAAAGTATTGGAAAAAATGAGAGAAGTTTTGTACCTCAGGGAAGTTGAAAGATTATTTGTAAGTGATCGGTGTTGGGGAATGTTGGGGGGGGGTATGATGGCTGATCGTTTTTTTTTTTGTTTTTTTTCCTTTTCTTGTTTATGGGGAATATGTTGGAGTTTTATGTTGTAGAGGATGGATGTTTTGTATGTTTTAAAATTATAAAATAAAGAGATATTTAAAACAGTCTGATGTCCTGCTACCTGCCTTCCAGTCCAATGTGCCAACCTTCCAGTCTGATGTCCTGCTGCCTGCCTTCCAGTCTGATGTCCTGCTGCCTGCCTTCCAATCCAATGTGCCTGCCTTCCAGTCTGATGTCCTGGTGCCAGCTTTCCAGTCCAATGTGCCAACCTTCCAGTCTGATGTCCTGCTGCCTGCCTTCCAGTCCAATGTGCCTGCCTTAAAGTCTGATGTCCTGGTGCCAGCTTCCCAGTCTGATGTGCCAGTCTTTCCGTCTGATATGCCAGCCTCCAAGTCTGATGTGCCGGTGTCCTATCATATAGAGTCCCCCATCGGATAGTGTCTGCTGTGTACTGCGCATGTGCAGTACACAGCACACACAGATTCCGAAAATAGCCGAAGATGAACGGCGCCTGCGCCGTGAGTCCAGGTTCTAGCCCCACCATCCAAGTGGACATAGAGTTGGAATATAAAAGAGCCGAGCGCAGCGAGACCGAGCCCGAAGCGCGGCGAGCGAAGCGAGGCCGCGAGGGGCCCTCTAATATCGCCAGCCCTATGTCCACTTGGATGGTGGGGCTACCACATCGACTCACGGCACAGGCGCCGTTCATCTTCAGAGATTTTCCGAAGCTTCCTCTGCTCTGTGCTGTGCATGCGCAGTACGGGGCGGACAGTAGCCGATGCCAGGACACTATATGGCAGAACACCGGCCCTCCAGTTTGACGTCTCTGCTTCCCAGTCTGATGTGCCGGCTTCCCAGTCTGATGTTCCGGCTTCCCAGCCTGATGTGCCGCCCATCCAGTTTGATGTCTCTGCTTCCCAGTCTGATGTGCCGGCTTCCCAGTCTGATGTTTTGATATTGGTGTTCCTGTCTGAAGTGCCCGTGTCTCAGCCTGGAGGTTCGTGCCCGCTACCCAGTCTGCGGAGCCGGTGCCCGCTACCAGTCTGCAGAGCCAGTGCCCGCTACCCAGTCTGCAGAGCCAGTGCCTGCTACCCAGTCTGCAGAGCCGGTGCCCGCTACCCAGTCTTCTAAACCAGAGTCAGAGAGCACTGACATAAGCAGCGTGACATAAAGCACTAACACCAGCACCGTGATATACAGCACTGACAGCAGCACTGTGATAGAGAGCACTGACATCAGCAGCGTGACATACAGCAATGACACCTGCACCGTGATATACAGCACTGACAGCAGCACCGTGATAGAGAGCACTGACATCAGCAGCGTGACATAAAGCACTGACACCAGCACCGTGATATACAGCACTGACACCAGCACCGTGATATACAGCACTGACACCTGCACCGTAAGCAGCCCCAGGAGGAAGTCAGCATAGCACAGGGATGATGGGAGCCCCTCATAATGAGCATAGCACAGGGATGGTGGGAGCCCCTCATAATATGCACAGCAGAGGTACAGCCCCAGGAGGAAGTCAGCACAGCACAGGGATGGTGGGAGCCCCTCATAATAAGCAGCCCCAGGAGGAAGTCAGCATAGCACAGGGATGGTGGGAGCCCCTCATAATAAGCAGCCCCAGGAGGAAGTCAGCACAGGGATGGTGGGAGCCCCTCATAATGAGCATAGCACAGGGATGGTGGGAGCCCCTCATAATATGCACAGCAGAGGTACAGCCCCAGGAGGAAGTCAGCACAGCACAGGGATGGTGGGAGCCCCTCATAATGAGCATAGCACAGGGATGGTGGGAGCCCCTCATAATATGCACAGCAGAGGTACAGCCCCAGAAGGAAGTCAGCACAGCACAGGGATGGTGGGAGCCCCTCATAAGCAGCCCCAGTATGAATGAATGAAATACTTGTATAGCGCACAATGCGAACTGAATCACCTCTAGGCGCTGTGGCGAGCTTTGATCATCTGCTAAAAGAGGAAGGTCTTGAGTTTTTTCCTAAAAGCCAATTGATTTTCTTCCAGACTGATGTTGATTGGTAGAGCATTCCATAGCCGAGGCCCTTGGACAGCAAATCTCCGATCCCCCTTGGATTTATACCGGGCTTTGGGCACAAGGAGGAGGTTTTTGTTGGCTGATCGAAGACTGCGGTTTGGTGTGTAATGATTTATTTTCTCCATTAGGTATTGCGGAGCTTCTCTATGCACGCATTTGTGGGTGAGGCAGAGGGTCTTGAACGTGATCCGATTTTTTACGGTTAGCCAATGTAAGCTCCTCAGCGAAGGAGAGATGGATTCCCAGGGTTTTTTTCCTGTTATCAGCCTTGCCGCCGTGTTTTGGATCAGTTTTAATCGCGCAAGTTGATATTGTGGTAATCCTATGTAAAGCGAGTTTGCGTAGTCCAGTCGTGAATTAATGATTGTTCCAACTACCACTGCTTTGTCATTCTTTGGGATAAAAGGGATGGGTCTGCGAAGCATGCGTAGCAGATGGTGAGATGCACTGACTACAGATCCTATTTGCGCATCCATTGACATTTGTGCATCTAAAATAACCCCGAGACTCTTGGCTTTGGTCTTTGGGGAGATAGTCTGCCCAAAGACGGTTGGTGGAGACCAGGAGGTTTTGGCTGCGGGCTTATGATTTGGGTGTAAGATAAGAAGCTCTGTCTTTGATTCATTCAGCTGGAGGGAGTTAGTGGTCATCCAGTCCTCTATTGATTTGAGGCAGTTTTCAAGTTTTTGTTGGTGATCTTTTTTTCCATTGATCCGGAAATAAAGTTGCTTGTCGTCAGCGTAAGAGTGGAAGCAGAGATCTGAGCATCTGATGATTTGGAGAAGTGGGCGAATGTAAATGTTGAAGAGAACGGGTGACAAAGGAGAGCCTTGAGGGACTCCGCAGGTGACTGCCCGAGTTTCGGAGAGGAATTTTCCTAGTTTCACTGTCTGTGACCGATTTCCTAGGAAGGACGCGAACCATTGGAGATCTATGTCTTGGACTCCGGCTACTTCTGTGAGTCGGACGAGTAGAGTATTGTGATCTACTGTATCAAACGCTGCACTTAGGTCTAGCAGTACGAGGAGACACGGCTCTCCGTCATCTGCTGCTTCGAGGGCGTCATCCCAAATCTTGAGGAGAGCTGTTTCTGTTCCATGACCCGGGCCAGTAGAAATATGACACCGCTCAACCTCTTCAAACAGGAGGGTGCTTTTTTTGGACAAGGAAGTGAGCCAAATGAAGAAAGAAGGTCTGTGTGCTCGATTAAAAAAATCATTTATAGACATATACATGGTCTACTGGTCACATGTGTTGAATTCCTCCGAGATCCATGCCTCATTCATTTTTAGAAATGTGAGGTAGTTAACACTGTCGTGAGCTAGGCTAGGCGACCTCTGGCCAGAGGTCAAGCCTGCCCACCCAGTAGTCCAGGGGTTCATCACTCCTCAGAGCGTCCACATCGGCCGTTAACCCGATGTAGTCGGACACCTGACGGTCTAGGCGTTCCCTGATGCTGGATCCGGATGACACCTGTCGATGGGTCGGCTGAAAGAATGACCTCATATCTGAAGTCACCAACACATCTTCAAACCGGCCTCTTCTTGCAAGCGCTGTTGGATTGGTACCCGCAACTCCTTCACTGGGAGTGGGAATTGCTCCTCTGCCAGCGCACGCAAAAGCAGAATGCAGCATTTCTCGAAGCAAGGCCTGGAAGTGCTCCATTCTGACAGCCCTCTGTGACGGCGGTAACATTTCTGCCATTTTGTGTTTGTACCGGGGGTCTAAGTACGTTGCCACCCAGTACTGGTCCTTGACCCTTATGCTTTTTATACAGGGGTCCCTATTAAAACACTGGAGCATGAAGGCCCCCATTTGCACTAAACTGGAAGCGGTGTGGTGGCCTGGCTCCTGCTCATCATCCAGGATAATGTCATCCTCTTCATTCTCCTCTCCCCATCCACGCACAACAACAGGGATCCCAGAAAGGTTTAAAGCATGCTCTTCTTGCTCCTCCTCATCTGCCCCGGCACCATCCTCCTCTGACTCCTCTTCAGACTACTGTTGTTCACTTGTCTCAGATAGAGTAGCCCCCCCCTGGGAATTCATCCAGCAATGCGACTTCCTCATCTTCCCGCTCCTGCTCCTCCACAGCTTGATCAATGACACGACGCAATGCACGCTCCATAAAGAAGGCATAAGGTACCATGTCACTGATGGCACCATGGCTGCGACTGACCAGTTTGGTGATCTCCTCAAATGGCCGCAGAAGTCTACATGCGTCGCGCATGAGCAGCCACTGGCGCGGTGAAAAAAAACCCAGCTCCCCAGAACCTGTTCTGCCGCAGAGTTCCTACAGGTAGACGTTAACTGCATGTTTCTGCATATAGAAGGTTGAGTTCCATCGCGTCGGGCAATCGCAAATAAGACGTCTGACCGGCAGATTGTGTCGCCGCTGAATGTCAGTAAAGCTGAAAGGAGTGCTGGGCCAGTGTGGCTCTTGGCTTCCAAGCACAACAGACGCAGCACGGCATGGCAACGTCTCACCTGGCATGTCGAATAGGTTCTGGGGAGCTTGGGCGGCGCAGTGGAAGAGACGCTAGCAGCGGAAAAGGAGGAGTCAGCCAAGGAGGAGAGGGAGGAGGATGGAGTAGGAGGAGGAGGAGAAGAAGAGTCAGGCCTGCATGCAATCCGTGGCGGTAAAACCAAATCTACACGGGTGCCACGGGTTAAATGCTTGACGGCCGTCAGAAGGTTCACCCAGTGGGCAGTAAAATTGATATACCTTCCCTGCCCGTGTTTGCTAGACCACGTGTCTGTGGTCAGATGTATCTTGGCACCAACACTGTGTGCCAGAGATACATTCACTTGCCGCTGAACATGGCCATATAGCTCTGGGATGCCCTTCTGTGAGAAATACTTCCTTCCTGGGACCTTCCATTGTGGTGTTCCAATGGCCACAAATTTTCGAAAGGCCTCCGAGTCCACCAGTTTATATGGCAGTAGTTGGCGGGCTATCAGTTCTGACAAGCCAGCCGTCAACCGTTGGGCAAGAGGGTTATCCGGCATCATCATTTTTTTACGCTCGAACATTAGGCCCATGGAAGCCTGCCTTTTTGCAGAAAAACGTGAGCTTGGCGTGATGGAAGGTGGAGTGGAGGACAATTGTGAGGAGAGAGGAGAAGGAGAAGTAGAAGACGAGGCTGGACGGTGAGAGCCTGGAGTGTGGCTTTGTGTGTTCCGTTGCTCCCACTGGGCTCAGTGATGGCTGCTCATGTGCCTTCTTAAGGTGGTCGTCCCTAGGTGAGTGTTGGGCTTACCGAGACTAATGCGTTGACTGCAAAGATTGCAGATGGCAACGCTATTGTCAGCAGCGGACACGTTAAAAAAAGCCCACACTGCGGAGCCATGTGCCGGTGTCCTAGGAGTGCCAGATGTGACCGTACATGGTCGATGACTCGCTCCTGATACATTTGCAGTCTGCTTTGTCCCTCCTGTGCAATGTAAGTTATTCCTACTTCTCCTCCCTATCTGCTGGTCCATATCTCCCTCTGAACTCCCCTCCTCTTCCTCTCTTGTGGGCACGCACGTGACATCACTAGACACGTCATCGACGTCACCGTCCCCACAGCTATAAGTAGAGATCTCGGAGTAGGCAGCAACACCAGGGACCAACTTCCTCCTTGGGCTGACCTGGGTACTGTCGTCAGACTGCCGAGTGGCGGTTGTTGCTACCTCCTCTTCCTGATCCAATACCAAGAGTGGCTGCGCATCAGAAATGTCTTGATATGGATCGGAAAATAATTCCTGTGACTCAAGCGGAAGGTATGTGGTGGTGGTGGTGGTGTTTTTGGTGGTAGAGTCTTTGGGGGTGCACATAGCAGAGAGTGAAGAAGAGGGTGCAGATCGAGAGGATGAGGAGGGTGCAGAAGAGTAAGGCTGAGTGAGCCACTCAACCAAGTCTGGTGTGTCCTTTAAAGTAATTGAACGCACCTTCTGCAACTTCCCACTTTGGCTCAAGCCTGTTGCTCCTGCCCTACCCCTACCACCCCTGCGGAAGGGCCTGCCTCTTCCTCTGCCTGTCATTTTTTAAATGACCCTGTGACAAAACTCTCAGTCCCTATACTGATAAAGGACTAGTGCAGCAGTAGGGCAGCAGTCAGCAGTAGTACACCTCAACCCTATGTATTGTGGACCTATACCAGTCCTTAAGGAATAGCAGACTGTACCTCACTCAACCCTATGTACTGTAGTACCCTAGACCTTACCAGTCCTTATAAGGACTTTTGTGGAACAAGTAGGTTGTGAATGATTAGCAGACTGTACCTCAGTCCCTATACTGATAAAGGACTACTGCAGCAGAAGGGCAGCAGTCAAGTATAATATTCTTTCTATATTTGGAAGAAAGAATATTATACGTGTACAAGCCTATTACCATACCAGTCCTGAAAAGAACCTTTGTGGACCTAATAGTAACAGCTACTGATTAAACTGACTGTCCCTCACTGCCTCACACACAGCTTCCTGCCTGTCCCTATTTAAACTGACAAAACAGAGGCTGCTGGAACAATAACTTGAATAGCACTTTTGTGGACCTAATAGTAACAGCTAATGATTAAACTGACTGTCCCTGCAGCACACAGCGTCCTGTTCCTTTCTCTACACTGACAAAAGACACTCAGGCTGCTGCAACAATCACTAGTAGAGCACTGCCTCAAACCTATATCCTGAACTACACCTAACACCTATACCATGATACCAGTCTTTAAAAGAACTTTTGTGGACCTAATAGATAGCGATCTGGGTCACTGAAGTCTCTCCCTGCTCCACACAGCAACCTCTCCCTATAGTGACAGAAGAAAGAATGTAAAATGGCTGCCGGATCGGGTCTATTTATAAGTTAGGGGGAATGTCCAAGTGTCCATGTGCTGTAATGTCTCAATTGGCTGTCCTGTACCCCATGATGGATGTGTCATCATAGGTCAAAATTCTTTTACACAGTAAACACGGAAGTCCGCCGGGCAAACCGTTCGGCCATCCCTACTCCTGTGTATGACCTCAGCCTGGCTTTTGTTTACGACTCTGGTATTTCCCATTTATTGTATATATTACTTGTTGTTTGTGGTTGGTAGTGCACTGTTTGTTTTCACTTTCTTGTCAGTTAATATAATAAACACTATTGTTACTTCACCTACATGCGTTTTGGGTTTCCTCTGTGCAGTCCTGTTCTACTAATTCCCTGATACCAATAACGGAATAAGCAAACTCCAAGACTCCTATCGCTGAGTGACCAGATGGAGAGAAAGCCGCTCACACAAGCCCAGACATGCCACATAAGAAAGCAGGAGAACAGCGGTGTCACAGGCTCTCATGCACCACTATGAGCTGTAACAAGACAGGGCACACAAGCTGGGGAGGGGGCGGTCCACAGCGCGTTTCCGAGGCCATGCCTTCTATTGTAATAATAATTTCTTTTATGCATGTACTTGACCTTAAAGCTTGAAGAAGGAGGCGGGGGCTCAGAAACTTGTTGTGACCCGCCTTCTTCCCAGCTTGTGTACCCTGTCTTGTCCAGCAGGTTCGGACATTACCAGCAGCCCTTCAGTCTGCTATCTTCGATTACCACACATGATATCACAACACCTCTACATGCACTCTGCAAGTTTTTTTTTTGATGTAAGTGGATATTGGAATAAAGTGATGTTGTTTTTTAGGCCCCTTTCACACGGAACGGATCAGTAATGATCCGCCCCGTGATGATCCGCTCGCTCAGCGGGGATCGCTCCGTTGTCAGCTCTCCGCTCTCCTCTATGGGGATCGGCTGAGCACGGACCGTCTGTCCGTGTTCATCCGATCGGCTCTGCAGACGGATAGAAAAATAGGATTTTCCTCCGTCTGCAGAATCGGACAATAGCGGAGGTGGACAATAGCGGGTGTCTGCGGATGTTCATCCGCAGACACCCGCTATCCCATAGGGATGCATGTATGTCCGTATTTCATCCGCAAATGGATGGATGAAATACGGACATACTGTCCGCGTGTGTGAAAGGGGCCTTATTCACACTGACCTGGCACCCTGTTTCCTCCTTTTAGTTCTGTTCTCAAGAGAATCCCATACCTCAACAAGGAGCTGCCGTCTTGTGTGATTTCTGTCCAGTCACCACCTGCTGTATTTCCCATTGGCCTTGTCATCCTGTGGTTTCACCCATTTATGGACTACATGGAGTTGATTCACTATAATATTATTTTATTTTCTGTTCATCAGTCTACAAATTTTTATTTATATTTCTATTCTATCACTTTTAGCTCTCATCTAATGTCAGTGAGTGCTGACTCATTTTCAGTTGGTGAATTGTTTTTGAGAAAAAAAAGCAAGTAGCCTGTTTGCAAGTATTTTATTAAACAACTTTAAATCCCTATTGATCAGCAAAATTTGCCTATAGTTAGCTACATCATTTAGATCTTTGTGTGGTTTCAGGATGAGTTATGTAAGCTCTATTGGATCAGGGTCTATAGGACTTCCCTTCTCAATGGCATTGAAATAATGTGTTAGATAGGGAGCTAGGAGAGCAGAACGTTTTTTGTGATATAAGGCAGTGAAGCCGGCGGGACCTGGACCTGTTTGATAGCTAACAATACTTCATCAAACAAAATATCCTTTTCCATTAGCTCCCTATGTTCTGCCAGTATGGGTGTGATAGGAAGGCGAGCAATTAACTAATCAAAGTCACGTGGAGCAGAAGAGTTCATATCTTTGTACAACCATTGACAGAAGGAACTAAATTCTTGCAGAAACAATTTAGGATT
Organism: Lithobates pipiens; assembly: GCF_037356315.1. NCBI lineage: Eukaryota > Metazoa > Chordata > Amphibia > Anura > Ranidae > Lithobates > Lithobates pipiens. The sequence goes on along the minus strand of NW_027507789.1, from coordinate 78,442,216 downwards.
CCCTTTAAATGAGCCATCTGATTTCCTGATTTTGGGAAAATGGGGAGCACGGCATCTAGTAGCCAAAAGTTTGCCCAGTTTATACATAGAATTTAGCCATTGCAAATGCTGCTTGGCCTTTTGTCAGGGCTGGCCTCAGCCCTTCCTTCTCAAAGCTGGCCGCTCAGCTGTTGGCTAATTGCCAGCTCCTTTCTCTATACAGTGACTCACCTGTTGATGATATCCTGCTTGTCGGTCCTGCCTACTTAAGCAGCCCAGCCCAGATGAGCTCTGCCTTCACCTTGTTCACATCTCTAGAGATGCTCTCCTGTGTTCCTGTTAAAGACTTGCTTGGCTGACATTCCTTCTGGCTCCAGATCCTGCTTGCTGTTTTACTATGCTCATCTCTGGCTCCCTGATGTTTTGGCTTGTCTGACTATCCGTTCCAGTTCCTGAACACTGGCTATATTTTGAATACATTTACTCTGTTTACCTTTTTATTATTATTATTAAACAAGTGTGATTTAACTGTACTTCTGTCTTGGTCTGATTTCATGGTTTCTGCCATCCTCCTGTTGTAATCTGGTAGTGGTAGTTCAGACCAGTCCTGCTGGAATTGAAGCCCCATTACTCTGAACTACACATCCCATGATGCTCTGCTCTAGGTTTTGTCTCAAAGGAAATGACACATAGAGTCCAAGCCAACACCAGAGGCAGACATCTCCACATTAATAACTGTACATTGTCCCGGAATTGCAGGCATAAATGCTGCTGGCTACATTCTCCCCCACTTTAATTCTTTGGTCCCCAAAGAAGTGAAGACAGTATGAAGAGAAAGATATCATTTTGCCCCTGTTCAAATCATTAGTAAGACCTCATCTGGAATATGCAGTTCAGTTTTGGTCACCAGTTCTCAAAAAGGATATTGGGGAACTGAAGAAAGTGCAGAGAAGGGCAACCAAACTGATAAGAGGCATGGAGGAGCTCAGCTATGAGGAAAGGTTAGAGGAACTGAATTTATTCACTCTTGATAAGAGGACATTAAGGGGGGATATGGTCAACATGTACAAATATTTAAGGGGTCCATATAGTGAACTTGGTGTTGGGTTATTCACTTTACAGTCAACACAGAGGACAAGGCGGCACTCTTTACGTCTAAAGGAAAAGAGATTTCATCTCCAAATATGGAAAGGTTTCTTCACAGTAAAAGGATTTCACTTATGCCCTTCTAGAATGGAGAGAGTATGTTCTGGAAGAATTTAAGGAGGGGGTGGTGAGTCTAGTAGAAGGTCTAGATGGTCAGGTGATCCCAGTGCAGGTGTCAGAGGAAGAGAAAGTACCGGGGACGCTGCTGGAGAGTCCCATGGCAAGAAGCTCAATAGGGGAAAGTCCAAATACCCAAGGTGCCAGTGGGATGCCACCTGCATCATTCTACCTGGACAAGAGCCGCCTAGTGGATAGTCTGATACAAAGCCACCAGACATCTACCAATGAGAGATATCAGAAGCTGCTGACCTTCTCAGGTCATATTCCTAGTGTCAGTGTGCTCACGCTGTGTGGGCGAATCTGCGTGTGCGCACGCGCACATGCGCTGCTAGGAAGCTTAGGCATCGGCGCGTGTTTGTGTGTGCATTTCAGGGGCACGCGTATGCGTAATGGGCACATGTGTGCGCTAGTGTGGTTTGGCACCAGTGGCCCTATTTAAAGGTGACAGCTGCATTTGTTCAGCGCTGTTTGTCTGCAGCTTGTACCTGAGACTTCTGCTACCTGCCTGTCTGATTGCTATTACTGACTTGGCTTACGTCTGACCCTGCTGATCTCTCCTGTCCTGATCCCGCCCTACCTGACTCTGTTTTTTATCTCTGATGCTGACCCTTTGCTAGCCTATGACCTTGCCTTTGCCTGCTGTATCTGCCTGATTGCCTAACCTGCTCTGACCCAGGTTGTCTGACCATCCCTCTGCTTGTTCCAAGTGTGCTGAGTTCCACCCAGGATCCGCTGCCGCTGTTCCTGTGCCTTCTTACTCCCAGCTGTTGACTGTCCACCTGTTCTGCCAGCCTCTGCAGTTCCAGCCATCTGGAGGACCATCTCTACTGTCTGCACCAGTTGCTGCATCCGGCTCAGCCACTCCTACCCCGCTGAGCTCACAGGACCACTGTCTCCACTCCAGTGGGCCCTGAACCAGAGTGGTAAGAGATGCCTTCTTCCAGCAAGTCAGGCTCACCACCAAGGTACCTAACAGTACAAACAGCCATGACCGAGCCTGCGGGAGAAGCTTCTGCCATGAAGGAGATCTGCTCACATCTTGCGGCCCAGTGGGCCCTGTATCAGAGTCGTAAGAGAAGTCTTCTTCCACCAAGTCAGGCTCACCACCAAGGTATCTAACACCTAGACCCGATGGAGAGGAAGAATTTGAGAGCTGGATGGATCAGGCTATGCAAGCCTTAGAGGACTGGAATGTGTCTAGATCAGTGGGAAGATGGCAAATTAGTGAGAGCCTGTTGAGCCCAGCAGCAGATGCCATCAGAAGTTTTAGGAGAGGAAAGCCGGATTGTGAAGCCAGGGATTACATCAAAGCTCTTTATGCTGTTTATGGAAGGGTGGAGAAGTTATCTGATCTGATGTACAAATTTGAGCATACTCACCAGATGAAAGGCGAGAAGATGACAGCATATATTGTCCGCATAGACCAGATCCTACACCAGATCATCTTGAAGAAGGGTGTGGATCCCAGAGAGGCAGACAAAGACTGGTTAGATTGGACTCTACAAGGAGCTAGGCCTATTGTCCTCCAATTACTCCTAAAAGGCACCAAAGAGGCCCTTTCTTACCCAGAGCTAATGGGGTTGGTGAGAGAAGAGGAGGTTATTCTGGATGAAAAAGACCAAGAGGCTCGACTCACCCTAAGGACTGGTCAGAGGAATGAGAAGATTGCTGCACAATCAGTACATGTAGAAGGCAGTGTGGAAGAGAGTGATGAGGAGTTTGAGTGGTGGGAACACCCTAAGAGTCCTATTGTACAGTTCCCCCCCCCGAGGGTGACTCCGGTAAAGCTAATAGAGAATGGAGTTGAAGCACAGGAGCAGTCACAGAAAGTCTTGTTACAAGTGATAGAAGCGGAAACTCTGGTGCCGGACTTAGCGGACAGGTGTTCGAAAGTGGTACAAGTGCAATTATCCTGGACATTTTAAGGTACAATGTCCAAAGAAGGAAGTGAATGTTGAGTTGTTGGAAGAGTTGGTGAAGATGCTGAAGACATTATTGAAAGATCAACCGGCGCAAAACCCCCGGGGGTCTCAGTGAAGGAGCCAACTGAGAACCTCACTGGAAAGCAGAGCTCCAGGAAACAAAAGAAGAAAGGGGCCGGAATGAGGCCGCATAAGACGAGGGTGGCCCAAACACCCAGGACATACCAACAGTCAAGCAACCCGACACGGGGGTCAGGGAACCAGGCTCAGAGGGTCAATGCTTTACCATCACCTAGGACCACAGTTAGGTCCTATCAAAAAAGAGCTGAAAAGGTTTGTCAGACTAGCCCAATTCAAAGAGGTCTGGCAACACCTCCTAGGGTCACTGCTAGAGTGACACAGAGTACTAAGAAGAATAAGAATGGGGATTCTGATCCCACTCAGCGTACTCCTGCAAACCTCCCAGAAAAGCTAGTGGGGCTGCCCCCGATTGTACTAGTGCAAGTTAAGGGAGTGTATACCAAAGCTCTACTGGACACATGGGTGCAGGTTACGTTGCTATACCGAGACTTTTATGACAAGCACCTTATCCATATTCCCATTCACAAACTAGAAGAACTTGATCTGGGGGATTGGAACCACCAGATGTTTATATGATGGCTACATTCCCATCCTTTGGGCCAGCAGCTGTCAGGAAAGAGGAAGTTTGGACACTTTGGTGGGGACGAACACCGATCTAATGAGAAGGTTGCTGATCTCTGTACTAAACGAAGACTGGACCACCATCAATAAGATACACCCACAGTTACAGCAAGCTTGTCAGCGAGTGACCAGGGAAAAGAAGGCCCTGAAAGGAGGAATGGGTCCGCTGTGGAAGTTGGAGGCTAAAGAGAGGGTACAACAGCCAGGGGAGGTTGCCCATATGAAGACCACCATCAAGCTGGGATCAACCAGACCCATTTCTGGTGTTGGAGACGGATGAGCGGGCCAGAGCAGCTGGATTGGAGCTGGTTCCAGAGCTTGTTCCTAACCAAGATTTGAAGGAAAGTGCCCATTCAGTTAAAGAATGTGACTGATCAGACTGTCAAGTTGGGAGCTTGCATGCTGATGAAGCAAGTGAGGGCTGCCACCCCTGTAATCCCAGAAGAAGCTAAGGACTTGAAAATTGGTCAGCAGCTACAGAAGGAGGTCCATAAATGCTCAGGAGTTTTACCTCCTTCCGGGCAAAAAAGGGTGAAGACTCGGCTGATGAGATGGGAGAAGCTGTTTGCCAAAGAGGAGTTTGATGTGGGATGTGCAAGAAGTGCCAAACATAGAATTCACCTTCAGGAAGACAAGCCTTTCCGAGTGCGGGTCAGGAGGGTACCCTTCAGTGACTTGGAAGACTTAAGAGAGCAGCTTGCTGAGTTAAAGAAGTCTGGGGTCATCCAGGAATCGCGGAGCCCTTATGCATCTCCTATTGTGGTGGTGAGGAAGAAGAATGGGTCCTTGCGCATGTGTATCGATTACCGAACTCTGAATTGGCGCACCATCCCAGACCAGTACACCACACCCCACATTGAAGATGCTTTGCAGTGTCTCACTGGAGCTAAGTGGTTAAATGTGTTGGACTTAAAGTGTGGGTACTACAGATTCCCATGCACTCAGAAGACCAGGAGAAGACAGCTTTCATATGCCGTTGGGTTTTTATGAAGTCAGTCAGATGCCTTATGAATTCAGTCGGGGGCTCCTGCCACGTTTCAACGTTTGGTGGAAAGAATGGTTGGGGATATGAATCTTGTGGAAGTTCTGATGTACCTGGATGACATCATCGTATTTGGGAAGACCCTAGAAGAGCATGAGGTCTGATTGGAAAAGGTATGAAGCTGTCACTAGAGAAATGCCAGTTTTATTGAACTTCTGTTACCTACTTGGGTCATGTGGTTTTCGCAGGAGGAGTTGCCACAGACCCTCAGAAGCTGGATGCTGTCTCTACCTGGCCCAGACCAAGAACAGTAACTGAGTTGAGATCATTTTTGGATTTTTGTTTCTACTATCAAAGATTTGTGAAAAACGTTGTCAAGATTGCCGGGCACTCAATTGAGTTATTGCACGTGGTTACGGGAGAGGAAGAAGAAGGGATGAAACCTAAGAAGAGTGGCGCTCGCAAAAGAAAGGTGAGTCTATTCAGAGTCAATGGACTCCTCTATGTGAAAAGGCGTTTTGGAAACTGAAGAAAAGTCTCACCGAAGCTCCCGTCTTGGCCTACGCTGATCCTAACTTGCCCTACGAGTTACATGTGCATGTCAGTAGGGACGGCCTGGGGGGAGTGTTGTATCAAGAACAGAAGGGGGGGACTGAGACCAAACCAGTAACCTGAGTAGAAGTCTCACCCGATCAAGGAAGAACTACCCTGTGCACAAACTGTTTCTGGCCCTCAAGTGGACTGTGGCAGACAAGTTAAGAGTCTATTTGTATGGGGCTGAGTTTGTTGTCAAGACGGACAACAATCCTTTAACTTACGTCCAAACCACAGCGAAGCTGGATGTCACAGGACACCGATGGATAGCAGCGTTGGCAGGATTTCGGTTCAGTCTGAAGTACCGGCCTGGAGTTGGGAACCGGGATGTGGATGCATTATCCCGCAGGCCTCAGACAAGAAGGACCAGAAGAATGGGCCTGTGTAACAGAAGAAGGAGTACGGACCTTGTGTCAGGGTTTGGACAAGAAGATGAAAGGAGGAGTGGCTGTTGAATATCTGGGAGTTCACCCATCTGATATACCAAGGCGTTACTGTGGGCTGACCCAAGTAAGAGGAGAAGGTTTACCCCAATTGTCCAAGAAGGATTTGAAGAAAGGGCAAGAAGAGGATCCATTGGGTCAGTTAGCATTACAGGTTTTGAGCAAGCAGGATCCTGGACTGTTGCTAAAGAGTCACATAAAGAGGGCAAAGATTCTGCATAGAGAATAGGATCAGTTGGAAACAAGAGATGGAGTGCTGTACAGGTGATGCCCAACTGAAAACAGGGAAGAAAGGTGGCAGTTATTTCTTCTGGAAAAGTACCGTCCTAGTGTTCTAGTGTCCTTACATGATGAGCATGGTCACCTGGGAACCAATAGAACTTTTCGACTGATCAGGGATAGGTTTTATTGGCCCAATTTAAGAGAAGAAGTCGAGAGCTATTGTTCTTGCTTTACTTGTCTCCAGCGGAAAAGTCCAGTTAGAGCAGCCCCAATGGGCCATCTGCAGAGTCAGGAGCCCCTAGATTTGGTTTGCATTTACTTTCTGTGCCTGGAACCCGATATAGGTTAGGTGGAAAAATAGTATCCTGGTCGTGACGGATCATTTCACTCGCTATGCACAGGCCTACCCTACTAGGGATCAGAAAGCCAGTACAGTAACCAAGATGCTTGTGGAAAAAAAATGTATCTGCACTATGGGCTGCCTGTGCGCATTCATTTGGATCAAGGAAGGTACTTTGAGAGTCATCTTGTATATCAGTTATGTGGTTTGCTGGGTATCAAGAAGTCATGCAACACACCCTATCACCCTCAAGGTGATCATCAACCAGAACAATTTAATCGAACTCTATTGAACTCGTTGGGGACTTTGACTCTGGATAAGAAGCAACATTGGGGTAACAACATAGCTGCATTAGTTCATGCCTATAATTATATCGAGAGTGATGACACCGGTTACTCTCCTTACCGTCTTATGTTCGGGAGGGAAGCTAGACTTCCCATCGACTTGGCTTTTGGCACCTCCCTGGATGATACTCCATTAACGTTGCATAAAGAATATGTAAACAGACTACGAAAGAATCTGCGACAGGCCTATGAGAAAGCAGTGGAACATGCTGCTACCAGGGAATCCCAAAATAAGAGAAACTTTGATGCAAGAGTAAAGATTCAGAATTTACAACCAGGTGATCAGGTGTTACTAAAGAACTTGGGCGTGCCTGGAAAGCACAAACTGACAGATCGGTGGAGGCCACAGCCTTATATTGTGTGTAAACAAATTCCTGGTCTACCGGTGTATCAGAGATGGAAACTCTAATGCCGTGTACACATGGTTGGACTTTCCGTTAAAGAAGGTCAGACGGAATAATTTCATCGGATATTCCGATTGTGTGTGGGCTTCATCTGACTTTTCCTTTTGAAAATTCTGACGGACCTAGAAATAGAACATGTTTTAAATCTTTCCGACAGAATTCATTCCTATCAGGAAAACCGTCCCTCTGTATGCTCTTCCAACGGACCAAAAATGACACATACTCTGAAGCAAGTATGAGACAGAAGCGCTCGGTGTGGTAAAACTACCGTTCGTATTGGAACTAGCACATTCCTCACGCTGCTAATTCTGTGATCTTTTAATGCAGCGCATTCTTTTCTTCTTTAGAATGCTGGAAGAATGAAGTTGTTTTACTGCTCATATTCACACAGAGTTCTCACAAACTTCTTTCTTCATTATTTATCCTCATCTCATGACTAATATTCCATTTTTTAAAAGGCCAATCTCCATAATGTTTACAATTATTTTTTATACTCATCTTTTATAATTTTTTATTTTGTCAAGATTTATTTTCTGATTACTTAAATTATTTTCTAGTGATCTCAATATATTTAGTTTTTTGGAGTGTCAAGTTACCACAATAACATTATTATCTTATATTTTTTTATTAACCTCAAGGAGGTTGGTGTCCCTTGTTAATTTGACATGTCTTTTTGAAATGTACCTGCCTACTCACAAACTGTCCTTTTTGAAGAAAAACACATAGGAAAGTATTTTGTGATAAGGAAAATATCCATTTATTCTGTGTAACAAAATAAAGAGGAAGTCAATGCTGGACAAACCCCCCGAGGCACACATCAACAAGTCTGTGGAAAGGAAAATTGGTAGCTTGAGCAGTCCATATAATAGGGAGCACAATCTGGTCCACGAATCCCAGAGATCAGGACAAGCAGCAGATGACATATCTGTCCCTAGTTTGTGGTACTACAACAGCTTGAGTCTTCTGTCAGACCAGACTGAACCCAGGCCATCACTTTCTTCTCTTCCTTGCAGCCTTCCTTGGAGGCTGTGGCTCTGGTGGTGGACTTGTGGTGGGAGGAGGAGGAGGAGGAGGATGGGCGAGTTCACATATGTGGCTGTTTTGAGTCAGCTGGCCCCTCAACCCCTTCTGAAGGACATCAGAAATAAATGCCTCAAAGAGGAGGCGTTGGCCCTTCTCCAATTCCAGCAACCCGGTGGCTAGATAGCAGCCATAGGCCACTTCAGCATTGCGGGGGGGCTCCTGAGGAAATGTCTGGCTTACTTAATGAGGCCCAGTGCTGAGTTCTCTGTCATTGTCCCCTTCCTGGGCCTTTTGGTGGTAAGGTAGAGGGGAGGCACCTGGGATTGGGTGAGGCTCCTACTGGGCCCAGCCACCTCCTAGCTGACACTGGGCATGGTCTCCTCCTGGCTGCCACTGGGCATGGCCTCCTCCTGGCTGCCACTGGGCACGGCCTCCTCCTGGCTGCCACTGGGCACGGCCTCCTCCTGGCTGCCACTGGACCCGGCCTCCTCCTGGCTGACGCTTGGCACAGCCTTCTCCTGGCTGATGATTGGCACAGCCTTCTCCTGGCTGATGATTGGCACAGCTGACGCTTTCCAGACCCTCCTCCTGGCTGAGCTCATCCTGTGTATAAAAAAGGGACATAGTTGCAGTTTTTGCTTCATCAATCACACACAATTTTCAGCTCATGACTCGCAAATTGAATGTTAATAAATAGAAAAGGCTATCATTCTGACCCCAGCATTTTTCAAGCTGGTCACCAAAACTTTTGGCCACTACTGTTTGGTGATATGTATACATAATTTTTGGTATAAAATCATTGATTTGTAAGCAATTATAACATCTAGTTAACATCATTAATATTAGGACAATAAATATGTCTAAAAACGAATCTACCTGGCTCCAGCTGGGCACATTCACTTCTTCCAGGATGGAAGGCCCAGGTTGTTCCTGGGAAGCCTCTGCTGGGGTGGAGAGAAGGCTGCAGGGAAGGGTCAAAAGAGATTCCCTGGCTTCAGTCTGGTCTTACAGAAAACTCAGTTTGTTGAAGTACCACAGCCTGGGGACATAAACATTCTCTGTTGATGCTCCTGATCTGACTAAAGCCTGGATCTTATTGTGCTACTTCTTATATATGTTCCTCAAGATCGCCATTTTATTTTCCAAAAACATCATGTTTGCTTCGGGGACTCGGGTCTTGACATATACCAGAAGTCTCTCCAGCGTTGCCTTCCTTGTTTATTGTGATATAAACTGTGTTTGACCTCCCACAATTTCCTCATCTCCCTGTACTTATCAATGAAACTGGACAGACATTCTGAGTCCTTAAACTGATTCATTTAAGACAATACACAATACAAAAACACTCAGGTCAGTCTAAACTCTCATAATCTTATCCCAATATAGGCCTCCAACTTGAAGCAGTATAGGCCACTGTGATGGGCCAGGGTTAAAATTTTACCTTCGTTTAGGACACTCGCCACTTCCGTTTGCCGCCCCCCCCCACACACACACACACACAGATTGGATGTACGATGCGTGTTAGCTTGATAAGACAAAAACATCAATGTCAGCCTAAACTCATAATCTTATCCCAATATAGGCCTCAATCTTGAAGCAGTATAGGCCACTGTGATTGGCCAAGTTAAAATTTTACCTTAGTTTACCTTTGCGAACCACTTCCGTTCGTTTGTTCTACACACAGATTTTACGTATGACAGATATGTGTTAGCTTTATATACACTGCGCATGTGTCAAACTCCGCCCACCTCAACCACCCCGACGTTCTTTTTCACAAATATTCCCCGCCGCCTTCTCTCTTTGGTGCGCAGTAAGAGTAGTATGCTAAACATGACGGAGACACATTTTTTAAGTAGCGAGGAGGAAAGCCCGGAGCCCCAAACATCCGGATCCAGGAGGAGGAGATTACAGGCCACCAACATGGCCTTTGATGAAATGGTCAAGATGGTTGGGATTTTGAGGAGGGAGGATTACGATGGGAAACATGGTCCGTATACCCATCCCAATCTACAAAAGGACAACATCATGATGACTGTTGTCAAAACTCTGGAGCAGAAGTTTGGGGTATGCTGGTTCAAAGACCAGTTAAGGAAGCGATGGTCTGACATAAAACTGAGGGAGCCAGGATCAGTATAGCAAAATAAAGTAGGAACTTCAAAAAAGTAAGTACTTGTCGTGTGTTCCTATTATGATAATTATCTTGCATGCTGCTCCATGTGCTTTTCTTTACTGTTGTATAGTTTGAAACGGCTATTTTCATGTTTGTGGGCACAGTAATTGTTTGTAAGAAACATCCTTCATAGGAAACATCATTTGTTTGCCAATAAATATGATGAATTTAGCTGGTAAAGGGTTATAACTAAATTTTGGTCATGCTAATTTATCCTATTAAAAGAAGTTTAGGATATTGTTGTTTAGATGTCCTTGAATCTAGAATGAAATGCAAACTTGATTCAGTGGAATGTAAGGAGAGGACACTCAGCAGCTGTTTACACATCTGGACTCAGGAGCACTAGTGTGGGACACCAGAGCACATTTTTTAGGGTAACCCACACAGGTGCTACAGTGGATACTTGGGGTGTCTCCATCTGTGAAACTTGGCCAAAAAGAGTAAGTATTCCAGCTTGGTAAAAAGGGAATTTTAATCATGTCTTCAACTTGAATCTCTTCGTATCAGACAATTGTACACCACTTCAAAGAAATGTTTCCTATTCCTATTTCTGGACTCAAATATCTGTGTGTTAAGTATACCTTTTGTTTCATTCTCATAAGGGAGAAAAGACTCAGACAACATCATCCCAGGGACCCCTGACCTCGCCAGCCTGATTGGGAAGTTAGCCCGAGCTCTCCTGGGGATCTGGAGGAAGGAGAGCTGGAAGAAACGGGCAACATAGTGAGTGTCTGACACCCCAGCTTCAGGTAATCTATGTATGCCTGCATATTTCTAAATACATGTTTTTTCATCAATTTTAGGTGATGTTCTGGTTGTGGAAGGGGAAGCAGTGGAACATTTCAGTAGGGCCAGCACCCAAACACTCAATCAGAAAATCATGGTGTGGAATGGGGAGATAGACGCAATGCACAATCACCTTGACATCATGCAGCAGGAAATGAAGAACATGATCAATGTTTTGGGGATAATATAATCCATTTTTCCCTCAAACAAATTTGATCATGTTCTTCATTTTCTTTTTAGATGACCACAATAATTTGTTCTTATTTGTACATTTTACAAGCCAAATTTTGAAGATGCACACGGTGTGTCAACATGTGCTATCTGCCATCAGGGGATCTCAATGTACGCGTTTTGTGGGTGCAACCCCTTCCTCATAACGCTAGTAGGTGAGATTGTACCCCCAAAACACGTCCATTGATCCCCCATGATGGGAGATAGCACATGCTGACATTACCCATTTGGACTCCCAATTTGTGTGCATCTTCAAAATGTGGCTTTTACAGGGGTGACATCACCCCATCATATTTACGGCAATATCAAGACATTTTTGACACTATAATGTCTGATATTGCCTTCAGTTTTTATTTGTTGAACTTTGTAAGTTCCAAAGTTGTGTATGTTATGCTTTAAAACATGCCTGTTTTAAAAAAAAAAAAATTATATTGAGTTAAAAAATATTAAAAAAAAATTGTGAAAAACAAAAAATATTTTTTTATATAAACTCACGTGTGTGAATGTGCACAAAGTAAACATTTTGAAATACAACAGTGTGTGGCTTCTTCTTTCAATACTCAATAATAGTTTTGTAAGTCATTTTGTGTTTACAGTGACAATGGGGCTTATTTACTAAAGGAAAATCCTCTTGGCACTACAAGTGCACCAGGAGAACCTAGGAGACGGGCAAAAAGAAAAGCAAGCAATGAAGAAAATTCTAGATTTTATCAGAAAAAAATGTTTTCATTACTACAAATTTTATACATTGTCTGGCATTGCAATGGCCCCCCTACCCATAAAATAATGAACATATTTCTCCCGAACTTCACGGGCGCTTTGGGGTGCCAAACCAGTACAGCCATTATCCAGGCCCTTCAGGGAATTGTCTGGAATAAGTCCGGCCTCAGGCCCAACTAATGCTAAATAATTCTGGGAACTTTACCTTAAATAATTGTGCAGGATGCAGCAGCACAAGATGATATGGTTGATTTTGTAGTCCTCCATATGGATTGCTGTCAGAAACAGGTGGAACTGGCTGGCCATTGGTTTTGGCACACTATGAGTTCCTCTAGATGGACATGGGGAAGAATTGCCAGATGTCGGATGGAGGAGTCTTTGCCCAGACTGAGTTTTACCAGCGTCTCCAGACTAGTGGCCTGGCATTGCCATCTCATGCGGACAACGTCTTTATTGCAGATGAAGCCTTCGGTCTGGGCAAGTACCTGATGAGGCCATTCCCCCAAAGGACCCTCACCCCGGAGAGGAGGGTTTTTAACTATCGACTGGCCAGAGCGACAAGAGTCATTGAGAATACCTTCGGGACAATGGCCAGCCGGTTCCGCCTGTTTCTGACAGCAATCCATACGGTGGACTACAAAATCAACCATATTATCCTATGCTGCTGCATATTGCACAATTATTTAAGAAAAAATTCACAGAATTATATAGCCTCAGTTGGGCCTGAGGCTGGACTTATTACAGAGAATTCCCTGATGGGCCTGGATACTGGCCGTACTGGCTTGGCCCCCCAAAGCACCCGTGAAGTTTGGGAGAAATATGTTAATTATTTTACGGGTAGGGGGGCCATTCTAATGCCAGACAATGTCTAATTTTTATTAATAAAAAATGATCAGATAAAATCTTGAAATTTCTTTATTGCTTGCTTTTCTTTTTGGCTGTCTCATAGGTTCTCCTAGTTCACTTGTAGTGCCAAGTGGATTTTCCTTTAGCAAATAAGCCCCATTGTCATTGTAAACACAAAATTACTTACAATACTGGTATTAAACATTGAAAGAAGAAGCCACACATTGTTGTTTCTCAAAATTTTTACTCCATGCACATTCACATGTGTGTTTAAAAAAAATTTATTAAAATATTCGTTTTTTTCTCAAAAATATTTGTTTCTTTTTCTCAATATTTTTTTTTTTTTTTACAAACATGCATGTTTTAGAACATAACATACACAACTCTGGAACTTACAAAGTTCAACGTATAAAAACTGAAGGCAATATCAGACATTATAGAATCAAAAATGTCTTGATATGGAGTTCATCAGATGGGGTGATGTCACCCCTGTAAAAGCCAAATTTTGAACAACATACCTAATGTCAACATGTGCTATCTCCCATCATGGGGGATCAATGGACATGTTTTGGGGGTGCAATCACTTCTTCTCACCTACTAGAGCTGGAAGAAAGGGGTTGCATGCACAAAACGCATACATTGATATCCCCTGAAGGCAGATAGCACATGTTGACACACCGTGTGCATCTTCAAAATTTGGCTTTTAAAAAGTAAAAAAAAAATGTGTTTGTTGAGTCCAACAAATGGGAAAATGGATGTGATTTGCAATAAATGTATATTCTCCCAAACACATCTATCGTGTTCTCATTTGTTGTTCCATAACATTCAGTTTATTTAGAATAATGTCAATTTCCCCATTTCACATCATGATGTCGTGGATGAGACTCTGGGCGCTGGCCCTAGGGAAAGGTTCAGCTTCCTGTTCTACAACCAGCACATCACCTAAGAATTGGTTAAAAAACGTATTTAGAAATATGCAGGCATACATAATTACCTGAAGCTGGGGTGTCAAACACTCACCTGTTTGGGTGACCATCTCGCCCACTTCCTCCACCTCTCCTTCCTCCAGATCCTCGGGGGGCTTGGGCTGATTTCCCATTCTCGTGATGTGGGGGGTCCCTGGTGTCCTCTGAGTGGTGTCCTCCAAGTCTTTTCTCCCCTATGAGAATGAAACAATAGGTATACTTAGCACACAGATATTTGAGTCCAGAAATAGGAATATGAAACATTGCTTGGAAGTGGTGTACAGGTGTCTGTTTGGGCAGAGTTCCAAGTTGAAGACATGATTAACTCCCTTTATTAATTCCCTTTTAATCAAGCTGGAATACTTACCTTTTTTGGACAAGTTTCACAGATGGGGACACCCCAAGTATCCACTGGAGTACCTGTGTAGGGCACCCTAAAAAATTTGCTCTGGTATCCCACACTAGTGCTCCTGAGTCCACATGTGTAAACCGCTGCTGAGTGTCCTCTCCTTACATTCTACTGAATGAAGTTTGCAATTCATTCTAGTTTCAAAGACATCTAGACAACAATGTCCTAAACTTATTTTAAGACAAATTAGCATGACCAAAATGTAGTTAACCCTGTATCAGCTAAAAACAACGTATTTATTTGCAAACAAACAATGTTTCCTACGACCGATTACTGTGCCCACGAACATGAAAGTAACAATTTAAAACTATACAACAGTAAATAAAAGCACATGGAGCAGCACGCAAGTTAATAATCACAATAGGAACACACAAGTACTTACTTTTTTGAAGTACTTTCTTTAGCCTTCTGTACTGATCCGGCTCCCTTAATTTTAAGTCTGACCAGCGTTTTCTTAATTGCTCCTTTGATCGTCGTATCCCAAATTTGTGATGCAGACTCTTCACCACTTTCATCATGATTTTGACCTTACGCAAATTGGGGTTTGGGTACGGCCCATTCTTAGCATCATAGTCGGCCCTCCTCAATATGTGGACAATTTCCACCATCTCCTCAAAGGATATATTGGAAACCTTATACCTCCTCCTGGATCTGGACATTTTGACCTCTGGGCTTTCCTCCTCGTTACTACTAGTAGTAGTCACCTGGTGTGTCTCCACCATTTTCCTCTCCCACTGCAACGAAAGAGACGGCACGGGGAATCTTCAAGAAAGAACGTCATGGGCGGGCAGAGTTTCACGCTTGTGCAGTCTATATCAAGATAACACACATTTGTCGTACGTCCCATCTGTGTGTGGAGGAAGGACAGACGGTAGTGGCGAGCGTCCTAAACAAAGGTAAAATTTGAACTTGGCCCATCACAGTGGTCTATACTGCTTCAAGATATTGAGAGTTTAGGCTGACATTAGTTTTTTTTTTGTTTTGTGTATTGTCTTTCAGCAAAGATTAATCACTTTAAGGACCCAGAATTCATGGCCAGTTTCATAGACAGATACAGGGAGATGAGTAACTTGTGGGAGGTGAAACACAGCTTATATTATAATAAACAAGCTAGGAGGTCATCGCTGGAGAAACTTCTGGAATTTGTGAAGACTCGGGTCCCTGATGCAAACATTATGTTTTTGGAAAATAAAATTGAGATCTTGAGGAACATGTATAAGGAGCATAATAAGATCCATAATTCACTCTAATCAGGAGCATCAGTAGAGAATGTTTATGTCCCCAGGTCCTTCAACAAACTGCAGTTTCTGGATGACCAGGCTGAAGCCAGGGTATCTTTCGACCCTTCCCTGCAGCTTTCCCTCCACTGTTCCCTCAACCCCAGCAGAGGCTGATGAGGAACAACCTGGGCCTTCCATCCTGGAAGAAGTGCATGCGCCCAGCTGGAGCCAGGTATATTATTTTTGATAATTTTATTGTCCTAATATTAATGATGTTAACTAGATGTTATAATTGATTACAAATCAATGATTTTATCCAAAAAATTATGTATACATATCACCAGACAGTAGTGGCCAAAAAATGTTTGGGGCCAGCTTAAAAAATGCTGGGGTCAGAATGATAGTCTTTTCTATTTATTAACATTCAATTTGCAAGTCATGAGCTGAAAATTGTGTGTGATTGATGAAGCAAAAACTACAACTATGTCCCTTTTTTATACACAGGATGAGCTCAGCCAGGAGGAGGGTCTGGAAAGAATCAGCCAGGAAGAGGCCATGCCCAGTGGCAGCAAAGAGGGGGCCGTGCCCAGTGGCAGCCAGGAGGTCACTGGGCCCAGTAGGAGCCTCACCAAATCCCTGGTGCCACCCCTCTGCCTTACCACCAAAATGTCCAGGAAGGGGACAATGACAGAGGAGGCAGCACTGGGCCTCATTAGGGAAGCCAGCAATTTCCTCAGGAGCCCCCAAAGCTGAAGAGGCCTATGGCTGCTATCTAGCTACCAGGTTGCTAGAATTGGAGAAGGGCCAAAGCCTCCTCTGCGAGGGATTTATTTATGATGCCCTAGCTGACTGAGAACAGCTACATATATGAGAAAGCACATCCTCCTCCTCCTGCCACAAGTCCACCACCAGAGCCACAGCCTCAAAGGAAAGCTGCAGGGAAGTGTGGAGGGAAGTCTGCAGGGAAGAGCAGAACGCGATGGTCTGGGTTCAGTCTGGTTTGACAGAAGATGCAGGCTATTGTAGTACCACAGCCTGGGGACAGATATGTCATCTGCTGCTGGTCCTGATCTCTGGCATTCCTGGACTAGATTTTTCTCCCTATTATATGGACTCCTCAAGCTTACAATTTTCTTTTCCACAGACTTGATGTGTGCCCTGGGGGCCAAAAGGCTTCGCAAATTCCAAAAGTTTCTCCAGCGTTGACTTCCTCTTTATTTTGTTCCCCAGAATAAATGGATATTTTATTTTCACAAAATACCTTCCTATGTGTTTTTATTCAAAAAGGACAGTTTGTTTGTGAGTAGGCAGGTATGTTTAAAAAAGACAATGTCAAATTAACAAGGGACACCAAAATACAAGATAATAATGTTATTTTGGTAACTTGACACTCCAAAAAATCTAATTATATGGAGATCACTAGAAAATTATTTTTAAATAATCGTAAAATAAATCTTGATGAAATAAAAAATGATAAAAGATGAGTATAATAAAATAATTGTAAACCTTATTATGGCGGGGTGGATGAGCATGCAGGTGTGAGCACGTGTTATGTGTGAAGGGGTGGGCGGACTCTGATCCTGTGAAGCTTCCATGGAGAGACTCCGAGCTGAGCTATGCACAGGCTGAATGTTCTCTCCCCATGCTGACTAGAGGAGATTATTACACACTAGATGCTGCAGCTGAAATCATTATCAGGTGTTGATAGATGAATTCTCTCTCTCCCTCCACCGGCTGTTCTAAGGAGATTATCGGACATTCAGCACAGACAGAAAGAGGTTGGAGCTGCTCTGTGAGTATCAGCTAAGAACCTTTCAGTTTCTTAGGCTTGTGGATCAGAGGGATGGATGGATCGATGGATGTCTCATCTCCTATGCCTTTAGCAGTAGTGCAGCCCTGGAATCACGGACATAACGGTAGGCTGTAAAATTACCTGTTTTTCCTGTTCTTATCTACACTTGGAAAGAGGGGAGAAAAGATTGAAAAGGGAGGAAGGAGGAGAGCCAGGTGAGAAAGACGTGAAGTATTTTTTGTTACCTCTATGTTGTTTCCTGAACAGTGGGGAAGCCTAAAAGGTGTGTGGCTAAATGGCCCCTACTAAACCACGTGTAAGAGCACAAATTGTTACTCCCTGTTCCTCCCCCACAGCAATGTCTGCAAAGACAGCAGGGAAATCTGCAACAAAATCCCCACAAAAATCCCCACAGAGGGGGACACCAGCAGAGACTCAGACTGTGATAGAAGGAGAGGTAGAGCGAACTCCCTCTGGTAAAGACATCGTGGAGGCTATTAAAACAAGCAGAGAGACTCTTACAAACAAAATTGATGCATTAGCAGTGGATATAAATCTAATGAGACATGAGTTTTTTAGAATACAGCAAAGGACCACAGAAATAGAAACTCGTGTCTCTAAACTAGAGGATGAATTATAAGCAGATAACAGAGAATGACAGATAACAGAGAAAACAAATCAAAGTGCTACAGGACAGGGCAATTGACACAGAAAGTCATCTGAGAAGAAATAACGTTTGTATTGTGGGTTTACCAGAGCGCGTGGAGGGAGACAACCCAATTAAATTTTCAGAAATTATTGACGGAAGTCTTTGGCCTAGTGGACATGTCCACAACGTTTGTGGTGGAGAGAGCACATAGGACCTCATTTCGCCCCCCAAAATCAGGGGCGCCTACTCGTCCATTTTTGATACGTCTATTGAATTATAGAGATCGAGATCGTATCTTATCAACAGCCAGGATAAAGGCAGATTTACAGTATGAGAACTCCAAATTATCATTTTTTCCAGACAATCCGCTGGAGATACAGCAGCAAAGAAGAGCCTATACGGATATATGAAAAAGATTGAGAGAGAAAGGGTTAAAATATAGCCTTTTATACCCCAGTAAATTACGAGTGATTGACGGGACACACTTTTTTTTTGAAACCCCGCTCTTAGCAGCAGAATGGCTGGACACCAAGTAGCAGGACATTAGATAGATTGATTTTTTCAGTGTCCTTTCTTTTTTTTCCTTCCCTTCCCTTTTTATTTATTTTTCTTTTTTAATTTATTTGTTTTATTTATTTTTTTCTCCCCCCATTTGTCTCTCTGATCCCCCTTGTTTTTTTGGGGGTATGTGTAGATGTATGTGTATGAATATGTATATGGTTATTTGTTCATGGATTGGTATACAAACAAAAACATAGGATTTTTGTACTCACCGTAAAATCCTTTTCTCTGTAATTCACCGACCGACACAGCTCCTCTCTGTAACTAAATGGGTTTGTTAGACTGCCACTAAGAGAACTAGGCAAAACTAACACAGAATTGTCAGTACCGCCCAGGGAGCGGACCCTATGCTAACAACCCTCCCTGCTGCCCCAGCAGGCTCAGTACGTCAACAAGCAGTATAACGTAGAGAAAAGGAGAAATGGGTACTGTGTCTGTCGGTGAATTACAGAGAAAAGGATTTTACGGTACAGTACAAAAATCCTATTTTCTCTTATATTCATCGACCGAAACAGCTCCTCTCTGTAACTAAATGGGACGTCCCTAAGCAGTGCCAAACGAGGGGTGGGAAAAAACAGCATTAAAACTTCATCCACCATGGCAAGTGGGAACTAGTGAAAACTAAACCCACAAAAAAAAGCAGTGTACGGAAAAACACACCGCCATATAACCGGGTATTCTCAACAGGAGAGATCCCCAACACCGCAACCTTTTTGTGGAAGTTATGCAACAGTGCATTAACAAACAGTACTGCGTTTTTATCAAAAAAACAGGAAAAAATCTCAATTGCAACTACACGGCCGCCTGCAAAACTTTGTCAGTGGGATCCTTGAATGCAGGAGTCCCCTCAACCAGGATCGTGGTTACTTTATTTAATCTGGATACTGGGGGGTCCAGGACTGGAGGAGCTGACCATTTCTTGAGAAGGATTTCCTCAAAGGGGTAATGCACCGCCATGTTTTTGGGGACCGAAAAGGTCTTTTGCGGCCAACCCCATTCCCTGTAGATGAACTTGTCAAAATAAGTCAAATACGGGAACACCTTAGGTGAACGTGCTGGCTTATGGGACACAAAAGAGACCAATACATCAGCAGAGGGATCCGCTGGCTCCTGGATCTTCAGGGTATCATGCACAGCTGTGATAAGTGCTCCAACCAGCGCCTTGTCGCGCCCGGACCCGGATGGGGAATCATCCTCACTGCCTGAATGGTCCTGGTCAGCCTCGTCTGAGCAGGGGTCACCAGCCGCAGCAGGGCCCGAGTCTGCAACTGAGCTCTCTCCAGAGGACAGGGGTGCAGGGGCCTTTTATGTGCACCTTTCCTTCTATGCAACGCCTCTCTTTTTGCAACAAAAGAGTTAAGGACCGCCGTCAGGGTGTCCATGGGCAAAGTGCTATCCGCAGGTGACCCGGTTGCAATAGCCTGGATTTCGGTGGAAGAAACACCAGTTTTTGAAGCCATGCTGACCCTACCCTGTCTGCCACCTGAAAAGGGACTTAAGACAGTGAAGGTCCCACCCTCCTGCTGCCGCCACCTGGGGGGGTGAGGGGGGTTTCTAGCGCCAAACCCACCACCCTGGGGCATTCTGTGATGGTTATTAGCCATGCCTGTAGTCCCCAGGAGGTTACCCAAGTGCAGAGTGAAGAAACTGTGTTGGCAGCAGCTGTAGAAAAGAGCGGTGAAAATATCATAGAAAATGGCCACTGAGGCTGACAAGGGGAACCTGCTCTGTCCTCACCCAAAATGGCCGCCGGACAGTACCATGCGGTGACAAGAAAAATCATAAAACAGTGCTGCCTCCAACCAGTAAAAATACCTCCACAGACACCTTTTGGGACCCCCCACACTGGGACCAGGACCATCACTAGCCACACAGAGCCCCTACAGGTGAGAGACCCAGCGATCCCCAATACACACACCGCCAGCAGCACATGCAGCCACAACCCCGGTGGGGAAGGAGGGAAGATAGGGACGTGGGAGAGAAGAGAAGGAGGTGAGGTGGCCCCCGAATCGACCTCCCAGGGAATGCCCAGCTGCTCAACCCCCCGAAGCAGGGAGAACCGTACTTACCAGTCCTGAAGAGCTGGGAGACATTCCATCACAGACCCACTCCTGCGCAGTTACAGGGTGGCTGCTGGCCTCAGTATACTGTGATCCAGACATCAGTAGTCCGGTCATATGTACACCCCGGAGCATTGAAGCTCACGACCACCTCTGGAGCTGAGGTATGTCGTGGCCTGCCGAGCCTTAGCTGCGACCTGCACACGCTCGATGGCCGGACTGGGGGGACTACAAGGATCGCCTGTCACCCAGCCGTCAGTTGATAGAAGATCACAGCATCTTTCATCTTGTGCAAAAGTCTAAATCCTGCTTCAAAAAAAAAAAAAGGGCCCGCAGGGTTCCTAGGTCATTCTCCTTCACTAGGTAAAATAAAACAGACTGCTGGGGCAGCAGGGAGGGTTGTTAGCACAGGGTCCGCCCCCTGGGCGGTACTGACAATTCTGTGTATTGTGTTACAATTTTGGCTAGTTCTCCTAGTGGCAGGCTAACAAACCCATTTAGTTACAGAGAGGAACTGTGTCGGTCAGTGAATATAAGAGAAATTGTTGCGCTAAAATCTTGTATGAGTTAAAGCATATTCATGCCAAAACTCTCAAGTGTATAAAAAGCAATAATATTCATTACAGCAAAAGCAAAATAAATGAAATAAGTAAATAAGAGGGGTAATTGCATCAATATGCAACTACTCCTAAAATAGAATAAAGTGTCCCATATAGTGCCAAGTGTTTAATGGATGTCTATAGGAGTCTCCATGTGGTCAAACGCTGACACTCGAACAGACTTGCCAGAAGTGGACTTCACAGATGGTATCACAGTAAGCAAATAATGAGGTACTCTTACCAGATCCGTTTGACACAACCACCCTACAACGATGTGTCATTCAGGCTTATAGCGCTCAACCTCCTGCGCTGAGGTAAGGCGGACTCCAGGGCTGGAACCAAACAAAGGATGACAACCCCCATGCGGATCAGCGAACTTCAGGACTGGAGACTCGCAATACCATCGGTAGAATTCAATGTATGAGAAAAAGAGATGCAGAAAAAAACCGGAAGGACTCCGATGGTGCATGTCAACTTAAAAATGTGATTTATTCATATCAAAGTGTGACAATAAAAAGAGATCTCGATGCATAAAAAGGCAATGTGGAAAGCATAAGACAAGCTAGCCCGATGTGTTTCGACTCAATGGGTCTTCTACTGGGGCATATCTCTCTTTTTTTGTTTTCTGTTTTGTTTGTATACGTTGGGTACTGAACATAGAATATATACTATGTTCAGTGAATAAGGGGTAAGGAGAAGTTCCTCTCCATTCCCATCCATGAATGTATGGGGTTGCAGAACAGGGAAGGGAGTGGAAAGGGACAGGGTAGGATGGGAGGAGGGGGGTGAAGTGAATGTGGAGAGGGGTGTGTAAGGGGATGTGGTGGGATGGGGGCGGGATGGGGGGAGAGAGGTGAAGGAAGTGTGAGGGGGAAGTATGGATGGGTACAACAAGGGTGTGGCTTAAGAACCCTATGGACATTCTCTATGATGTGGTGGAGGTGTTTAAACTTCCAATATAATGACAGGTAAAAATAATAGCTATTCAATACTCTCATGGAATGTCCGAGGATTGAACTCGAAGTTTAAGCGAGCATTAATGTTTCAATATATAAGAAAATATAGTCCTCAATTAATCATACTTCAGGAGACACATTTAATGGGTAAAAGATTAACAACGTTAAAAAAAGCCTGGATAAAAAAAGCATGCCATGCCACGTATTCCTCCTATGCTAGAGGAGTATCCGTTTTAATAAATAAAACTTTTCTGTGAGAAATAGAGAAGGCTTTTATTTACATACAAGAGAAATATGTTATTTTATTCTATACAATTGGGCAGCAAAGATATATTACAGTAGCAATTTATATACCACCCTCATTTGCGGTGGGAATTTTGAATGAGCAAAGTTATTGTTTATTGGAGATTTTAATACAATTCTATTAAAAATCAAGATACACTCTTAATGGCCTCCCCTCTAGTATATCATCACAGCGCTCAATCTCCTCTCCCCGCAGCTGCCACTTAAATGCTTAATGTATGTCCCAGAAGGTGAAAAAAAGGAAATATTAAATAAATTGCAACAATCACCTTGTAGCGCTGAAATAAACTACTAAATAGTGGTGTGCTAAAGTAATGAAATAAACCACGTGAAAGTTATAAACAAATGTGCATAAATAAAATACAATAAACGTTGAAGTAAATTGTGATTAAGTATCCAGGAAATAATAATAAGCAATCACATATGCATAATAAAATATCAAAAAATGACAAAAAATAAAATATCAAAAAATAAACACTATCCTCTAATAGTGATCTAATATCAATGTGAGAAATAGTGATCAAAGTCCCAAAAAACAAAAATCAGTAATCAAACAAAAAAAAATTGAATGAAAACCATAATGGTGATAAAAATTAACCAAAATCAGTTCAAAGACTCCTTTTCCAGTGAAAACTATATAAAGCAAAGTGTCCATATATCGGAAAGCCTCCACCGCACCCTTGGTGTTCGTGCCCCCCTTGTTTAGAACACTCACCAGCTGTATTGCTCAGCACTCTCGTGTCGAGCAAAAATCGCTTTTAATGAATACAGATGATCAATGTTTCTCCAACCAACTCTTGCAGCAAACTTCACAGCAGAGGATAATGATTTAGTATCTCAGAATTACCTCGGGGAGACAAACAGACTTCCCATAGTGCAAAATTGCAAAACTGCTTTTAATCTCAATAAAAATCAATTAAAATCACACTCACATGGACCAGCTTAAAAACAGGCACTTCAAATAGACATTTCACTTTTCAACAAGGAGATCCTTCCCTCATAGGCATCGGTGAGCACATTGGAAGCGGGCTAGGTTAATAGCATAAGCACTGTCTCTATAAATGGTAGCTGTGTGGTACCTGACAGCAGACAACCAAACTTGAAAGCAGCGCCAAATAGTAACATCCAGTCCTTCCACTTGTGTGTTCTCCTCCCTCCGCCTTCTCTCTACCCTTTACTGTGTACACTGGTCGCCGTATAGACACGCCCTATACGGCTATACGGCGACCAGTGTACACAGTAAAGGGTAGAGAGAAGGCGGAGGGAGGAGAACACACAAGTGGAAGGACTGGATGTTACTATTTGGCGCTGCTTTCAAGTTTGGTTGTCTGCTGTCAGGTACCACACAGCTACCATTTATAGAGACAGTGCTTATGCTATTAACCTAGCCCGCTTCCAATGTGCTCACCGATGCCTATGAGGGAAGGATCTCCTTGTTGAAAAGTGAAATGTCTATTTGAAGTGCCTGTTTTTAAGCTGGTCCATGTGAGTGTGATTTTAATTGATTTTTATTGAGATTAAAAGCAGTTTTGCAATTTTGCACTATGGGAAGACTCTTTGTCTCCCCGAGGTAATTCTGAGATACTAAATCATTATCCTCTGCTGTGAAGTTTGCTGCAAGAGTTGGTTGGAGAAACATTGATCATCTGTATTCATTAAAAGCGATTTTTGCTCGACACAAGAGTGCTGAGCAATACAGCTGGTGAGTGTTCTAAACAAGGGGGGCACGAACACCAAGGGTGCGGTGGAGGCTTTCCGATATATGGACACTTTGCTTTATATAGTTTTCACTGGAAAAGGAGTCTTTGAACTGATTTTGGTTAATTTTTATCACCATTATGGTTTTCATTCAATTTTTTTTGTTTGATTACTGATTTTTGATTTTTGTTTTTTGGGACTTTGATCACTATTTCTCACATTGATATTAGATCACGATTAGAGGATAGTGTTTATTTTTTGATATTTTATTTTTTGTCATTTTTTGATATTTTATTATGCATATGTGATTGCTTATTATTATTTCCTGGATACTTAATCACAATTTACTTCAACGTTTATTGTATTTTATTTATGTACATTTGTTTATAACTTTCACGTGGTTTATTTCATTACTTTAGCACACCACTATTTAGTAGTTTATTTCAGCGCTACAAGGTGATTGTTGCAATTTATTTAATATTTCCTTTTTTTCACCTTCTGGGAAATACAATTCTATTGCCAGAGCTGGATAGACCAAAACCTCCTAAGCAATATTCAGCGGACTTGTATAATTGGGCTCAGGTGACAGGAGTAACGGAAATTTAGAGATGGAGAAATCCAGAAAAAAGTCTATTCCTGTTTTTCTGCCTCCTATAAAACAGCGTCCAGAATAGATTTAGCATTTGCAGATGTAACAATGTTAACAGATATTTCAGAAGTAACATACTTACCAAGTGGCCTATCAGATCATTCTCCTTTATTTTTGTCAATACGTGTTCCCACCCTGAGGAGTGCATCATTGTGGAAGTTAACTCCGCAGTGGGTGTCACACCCCGAGATAGAAGGAAAAATGGCATCCCTAATAATGGAGTACTGGGAAAATAATGCAGGGTCGTCCTCAGTGGACATTGTCTGGGATGCGTTTAAAGCGTATATACGGGGACAATACATCTCAAATATCTCTGCGGTTAATAAAAAACAGGTTAGGATACAGGAATTGCAAAAACAGAAATTAAAAAGGAGAAATGTGGTCAAGACTCCAGTGTTATAAATTTTGAGCAAATGATGGCTGCACAAAGATCTCCATTTACATATGGTAGAAATAACAAGGTTGGAACTATATAAAAATGGACAAAATATTTTTGAGCAAGGAGATAAAGGTGGGGGATTTCTAGCAAGATAAGCGCAACAAGAATATCAAACTACAACTATATCAGAAATCAAAACCCTACAGAAAAAGAGAGTAAAAGAACCTGAGGAGATTTTAGAGACCTTCAGAGAGTACTATGGTTAATTTATGCCTCTTCTCTCCCCTCCGACTTCCGCCTGACGGCTATGACGGACCCTTTAGACCGCGTAGCCCTCGGGTGGTTGTTGGATAGGGAGAGAGAGGCATTGATATGTCCGATTACAGGTGTAAAGGTCAGAGTAAAGGTCATACATACATTCCCAGGGAAGAAAGCACTAGGCCCAGATGGAATTCCTATGGAATTTTACAGCGCTCAAGTCCTGCGGGAACGCATGGGAACGGAGTTCCTGTACTTTTTCCACAACAGGAACTCAGTTCCCATTAGCAGCCGTGTCCTGCAAGACTTTGAAGTATGCGAGCTGTGTGGCAGGTGCTACACCAGTAGCTGCCGACACAGGCATTGCCAGTAGGGGGCCCCATGACAGCTTCCGCTTCGATCTACCTGTCAATCACAGCTAGCTGACGGGTAGATCAGGTCTAGGTCTAGCTGACGGGTAGATCAGCTATTTTGCTCACAGGACATGCAGGGAGAGAGGTGAGCTGACGGAGGAACATCAGTTTGGGGTGGTAAGCTGAGCACAATACCTGGCAAAGTTTAATGCCAGGAGGAAAGTTTATGTGGCAATATGTGAAGGGTTTGAATAGCAGTGAGTGTGTGTTGGAGCCCTGCAGAGTTTGCACCCCCAGCTAACATACATCTCCTAATCAGGAACACATCTCCCCAAGCATTCTGTCCAGATAATGTGCAGTTAATTTATGACCTTTCCGTTTAACCCCGTGTTATCCAAACTCTGTTCAATGAAAAGTGTAAACTCACCACATAAACACTCTATATATAAAATAAAATTCCCCAATAAAGATCAAAACATGATCACATTTGCATGGAAGCACAATTGAATGAATGCTGATTATTCAGAGAATTGCCGTATTTATGTTTGAGGATTGTTTTTATGTACTAACAGTTAAGCTTCATACACACAATACGAAAATTGGATGAAAAATACCAAGCGTTCGTGCATATGAGTGTAGCGGATGACATTTGGGATCAAATGTCACATGCATTGTAAATTTAGTTTTTGCTTCAGGATCCTACGGTACTGAGGGTTAATTGTGTAGGTAAGCCTTAACACCAGTCTGGCCAGGCCATGATTGATGTTCTGTCTGGTCATGTGAACGGCGAGGTGCACATGACAGGCTAGAACCAGGCCTGGTTGGATGTTTAGGTATGGCCCTCTCGGAGCCAATTAGCGGGAGTGCTGGGTCCGCTGAGGAGTTTGGGAGAGGGTACTTAAGCAAGTGTGGGTCACGTGTTCGGGGTCCCGGAGTTGTTCGTGAGACCCGTGTGGTCTGTTCTGGTTTCAGGACTGGGGTAGCCCCACGAGGGGTCGCGGTCACGGGGTGTTCGACATCCCTCAGCATGTTCCTGTCAGTGGCCTCTGATAGACCCGACTGGTCTGGGGTAGGGATCCGTCTGTTCCCGAGTCTCGGAACCTGCTGGACCGAGGCGCAGTAACAGAGGGAGGATTCAAAGTGTCTGGGTGTGCTCTCGGCTTGGAGGGGCACCACAGCTCATACAAGTGACTGGGGGAGGAGGGTCAGCAAGTGGCATCCTGAGAAGTGCCTGGTTACTGAGTTGGGAAGGACATTGACGAGTCCACACTTTTCCAGTACCTCAAAGGAAGCGGGGAAACGTTCCAGGTACAGTTGGAAAAAGGTTCCTGTTCATCTTCAGTTGATTGTTCAAGTTTTGAGTCAACGTGCTGACTGCCATGACCTCTGGCTAGAGGTCTGTTCAGCTTTGAAGTACCCAGCTGCGAGTGGCTACTCTCTGGGTGGAAGTAGAGACTTTGTTAAACCTGCAGTTCAAGGTACCTGAGTTCTTCACCCGTACCCTCTGTTCCCAAAGAGACTGTGTTTTGTGAGAGTTCTACTGCAAAATAAAACCTTTTGAAAGGACTTTATCTGTGTCAGTGTACAAGTCGTTGGGTATCAACCCTGGGAACCCCTAGGCGCAGAGGAGCAGGCCAACCCGCCCTGCAACGGGTTATGGCAGCTACACGAGCGTATAATTTATTTATTTTGGTGGGGGAGTGGATCTTGGGTGGGAGTTCCCACACTTTTTTCCCCAGGACTTGACCCCTGGAATTTTATAAGAAATATGGAGCTTTACTAGCTCCAAAATTAGCCGAAGTATTTACAAGTGGTCTACTGAAAGGAGTCCTTCTAGACTCAATGAGGTATGCACATATA
This sequence comes from Lithobates pipiens, assembly GCF_037356315.1. Classification (NCBI taxonomy): domain Eukaryota; kingdom Metazoa; phylum Chordata; class Amphibia; order Anura; family Ranidae; genus Lithobates; species Lithobates pipiens. The sequence goes on along the minus strand of NW_027507789.1, from coordinate 78,414,531 downwards.
ACCTTATTATACAAGGAAATGAAAGACCCAAAACAATGTTCTTCATACAGGCCGATAGCTTTATTAGATATAGATCTAAAAATACTGATGAAAATATTAACACTGAGATTACAACCTTTATTAACCGGTTCCCGACCAGCGCACGACGATGTACGTCGACAGAATGGCACGGGCAGGCATATTGGCGTACAGGTACGTCCAATATTCAATGCCGCCCTTCCATCGGGAGCGCGCCGCCGGCGGCACGCTCCCGCGCTGGTCGGGACCCCCGTGAGTCCGGTCGCGGGACCCGCGGACTCGATAGCCACGGGCATCCCCGCGATCGTCTCACGGGACGGCTGAATGGAGGAAATGCCGTGTAAACAGCATTTCTCCATTCTGCCTAGCAACTAGTGACGCTGATCTCTGCTCCATGTGATTGGAGCAGAGATCAGTGTTCACTAAATGAAAGCCCAACCCCCCCACAGTTAGTAACACACCCCTAGGAACACTTAACCCCTACACTGCCACCCACTGGTTAACCCCTTTACTGCCAGTGTCATTTACCTGGAATCACTGCATTTATATAGCAGTGATTACTGTATAAATGACAATGGTCCCAAAAATGTGTCAAAAATGTCCGATGGGTCCCCCACAATGTCGCAGTCACAATAAAAATCGCTGATCGCCGCCATTACTAGTAAAAAAGAAAATAGAAAATTATTAATAAAAAGGCTATAAAACTATCCCTATTTTGTAAACGCTATAACTTTTGCGCAAACCAATCAATAATCGCTTATTGCGATTTTTTTTACCAAAAATATGTAGAAGAATACGTATTGGCCTAAACTGAGGTAAAAAAATGTTTTTTTTATATATTTTTGGGGGATATTTATTATAACAAAAAGTAAAAAATAATGCGTTTTTTTCAAAATTGTCGCTCTATTTTTGTTTATAGTGCAAAAAATAAAAACCGCAGGGGTGATCAAATACCACAAAAAGAAAGCTCTATTTGTGGGAAAAAAAGGACGTCAATTTTGTTTGGGAGCCACGTCGCACAACCGCGCAATTGTCAGTTAAAGCGACGCAGTGCCGAATCGCAAAAAGTGGTCTGGTCTTCGACCAGCAAAATGGTCCGGTCTGTAAGTGGTTAAAGAATATCATAGATTCGGATCAGACAGGATTCATGCCAGAGAGAACAACAGATGGTAATCTACTTAGATTACCTACAAACATACATACCCACCACGTATATGAGGGATCTAGAACAGGGGCCTCTCTGGATATAGAGAAGGCTTTTGATACGGTTGAGTGTCCTTTTCTTTGGGAAATAGTTAGGATGGGATTTCCATTAATATTTATTAAATGGATACAAACAATATATAAAAAAAAACCACATCGGTAAAATTGGGAGGAAGGCTCTCGTCCCCATTTCAGCTGCATAGAGGCACAAGGCAGGGCTGCCCTCTCTCTCCAGCACTGTTTGCAATTGCAATAGAGCCAGTGGCAGAGGCTTTTAGGACCTCGCCGAATATTCAGGAACTTCGGATTGGGGGGGCTGGAGGAGAGGGTAGCCCTGTATGCCGATGATGTGTTGCTGTTTTTGAGAGAAGCAGGTCCTTCATTGAAAGGAGCTCTAGAACTACTGAATACTTTTTCAGTGTTTACAGGGCTTAAAGTGAATTGGGATAAGTCTTTGTTATTCTGTATTGACAAAGGGGCACAAGACACAGCTCCCTCAGATCTACCATTAAAATGGGTATCAGAATTTAAGTATCTAGGTATAATAATATCTCGACAGGTCAAAGACTTTAAAATGCTGAATTTAGATCCAGTAATACAGGAGTGTAAGAAAAAGTTAAAGATCTGGGAGGCATTGCCCCTGTCACTGCTGGGACGTATAAATTTAATAAAGATGAAGATTCTTCCTAAATTTCTGTATTTATTTAGAAATTCTCCGCAGTGGTTGCCTAAGAAGTTTTTTTTACACAGCTACACGGTATGTTTTCTACATTTATATGGAAAGGCAAACCAGCTAGAATTAAACTAAGAGTACTTATGTGTCCGGCGGTACAGGGGGGATTGGCTTTCCCAGATCTTTATAAATATTATATGGCTACACAGTTGGTGACGATAGGGAGATGGCTGAATCTGGATAGATTTGACTCTGCCATGATGGTAGAGGCCGCAGTGGTCCAGTCGCGGGAGGCACTGCAGTCATTGCCATTCCGCGGATTAAAATATAGGTGAGATCTGACTCCCTTGATGATTACAACAGTAAAAATATGGAGAGAAGCCATGGCAAAAGAGGATAATTTGAGAGGGGATTTATCCCCAAACACTCCATTATGGAGAAATCTAGAGCACCCACATTTGGATTCCATCCAAGATCCAGGGGCATGGACTAGATTTGGGATTAAAAAAACTATCTCAAGTTGTACCCGAAGGGAGAATTATTTCATTTGCCGAAATAAGGAGATGTTGGAATATACCTGGGAACTACACTTTTAGATACATGCAGTTGGTCCATGCTTTAATGGCTCAGTTCACGGAGGTGATCCCAAAATTGATAGAAACAGAATTAGAGCAAATGGTAAGGAAAAAGACCAAAAAAAAGCAAATTTCAATTTTATATAGCTAGTTATCCAAAACTACATTTTCAAATATAAGTAAGCTATGTGAAAACTGGACAAGAGATGTTCCAACATTAGAAGATAAAAACTGGGAGGAGATATGGATATCTCCACTCCAAATATTAGTATCTCTGCGAGATAAATTAATACAATTTAAAATACATAGAAGTTATTATACACCATACAAATTATACAAAATATTTCCAACAAACTCTCAAAACTGCTGGAGATGTGCAGGCACCCCAGGAAATTTTATCCACATATTCTGGTCTTGTCCAAAGATAGTGATATTCTGGAGGGAGGTTTTGAGAATAATTACTATAGTAACATCAGTCTCTTTTAAATCAAGAGGCAGAGATCTGCCTATTAGGACTAGTAGGGAATAATATCACCCCTATAGGAAGGAGAAAAGGTGGGTCTGTTGCTTTTTTTATGCTAGAAAGACAAGAGTGCTCCTTTGATCGTTGGATGTCCCCCCCACTCCAGGGACCCCCCCCCCGCTCCCCCCTCTTCCCTTCCTCTTCCTCTCCCCCCCCCCGTCTTTACCCCTTTTCTTTCTTTCCGCCCCCTTCTCTCTCTTTCCTATTTCTCTATTGCTATCTCTTTTCTCATTTCTTCCCTTTTTTTATCACATCTGTCTCGCAGTGCACTCAGGCTGCTCACTGGCATTTCTGACAAGTAGCGGGGTTTCTTCTTATTCCCCTTTTGAAAGCAGCCCAACTCCATCTGTTCGCTGTGTAAGAGTTTTGCTTGCTTTTTTACCTGTTGTGTGGTTTTCAGATATTGGCACCTCATCGCATAATTGAAATCTGTCCGTCCCTACGCCCCTTTAGCTTTGCTCTATGGGGTGTGGCTGCGTGTCGCGACCAACTTAGATGCTCCTATGTGACTATTTTAGGCCGGACACGAGTCCACCATTGTTATGTCCCTATGTAACTCTTCACATGTCTTTGTATTATTTTTGGCAGATTTATGCTATCTTTGTATTGTCTCACTGATGTGAAATTTTTCAATAAACCTTTTGTAAAAGAAAGACAAGAGTGCTGAAGTGGAAGAAGGTGGAAGCTCCAATGTTAACACAGTGGAAAAATGTTGTAAATAGTAATCTACCACTATATAGGGAAACATTTGGAGTAGAGGACACGGAGAGAATGAGAGAGTATGGGCAAGTTGGATAGAAAATTCCATAACGGCATCAGGATAAGGAGATAGGGCAAGCCACACCAAAAGGGGGAGAAAAAAAAAAAGGAGTAAGAGGGATATGAATGTATAAATGTATATGTACAATTTTATGGTATTGGAGGACATGACTATGAATGGATTTTATGGAAGCTCATAAGAGAGCGATGAATGTAAATGGTGAAATATATCATGGATATGTAAAAAAACGAATAAAGAGATATAAAACTATTATTATTATAGCGATCGGTCTTTTAAAAAAAGAATATTATTCATGAGATGAGGATAAATAATGAAGAAATAAGTTTGTGAGAACTGTGTGAATATGAACAGAAAAACAACTTAATTCTTCTAGCATTATAAAGAAGAAAAGAATGCACTGAATTAAAAGATCACAGAATTAGCAGCGTAAGGAATGTGCTAGCTCCAATACAAACTCTAGTTTTACCACACCCAGTGCTTCTGTTTCATACTTGCTTCAGAGCATGCTTCGTTTTTGGTCTGTCAAAACAGCATACAGACGAGTGGTTTTCCCGATAGAAATTGGTTCCGTCGGAAATATTTAGAACATGTTCTATTTCTAGGTCCGTTAGAATTTTAGAAAGAAAAAGTCTGGCACACGATTGGAATATACGATAAAATGATTCCATCTGACTTTTTCTGTCGGACATTCCGCCTGTTAGTAGATATGAGTAAAATCATAAAGATGTCTACTCGCAAACATAAGTTAACCAGTTCCAGACCAGCCGCTGCAGTTTTACTGTGGCAGGTTGGTCCTGCTGCGCAAAATCACGTTGGCTGGGCGCCAGCTGCGATGATCGGATTCGATCAGGAACTGATCAATCACCAGGCCCAGGCCAATGAAATCTGGCCTGGACCTGGTGATCGCTCCTGGCGAATGAGATCCTTCCCCTGCATGTGTAAGTGTAAACACAGCAGGGGAAGTGATGTAATCTCTCCTCGTATCCATCTTTTCATTCCAGACCTAGAGGAGAGAGCATCTAAGCCCTTGTACACACGGTCGGAGAATCCGTCGGAATGTGTCCTATCGGACCGTGTTGTCGGATAATCTGACTGTGTTTGGTATGCATCGGACTGATTCCGTCTGAATATCCGTCGGAACAAGTTTTCCAACTTGCTGGAAATATTTTCTGACAAACTGGTTTGATCGGACATACTCCGATCATGTGTAGCCTACTCCGACGGACAAGGTGCCATGCATGCTCACATTCAAATTCCGACACGGAAGTGCTCGTTCAGGGAAAAACTACTGCTCGTAAGCGATATAGCACATTCATCATGCTGCAATGTTAAAAATTCTTTCATCAAGCGCATTCTCTTGTTCTTTACAATGCTGCAAGAACGAACTTCTTTTGATGCTCATAGTCACACACACTTCTCCCGAACGTATTTCATTACTCTTTTTTTAACCATTTCAGCAATTCAATTTTAGTTTCCATCACATCTACACAATTTTAGATTTTGTTTATTCTTTTTTGGATGTTTTTTTTGGGATTCCCTAAAAATCTCCTTTAAAGACAGTTTGCTCATTTATCCTTTTTTTGGGGTGTTTTGTGTGTGTAAACTTACCACAACATTTTGGTATTTTTGAGATTTTGTTTTTATTTTTTAATCTACAGGAGGTTGTTTAGTGTTGGTACCCCTTGTTATTCATTTCACTTATTTTTTGGGAAATGTACCTGCCTGCTCACAAATAAACTGGCCTTTTGGAAGGAAAACACACACAAGTATTTCATCAATCAAAAAAAAACCTTTATTTTGGTCGCAATAAACTAAAAAGAGGAACGCAGCACTGGAGAAACTTGTTACTTTGGTGCAGCCTTTGGCCCCCAGGGCAGACATGAACAAATTAGAATATAAAAAATTGGTGGCCTGAGGAGTACATATCTCAGGGAGAGAAGTCTGGTTCAGAAGTCCTAGAGAACAGGAAATTCAGATGCCATTTATGTCCCCAGGATGTGGTTCTTCAAGAGGCTGCATCTTCTGGCAGACCAGACTGAACCCAGGCCATCACTCTCTCGTCTTCCTTGGGCACTTCCCTCCAGGCATCCTTCCAGGCTGTGGCTGGGCTCCTGTATTTGGGGCACGAGGAGGAAGGCGTTGGACAACCTCCCCCCAACTGAGGTCTTCCTGTGTATGAAAAGGGGACATAGTTTTAGTTTTTTGATCATCAATCACACCATTTTGTGCTCCTGGCTTTTGTTTATTGAATGTTACCAAATAGAACAGACTATCATTCTGAGCCCAGCATTTTTCTTTCCCGTCCCAATCATTTTTGGTCACTACTGTCTCTTGAGATGTAAACCACTTTGATAAATCACAACTTACTGATCAATAAGAACATCTAGTTAATATCATTAAATGTAACAAGAAATATGTTCAACAATGCAATACCTGTCTCAAGCTGGGCCCCACCACATGTTGCTGCCTGGAAGGCCCAGGTTGGACATCAGAAGCCTCAGCTGGGGGTGAAGGGTGCCTTGAAGGAAGACTGGAGAGTGGTGGCCCAAGTGGTGGCCTGGGTACCCCCTGGTCTACCAGAAAATGCAGCCTGTCAAAGTGAACCATCCTGGGGTAATAAACGGCATCTGGATCTCCTGCTTTCAAGGACTCCAGGTGCTTCTTTCTCTCCCTGAAATATGTAATCCTCATGGCCCCAATTTTCCTATTCAGATAGGCCATGTCTGCCGTAGGGACCATGATCCGCACCAAAGAAAGCAGTTTCTCCAGCGCTGCGTTCCTCTTTGTTATGTCGGCATAAAACTTGTTGTGGAACTGCCACAGGCAGGGCATCTCCTTGTAGAGTTCTATAAATAGCCCCATAAAATTTTCATTTTGGAATGGATCCATATTGTCTGCAAGACACAACACAAGACAAACCCTCAAATACTAATAATGCCATTAAAAATCCTCCTAATCTTGTCCCAACATCGGCCTATATAGAAGCAGTCTAGTCTAGTGAAGCACCAAGTCAAAAATTTTACCTTCGTTTGCATGTTCGTCACGTCCGCGCCTCACTCTCTTCCCAGATCGTACGGACGATACACGCGTGTTGCGTTTTATATACAGTGCACATGCGTGAATCTCCGCCCGCCCCTGACGTTCTTTCTAGACTATTCCCCGCCCCTTCGCTTCTGGCTCAGTGGGGAGAGCACATGGCGGAGAGAACGCAGGTGTGCACTAATAATAGTTCCACTAACGAGGAGGAGGGTGAGGAAAGCCCGGAGCCTGAAACGTCCCGATCCAGGAAGACAAGATTTAAGTCCTCAAATATGTCTTTTGGAGAGATGTTGGAGATGGTTGACATATTGAACAGGACCGACTATGAGGGGAAGTATGGACCTTACCCAAACCCAAATATCAGAAAGGCCAAGATCATGGCTAAAGTTGTGAAGAGTCTTCATAAGAATTTTGGGGTACGCCGATCCAAGGATCAACTGAGAAAACGTTGGTCAGATCTGAAACTGAGGGAGCACGAACAGTACCTAAAGATCAAGCGTGTTCTTAAAAAAGTAAGTAGTTGTCATGTGTTAATATGATTATTCTTGCTTGCATACATGCTCCATGTGCTTTGATTTCATGTTGTGCATTTTAAAATGGCCACTTTCAAGTTCATGGTTTCATTCGTTCGTAAGAAACATCGTTCTGCAGGGAAGTATTCCAGCTTAACAAAGTGTACCCAATAATGTTCTCACCGTGTAACTCGGCCCAAAAACACAATTGTACAACACTTCCAAGCAATGTTTCAGATTCCTATTTCTGCCCTGGGGATTTCTCCTTTCTGGGGAGAGAAGACTCGGCAAGTATGAGGACACCAGGGACCACACCCCTCCCAAAGAAGGCCAACTTCCAAAAGCACAAACAGAGGAGCAGGAGCAGGAGGAGGAGGAGGAGGAAGGAGAGATCGTGGAGGTTGGGCAAATTATCACCACAACAGGTGAGTGTCGGAAAACACAGCTTCCGGTAAGCTCAGCAATGTATATCACCATATTTTTATTACATGGTGTGTTTTTTTGCTTTGTTTTGTAGGTGATGTGGAAGAAGATTCCCGTTTTACCAGTGAAAGTGCCCAGATCTTGATCAGGGAGATAATGGGGTGCAATCGTGATTTGGAAATTATCCAACAAAACATCAATGATGTAAAAAATAAAATGAAGAACATCATTGATGTTTTGGGGAGAGTGTGAAACAACAAAAACTAGATAGGGTTTTATTTTTGCTATTTTAAAAACAAAATGTTGTATTTATCGAAATTCCAAATTTGGAAGATGCACAGAGTGTGTAAACATGCGCTATCTCCCATCATGGGGGATCAATGTACGTGTTTTGTGTAAAGTGTCTGAGATGAAGGGGTTGCAGCCCCAAAGCATGTACATTGATCCCCCATGATGGGAGATAGCACATGTTGACACACTGTGTGCATCTTCCAAATTTGTTTTTTTCAGGGGTGACACCCCATGTGATGAAGGCAATATCAACCCAGTTTGTACATACTCAGGTCTGATATTGTCTTCACTTTTCAAAGTTGAACTTTGTAAGTTCCTGTGTTCAGTATTTTACGGTTTAATACATGCCTGTTTACACAAGAACAACAAGGAAACCAAATTCTGATTAAACTCTGTTTTGGATACACACAATTTTTTGGTTTGTTGTAAAAACCTTTTCTAAACGCACATGTGAATGTGCTTGTATTAAAAAGTTTAATTATCAACAATGTGTGGCTTCCTTTTTCATTTTGCATAAAATGTATTTGTAGTCAAATTTTAGTTTGTGCTGAGAAGGAGTGCGATTTACTAAAGGCAACTCCACTTTGCACTCCAAGTGCAGTTTCAGGTGTACTTTTGCAGTGCACTTGTAGTGCATAGTGGATGTGCCTTTAGTAAAAAGCACCTACAGTGATGTGTAAATTTGGACAATCATGCCATTTTCCTGCCATGGTGCTGAAAATGAGCACAATTATGGTGAGTAATGCACTACATACATTATTAGTTACAAAAAGAAGGTGTGTGTGTAGCAGACCCACAACATTATTATATTATCTGAAGAAGAGACTGTCCCCTCATCTCGCTCAGAACTTGGGTTTGCACTGTTGGTGAAAAAGGCACAACTTCAAAAAGACTGCAAAGTGGGAGGCCACAGTCTGCCATTCCTGTGGCATTGAAGGACACTGTGTAGTGAAACAAGAACAAAAATTAGTAATTTGACAAATCAACATTGCAAGCAGATTAGACACCCACATTTTTGGTAAAAATTAGTATAACATTTTGGGAACTGAGTATTTAAAGCCTAAAGTATAAGGTCCCCTTATGAGAGTCATCATCCCCCCATCCCCCCCATATGATGGGCCTTTGCTAAAAAATGAGGGGGGATGTTTAGGACAGGTAACCCTGTCCACTTGATTGAGAGCTGAATGCCTAAATAATGTGTGATACTTTGTGAAGCCCCTCCTTAATTACACTATTGGCAGCCCACGGGACAGGTAAGAAGTGTCATAATAACAAAATGAAAACAAAATGGAAGCACATTTTGACATTCTGCTATTACATATCAAGAAAATTAATCTGTTAAAAAAAAAAAATATTGCATTTGAAAGTATTGAGGCAGGCCCTTACACTACATGCTTTGGTGAATTTGTCCATAAATGTGACCATCAAAAAGGTAGGTATAGTGTGTATTGGGTTTGGTCAAGTCATCAGATAGAGGATTGCTATCAGCTGAGCTAGCAGTTGGGGGGAGGGGGGTTACTAATGAGTTTGGCACAACCCCAAAAATTAAAAAAAGGTCACTTTGCATGAATTGAAGCACACGCACATCACATTTGAAGACATCTTAGGGGGTGTTTAGGGGAAAGCAATACTATGGAGCTGACAAAAAACATTGTTAAGTGACTAGACTATAGTTTTATGGGCCAAGAAGAGCATGGTGGGTAAGTTAGTGAGGCAAACATGCATGAGGACAAAGGGGTAGAGCATATGAATTAGAGCATATTGCAATGATGGTAATTAGGGAATGAGGAAAGAAATGCAAGACATTAGCAATCATGAAATACATAGAATGTGATGTTTAAGGATAAAACTTAGCTTCATATAGTCCTTCTGCACGACCTGAATGATGGCAGAACAGGTCTCTGGAATAATGATCCCCAGAGCCTGGGGGGAGATGCCTGTAGAGAACTTGAGGTCCTGAAGGCTTCTCCCTGTCGCCAAGTAGCGCAACGTGGCGATGAGCCTCTGCTCCGGAGTGATGGCTTGCCGCATGCCGACAACTGGGTCCGACCGTGTGTATGCAACAGTTTCGGACACAATCCGTCGGACAAAATCAGACGGATTTGGTTGGCAGAATGTCCGACCGTGTGTACAAGGGCTAACAGTGAGTTGCATCAACACTACACTGACACCAGGTCACATAGGCACACAAGTCACCCCCGATCACCCCCAATCACCCCCAACCCCTTCACCACCTGTCACTGTGTCACCCAGTACAGCAATCAGACTTTTTATGATCTCTGTACTGGTGTAATAGTGACAAAAATCAGTGTTAGGGTAATTAGTCTTAGGCCCAGATAGGTCTAGGGACCGCCCAGAAAGGTTTAACCCCTTGATTACCCCCTGTCACCTGTGATCACAGAATAAGTGTCATGGGTAATGCAGTTTAGCTAGTTTATTTTTTATAGTGTCAGGGCACCCGCCCTATTTTACCCAATAAAGGTTTAACCCCCTAATCACCCAGTGGGTGTTCAAAGTTAGGTTTTAGCGTCAGATAGGGTCTGTGTCGCCCCAGGCAGCGTCAGATTAGTGCCAGTACTGCTAACTCCAACACACGCACCATACACCTCCCTTAGTAGCAGTGTCTGAACAGATCGATATCTGATCTGATCAGATCTATACTAGCGTCCCCAGCAGTTTAGGGTTCACAAAAATTCTGCGTTAGCGGGATCAGCCCAGATACCTGCTAGCACCTGCTTTTAACCCCTTCACCCAGCCCAGCCCAGCATCAATCGATCACTGTCAATTACAAAACACATAACTGCATCGTTCAAAGACCTGATCCATGCAAACAGTTTTTTTGGTAGCGTTTGAGTCAGTCGCTAACAGTCAGGAGATTTTTTACCTGTGAGTCTCACTAGTGTACCAGTGTACCAAAATGTCAAATCGAAGGTACATTAGTGAAGAAGCCTACACATTTCTGCGCATGACAGATAGTGAAGAGGAAGTCACTCATCTGTCAGATTCATGCTCAGAATACGAACCTGTAAACAGCAGCAGTGACAGATAGCTCTGATGATGGAGTTGTGGTCCCTGTCAAGGTCAGGCATACCAGACCACAATCTTCTTCTGCTGTCGTTGAGGTACAAGAACCGCGGTTCCCTGGTATGGAGCAGAGAGCCAGTACTAGCGCCGCTATTTCTTCTGGTGAACTGGCAAACACCAGCGGCTTAGTACATCCTGGTCATACATCCAGCTACATCCAGACTCCCAACTGTCCCTGATTTGGAGCAATGTCCCTCTTTCCCCCTCATTTTGGTCTGATCTATATAGTTGTATATAAAATGCACTTTTTATCTTTCAAAACGTGTTTCCCAGTGCAAAAACCTTTCATCCAAGTAATGGTAAAAAAAAGCCTATGTGGATTTAATTAACATTTCTTTTTGTTAATTCTCTTCTTAGGGGGTGTGGCAGGGGGCATGTCATATGCCTACATACATTTGCTAGTAGGTGTCCCTCATTCTCATCCCAAAATGTTGGGAGGTATGCATCCAGTTCTGCAGTAACACTTGGTGACATGGCGAGTGCAGTTCAAGCTGCTTAGTTGCCAATATTGTAAAAAAAAAAATCCGGGACACTTTTTTGGCTGTAGGCGGAGTTGTATTATAATTAGAGGTGGGGCATGTGTTTGTAGGTGTGGCATAGGGGAAAAACACAAATGTGGCAGTAAAATGGGTGTGGTTTACGTGAGCAGCGGGCGTGGCTTAAATAGGCATGGTTCAAAGGGGTGTGGTTAGAGTCTGAGATGAATGTGGAATGAAGAGGGAAAGGGGAAAGGGGGGGGGAGGGATGGAGGGACAGCAGCCCCAGATCCTATACCACAATAGCAATATGTGTTTTCCAGAGTTTAACAATCAGCAGATAAAGATACTCCAAAAGAAAAATAAATACCGCGCTAAACCTAAATCTACACTAGTACAACTAAAAATCGCTGCAGCTCAGTTTTAAAAGATATACGTATACACAATAAGATAACAAATGGATAAAGCCGCGCACATACATAAATACTATAAATAAAATTAAATATAAACACCTATGAGTGATTAATTAATTGATTGCAATAGTATTGAGAAAAGTTGATCTACCCCTCTAATAAATCATACATACCATAATTTATAAAAAGAATTATAAATAACAAGTGTTAATAATGAAATCCCAGTGAAGTGATAAAAAAGTCCAATAAATGAAAAATAGTCCAGTGAGAACTTAATAAATACCCAAATTTCATAAGAATTCGTGAAAAAATTAAAAATATTAGGTTAATAGTAGCAATAAAAAATAAAATAAAAAAAATATGTATTAGTGATAATAATAAACAAAATGGTGATAATAATGAGTGTAATAATGTAAAAATAAAAAATAAAAAGTGTTCAATCTTCTGTACAACCAAAAAACACCAAGGATCGTGTGACTACCACCACACAAAATATGCGCTTACCAAAAGGCAAGCGATTTCATGCCCATAGTCAGTCAATCTCCACAGCACCTCCTCAGACCATGATCACTGTAAGCTCCCTTATTGAATAAAACAGGCCAGGACCGTCAACAGCAGCACGTGAAGCAGAAAGGTAGTACTCGGGATCCCAGGGAAATGGACAGAAGACTCACCATAGCATAATTCTGTATAACAAATTTAATAAAAATAAAGAAATACACTTACATAGAAAGCAGTAAAAACGCCCATAAAAAATGCCGGCCGGCATTCAATCGCCCATCCAACCTACGCTGTATCACGACGATTTCAGCACGTCTGCCACCCGAAGTACGTTTCGACGTAAAAAAAATGTATTCGTGGGGACCAGGCTACGCACTGACTCATCGATTTATAAAACACATTAGAACCAAGTCTTGCTGTGAAGCATAAGCATACTTACCAACTGTCCCAAATTAACCTGGACATTCCTGGGATTTAGACCCTTTTCCTGGATTTTGCCATTCCCGGGAAATTCTTATTTTGCAGTTTTTTCCCGCCGTTGCCGCTAGAGGTCGGTAGCCGACGGAGACAATGTCTCCACCGGACGCCATTTTCTCGAAGACCACAACAAACAATTACTGTTTAGCCTTGCTGTGAAGAATAAGCGGCCCATCCAGATTGGCTGATTCGCTACAATGCAATATAAGAATGTCAATAAATACTCTAACTTTTATAAAATAAATAGTAAATAAAAATAACAGCTATTTAAATGTACCTGAAAAGTGAAAATATATAAAAGGAATAACAATTAAAAAAATAAAATATATAAATAAACCGACATCTGTGAATCAGGCTATTCCTCTGTGTCCACAATGATGCCATCACATGTAAGTGTGGACAAAACTCCTCACTGACATCTAGTAGGACAATAAGTAATTAAAATCGTGCTGTTTCGTCTCTTTTCACAGTTATAACATCCCATATAAATGCGGATAGACCTCAACACTGACATCTAGTGGGACAATGGAAAAATAAAATCTCATTACCATAACACAAAGGAACTGGGACCTCAAAAAATCTAACATACCAACACCCTACAGAAAATAGAAATAAAACCAGATGCCATATAGTCCATAGTATACCTACGTGGTGATAAATCACCCTACGCAATATGGATAAAGGTATATTAAAATAAATAACGCCATTGAACCAAAAAACGCCACAACGCGTTCGCTAATGGGATGGATGTTATTTAACCACTTACAGACCGGACCATTTTGCTAGCCAAAGACCAGACCACTTTTTTGCAATTCGGCACTGCATCGCTTTAACTGACAATTGTGCGGTCGTACGACGTGGCTCCCAAACAAAATTGACGGATATGGCCACTGAGCCGTCACAGCAAGTTCACAGAAATTATATTAAAACTAATTGGTATCAGGAATTATCAATAAATGCATTTATATCAATGTCCACATTCAACCCAAAAGGGGTATAGCATTTTATTTTATGAATCTCAAGTCTCGAGATTCCCCGTACTAAGGAACCACCTCTCCAATGAGGAGTATAACGATCAATGCCAAGAAAAATGGTCTTAGCCGGATCTTTATTATGGACCTCCAGGTAATGTCTCGAGTCTGGATGTTTAGGAAAGCCGTGGATGATATTAGTTACATGTTCGTTGAGTCTCACTGAGAGGGCCCACTTAGTCCTGCCCACATACTGCAGGCTGATTTGGGATGCGATGGTTGGATATGAAATAACATCCATTCCATTAGCAAAAGACGTTGTGGCATTTTTTGCTTCAATGGTGTTATTTATTTTAATATACCTTCATCCATATTGCATAGGGTGATTTATCACCACGTATGTATACTTTGGACTATATGACATCTGGTTTTATTTCCATTTTTTGTAGGGTGTTGGTATATTAGATTTTTTGAGGTCCCAGTTCCTTTGGGTTATGATGATGGGATTTAATTCCCTTTTGTCCCACTAGATGTCTGTGTTGAGGTCTATCCGCATTTATATGAGATGTTATAACTGTGGAGAGAGATGAAACAGCCTGATTGTAATTACTTATTGCCCCACTAGATGTCAGTGAGGAGTTTTGTCCGTACTTACATGTGATGGCATCATTGTGGACACAGAGGAATAGCCTGATTCACAGATGTCAGTTTATTTATATATTTTATTTTATTTTTATTTTTTTAGTTGTTATTCCTTTATATATTTTCACTTTTCAGGTACATTTAAATAGCTGTTATTTTTATTTACTATTTATTTAAAAAAAGTTAGAGTATTTATTGACATTCTTATATTTCATTGTGTTGAATCAGCCAATCTGGATGTACAGCTTATGCATCACAGCGAGGCTTGGTTCTAATGTGTTGGTATATAAAGCGATGAGTCAGTGCGTCACCTGGTCTCCATGTATAAGACTTTTCAAGACAAAACCTACGTTGGGTGGCAGACGTGCTGACGTCATCGCGATACAGTGTAGGTTGGATGGGCGATTGCATGGCGGGCCGGCATTTTTTATGGGCGTTTTTACTGCTTTCTATGCAAGTGTATTTCTTTACCTTTATTAAATTTGTTATATGGAATTATGTTATGGTGAGTCTTATTTCCATTTCTCTGGGATCCCGAGTACTGCCTTTCTGCTTCGAGTGATGGTCCCGGCCTGTTTTATTCAATAAGGGAGCCTACTTTGATCATGGTCTGAGGAGGTGCTGGGGAGATTGACTATGCTCATGAAATTGCTTGCCTTTTGGTAAGTGTTACCGGCCTCAAAATGTGAATTAAGAGAGCCGATGATTGTAGACGCAATGAGATAAGGTGATCAGCTTGGCGTGGACTGCAAAGAATCACACAAACAGCATGAGATATGACCACTGACTTTATGGCTGGAAGTAGTTTAATTTTACATAACAATACATCTTTTACATTTTTATAGTCACATATTTATAAACATTAACAATATATATAATACCGATTTTAACTAAAGTATTTTAAAACGTAGTTATAACAATGAACATTACTATATTTTAATAACATATATATCCCTGTTATTCAGTGTTATAGATAATTATCTTTATCTCTCTGGTACACTTTAACTGTGCAATAATCATACTAGCAATGTATTGCTTTAATACAAATATTTTCATGGTAGTACTCTTTGTAACCACTAGATGGTGCACATTGCATGTCTGTATGATGCAATACATAAGCTTTACATACAATAGGTTTTTTTCTATATTAAATAACAGAAAACATGTGCTTCTATAAATCTATGCCATTTTCAATAAATCAGGTTTAAATATACCTATTTAGAAAGGTTTAGTGTTTATCATAGACATTTGTTCTGACTAATGCAGTATTTTCATGTTCTTATGCACTTTTCACTTGTTTCTGACACATGCTGTTCTAAACTTCTAATTACAGCAAAACTATAGCATAAAATCTGCTGAGACTTTTTCTGCATCTGCTCAAGATTTTTAGGAATCTTTCTATCACAGGTTAATACAGATTAGGAACAATTTAGAGTACATACCTGCAAAGAATCACACAAACAGCATGAGATATGACCACTGACTTTATGGCTGGAAGTAGTTTAATTTCCAGTCACATGGTGTGTGGCCTTATATAGACTGTTTGTGTACCTTCTCTGCCATCTACTGGTTATTAATAGAATAGAAGGGACATGTTTAGAAATATAAAAAAAAAATGAATATGTACTTTGCTTTGGGGTGTCTGTTTTGTGACCATATAAACCCCAGTCCGTCACACTCTCCCCTCCTTCAGTTAATGGCTCCCGACATTAAACTCAATTGGTATCTGAACACTATTTAGTGATTTAAGTAACCCAAATAGGTACTTGTTGCCACCAAGGAGCTACGTTAACTACCTGGCATGTCCTGGGAGTAGCTAGCATTGTAGGAGTTTGTATGGTGTGAATCTGACTTGGTATGTATCTTGGCTGACCTAGTGTGTCATATGTAAAGATCTCTTTAGGCTTAGCTTGTCTGGTAGATCTTCTGACAGGAGTTGAGTCTTCTCCATCAACATCGTTATCCATTTGCATATCTTGGTTCACGGGTAAGTCTTGACTTAATGAGGGTAATTCTGCAGTGTCTAGTCCCACCATGTCTGTAGCCCAGATTTGGTCGCCAACTACTGTTCCATCATTTTGTTCTTGTTCAAGATTGGGTGTGGTAGTTGTAGGATAGAACTCTTCAGCAGAAACTCTTAATGGGATTTTCTGTACGTTTTGAGAGTTTGGTTGAGACACAACACAATCATGACTTTCTGTAGTCTCTGGTATATAAGGATAATACCATCTTTCTTCATCTGAACATTCCTCCTCCTGGTCCACATCCATTCTGGTATCCTTTCTGTTACTTGATTGTCTTTGTTTCATCGGTACTCTTGGAATGTGTCCTTCAATTGGTAGGTCATTTACTGGTAGTAAAAGATTTCTGTGCAGTACTCGAATGGTCTTTTTACCACTTTCAGGCTGAATTTTGTACACAGGCCCATCTTTGATTCTTTCTACCACTTTGTGTACTGATTTTTCCCAGTATGAACGAAGTTTACCAGGTCCTTCTCTTTCAGAGAGATTTCGTACTAAGACCCGATCACCCGGTTGAAGAGGTGCTCCTTTTATCTTTTTGTCATAGTACTTCTTCCCTTTAGCAGATGATTTTTTGCTATTCTCGGATGTGATTTTGTAAGCTTCTTGCATTCTAGATGCCCATTTCTGAGTAAATGTTGGTTGACTTTCTGATTCCTTTTCCAAATTTAGGTTGAGCATTAGGTCAATTGGCAAACGAGGAGATCTTCCATACAATAGAAAGAATGGCGAGTATCCTGTGGCTTCATGCCTGGTGCAATTGTATGCATGAACCATATGTGGAAGATGTTCTTTCCAATCGGACTTTTTCTCTTCCTCTAAGGTGCGAAGCATCTGTAACAAAGTACGGTTCAGTCTCTCCACTGGGTTACCCTGTGGATGGTATGGAGTAGTTCTTGAATGAGAAATCCCTGCCAATCGTTGCAATGTCTGAAATAAGTTGTTTTCAAATTCTCTTCCTTGGTCATGGTGGAGTTTCTCTGGATAGCCAAAACGTGGTATGAAATCTTGAAAGATCTTTTCTGCCGCCGTTTTTCCAGATTTGTTCTTAGTTGGATACGCTTGTGCAAAGCATGTGAAATGGTCAACTATTACAAGTATATACTCATATCCTCCTTTGCTTTTCTCCAAGTGAAGATAATCAATGGATACTAACTCCAAAGGTGAACTGGTAGTAATCGAACCCATAGGTGCTCTTTCGGTGATATTTGGACGCTTTCGTTTGATGCAGCTGCACTTCTTCAGCACATATTCATCAATGTCTCTTTGCATAAATGGCCAGTAAAATCGTTCACGTGCTAGGTGGGTTACCTTCTCAGTACCAATGTGACCCATGTCATCATGAAGATTTCTTAAGACCAATGGTTTTAACTTTTCTGGTAGAACTAGCTGTTTTCGGGTTCCAGAGTGTCGGTAGAGGATTCCTTCATCGACACTCTGAGTTTATTCCATTCATGTATCAAACGTCTTGTTTTGCTGGTCATACTCTCCTTTTCTTTGTGGTTTGGAATCCAGTCGTTCTCCTTTAGCCAGACCACTTCTCTAATGTTGGTATCGTCTTGTTGTAATGCTCTGATATTCTCCTGAGTCATTGGGCAGATTGTCTGTCCTTTCAGCAATTCTTCGGCCACATCACTTTCTGAGTGAAGAGTCAATGAAGCCACCCATAATGCCTCTTCTTCGTCAACAGCTTTGCTCCCTTGCCACATAGCTGACACAACCTCAGATGGTACAAGCTCTGTGTACTCACTCAGATTCTTCGTGAGTTCCACTGGAAATCGTGACAGTGTATCTGCGTCTGCATTCTGTTTACCTGGCCTGTACTTGATATCGAAGTGGAAATCAGCCAACTCGCCAACCCAGCGATGACCCACCGCATTCAGTCTGGCAGTACTCAATACATATGTCAATGGGTTGTTGTCTGTGTAAACGGTGAATGTTGGAGCGTAGTACAAGTAATCTCTGAATTTGTCACAGACTGCCCACTTGAGAGCTAAAAACTCAAGTTTACCAGAGTAAAGATGGTAATTGCGCTCTGCTGGAGTCAATGTTCTGGAGCCAAACCCAATAACACGAAGTTTTTCTCCTTGTCGTTGGTATAGTACAGCACCTAGGCCTTCATTGGAAGCATCAGTGTGTAAGACGAAGGGTAAATCAAAATCAGGGTATGCTAGAATTGGTGGATTGGTTAGCATGTCCACCAGTCTGGATACTACAGCTTGATGTTTGGGTGTCCATTGAATCAGTGTTTTAGATGGCACTTGTGCTTTGTTCCCGTTTTTCTTTGTAGATTCCATCCGATTGTTTTTGGGGATGGATGTAGCAGATTCTTTCTCAGTGTTCTGCAAAAGTTCATACAGTGGTTTAGCAAGTCGAGAGAAATCTTGAATGAAGGACCTGTAGTAGCTCAGGAATCCTAACAAAGATCTGACCCCTCCCACTGTTTTTGGTTCTTTCCTTTTCAAATGTAATACCGCTTCAAGATCTTTTGGGTCAATTTTTATGCCTTCTTCTGACACCATTCGTCCAAGGTATCGAATCTGTCGTTTAAAGAGTTCACACTTCTTCGGTCTAAGTTTGATACCATGCTCACGCATTCGACTAAGCACTTGCCTAATATCATTGACATGCTCCTGAAAAGTTTTGGAGTAGCAAAGTACGTCATCCAAGTATGGAGAACAACATTTGTCTCTGATGCCCTCTAATACATTCTCCATGCATCTCTGAAAAGCTGCTGGGGCATTCGTTAATCCAAATGGAATACGGTTCCACTCCAGGAGTCCCCAGGGGGTGCTGAAAGCCGTCAGATGTCTGGAGTCTTCATGCACAAAGCCTTGATGATACGCACTACCCTGGTCCAGGATTGAGAACCACGTAAATCCTCCTAAGCTATCCAGCAGATCTTGTATTCTGGGTAGTGGATGTCTATCTGGGATAGTCTTTCGGTTTAACTCCCTAAAGTCAACACATAGTCGTAGGCTACTGTCCTTCTTTCGAACACAAACAACTGGTGATGAGTATGCGGAAGAAGATTTTGTTACCCAACCTCGGTCAAGAAGGTTTTGGATATATTCTTTCACTTCTTTGTATAGGGGTTTCGGTATTGAATTGTAGCGTTTCTGGACAGGAGTTTCATCTTTCAGATTTATCCTCAGTTTCAGGTTAGGGATGCATCCTATGTCTCCCTCATCTCGAGCAAAGACATCTGATTCATCATATAACATTTGTCTCGCTATCTCCTGTTCTTCTTCTGAGAGATCTTCCAAATTGACAGGTGGGTGCCACTTAACAGATTTGTTAGTGGGTAGCTGATTTCCAGTGTCCACTTGATTCAACTGGTTTACATGAAACAACCTTTTCTTCTGGTCAATTCCCTTTCCATCGTCTTTGTTTGGAGACAATGGTAGAATCTCAGCTGCTGGAGAAATGGTACCCAATACTGTTCTGGGTGGAAGGTAGATGTCATGTTGAGCACGGTTCAGTATAGGTATCTTCACCAGTTTAGAGAACCCATTTGGCACATCTACCACTGAAGGAAATAGTTCAAGTCCTTCCTCGACTGGATATTCGGGAAGTGGTTCAAATGGCATGATTCCTCCTTTCGGCCACGCTCTAATTCTGCATTTGACTTCACAGAGCTCGCCTCCTTTAATCTGGAGTCCCTTCTTCCCCACTTTGACCATACGACTATCGAATATTTCTCCTGGGTCAGTTGCTTGACTGACAGCATTGACAATGTTATTCGCTACACTCTGTCTTACTTTCATAGCTTCACTCAGCAAGATAGTCAGGTTTTGGGTGCTGTTTGTTCGGTCACGGTTTTCTCTGATCAATTCTTCGATAACATTAAACCCAAGAATTGGATTGTCATTACAGCAGTCACTCACCAGCATTGGCACATAAATGGCTGAGTTTCCATGTCCACTACTTTTGAATTCCAGGCAGACTTCAATCCATCCGATGAATGGAATGAGAGAACCATTTGCAGCTGTAATGGATAAGTTGTCATCACAAAGTAAATCTTGTATGTGCCTAATGGAGACGCTGGGTAGAAACTTTTCTAACCATGCCTTCCCGACAATGCTGACCTGAGCTCCTGTATCCATCAACATGTCAACCGGAACACCATTCATCCGACATGACAGTAGGCATTTTCCTCCAATTAATTGTGCTACGTGTTGTTTGGAGAATCCATTCTCTTTTGAGAGTGTTCTAGTTGACCGGTGGGTGGATACCCTGTTTACCTTATCATGGGACAGATCATTTGAGGTGGTCACTGGTTGTCCCTTTCCCAGTGACCGTCTGTCGTTTCCCGACTGCCTTCTTTTCTTCAAGCAATCAACCGCTCTGTGTCCTGTCCAACCACAGTAGAAACAATGGTAGCAGTTCTGACTCTCTCGTTTAATGCAATCATCACACCTGGGCTTGCAGTGAGTTGTATCTGGAACTTGAACATTGGTTAGTGACTTAGTCATTTGGTTTCCAACAATAGGAGTTACCTTCATCATCTTTTCCAGGTTCTTTGTGAGAGCAGAGACCTGTGTTGTTAGTTCCATTAATGCAGAGTGATTTACTCTAACATCTCCCTCAACTCTCTTTTGCAAGGTGTCTTTTTCACTATTACCTGGTGTCTGTGATGAATGAACAGTAAGAGGTTTATGTTTAGGTGCACTGTTTAAGCGTCTCTGCCTTTCTGTTTCCTCATCAACTGATCTGGTGACTTGCTCTATGATAAAGTCATCCGTTACTGTCAAATCAGACACATAAGGCTTGATATCTCGTCTAACATTAGAATTTTTCTCATTTAGTCCCTGATACAGTGTATGAAGGAATATGCCTTGCACCAGTTTTTTGTCATAGTTAAACTCTTGGCTATCATGTTGTGATGTAGACAGAACTTTTTGTTTTAACCCCACTAGCCTGTAAACAAATTGTTGTGCTGTTTCTCTTTCTTGCTGGGTAGCATTGCTAAGGTCCTGAAATAACTCATTACCACTTCGTTCTCTCATATGTGACTTCAAAAACCTTTTAAATTCAGCAACAGTAAGATCAACTTTGTCAGTCAACATATCTTTAAAATGACCAGGTTTGATTATTCTCAACACTGTGCGTATAATTTCAGATTCAGGGAATTTTTCAGTTAGACCCTCGTCAATTTGTCTGCACACGCTACTGTAACTCATGTCCGAACCATGATCTGAAATTACACCACCATGCATTTTAAATTCTCTACGTGGCAATAAAGCAACAACATCAGTTAATCTCACCACCTCCGATACCTGTTCAGTCCTTGCAGTCCCACTACTTATTTTTTTTGCAGCGGTTGCAATGTCCACAGTTGGTGTACTTTCCTTGTTAAGTTTTAGTTCATTGATCTTCTCTTGGATAATGAGTAGGTAAGACATACCTTGATCTTCCAACTTTTCCAGCTGATCACTTCTCAAGTAATCTTCAATAAATTCAACAAGTTCCATTTCGTTGGTACCAGTCACTGATGGAACGTCCACTTCTCTTTCATCTCCCAGCATAATAGCAAGGCTATGCAGCTGTTCTTCATTAAGCAGATGAATTTGTTTCCGGATATCCCACATCAGCGCACGATGAGGAGACGCCATCTCTGTTGCAATCTGAAGACTTGCACTCACGAGGCAGACAACTCTCACGACTCTCCTTGTAGCTCTGTAGCAGGCTCACGCTTGTCTCGCACTTCCTTCTCACTGGTAACATCAACGAATCCCGGCACACGAGCCCCCAAAATGTTACCGGCCTCAAAATGTGAATTAAGAGAGCCGATGATTGTAGACGCGATGAGATAAGGTGATCAGCTTGGCGTGGACTGCAAAGAATCACACAAACAGCATGAGATATGACCACTGACTTTATGGCTGGAAGTAGTTTAATTTTACATAACAATACATCTTTTACATTTTTATAGTCACATATTTATAAACATTAACAATATATATAATACCGATTTTAACTAAAGTATTTTAAAACGTAGTTATAACAATGAACATTACTATATTTTAATAACATATATATCCCTGTTATTCAGTGTTATAGATAATTATCTTTATCTCTCTGGTACACTTTACCTGTGCAATAATCATACTAGCAATGTATTGCTTTAATACAAATATTTTCATGGTAGTACTCTTTTTTAACCACTAGATGGTGCACATTGCATGTCTGTATGATGCAATACATAAGCTTTACATACAATAGGTTTTTTTCTATATTAAATAACAGAAAACATGTGCTTCTATAAATCTATGCCATTTTCAATAAATCAGGTTTAAATATACCTATTTAGAAAGGTTTAGTGTTTATCATAGACATTTGTTCTGACTAATGCAGTATTTTCATGTTCTTATGCACTTTTCACTTGTTTCTGACACATGCTGTTCTAAACTTCTAATTACAGCAAAACTATAGCATAAAATCTGCTGAGACTTTTTCTGCATCTGCTCAAGATGTTTAGGAATCTTTCTATCACAGGTTAATACAGATTAGGAACAATTTAGAGTACATACCTGCAAAGAATCACACAAACAGCATGAGATATGACCACTGACTTTATGGCTGGAAGTAGTTTAATTTCCAGTCACATGGTGTGTGGCCTTATATAGACTCTGTTTGTGTACCTTCTCTGCCATCTACTGGTTATTAATAGAATAGAAGGGACATGTTTAGAAATATAAAAAAAAAATGAATATGTACTTTGCTTTGGGGTGTCTGTTTTGTGACCATATAAACCCCAGTCCGTCACATAAGCGCATATTTTGTGTGGTGGGGGTCACAATCCTTGGTGTTTTTTGGTTGTACAGAAGATTGAACACTTTTTATTTTTACATTATTACACTCATTATTATAACCAATTTTTTTATTATTATCACTAATATATATTTTTTTACATTTTATTTTTATTTTTATTGCTACTATTAACCTAATATTTTTTATTTTTTCATGAATTCTTATGAAATTTAGGTATTTATTCTTCACTGGACTATTTTTCATTTATTGGACTTTATCACTTCACTGGGATTTTTCGAATTTCATTATTAACACTTGGTATTTATAATTCTTTTTATAAATTATGGTATGTATTATTTATTAGAGGGGTAGATCAAATGTTCTCAATATTATTGCAATCAATTAATCACTCATAGGTGTTTATATTTCATTTTATTTATAGTATTTATGTATGTGAGTGGCTTTATCCTTTTGTTATTTTAAAGATACTCCAAACACCTGGTGTTAGCGCTTAAATCATCCCGGCACCAGGATTGTTATGGTGTCAGGATGATTGAAGCGCATAATTTTTATTATTACAGTGTAATATAAAATGAAATCATTCAACTCACCATAATGCAGAATCAGTGGGAGCCCCGAGTTTGGCACTTGCCACGTTGCCTGCCAACAGATGCCATCAGGTGCCAGAGTCCCTCCTTACATCAGATGCCCCATCAGCAGAGCCTTCCTCACATCTGTGTCTCCATCAGCGGAGCCCCTCCTTACATCTGTGTCTCCATCAGCAGAGCCCCTCCTTACATCTGTGTCTCCATCAGCAGAGCCCCTCCTTACATCTGTGTCTCCATCAGCAGAGCCCCTCCTTACATCTGTGTCTCCACCAGCGGAGTCCTCCTTACATCTGGTGTCCCCATCAGTCCTCCTTACATCTGTGTCCCCATCAGCGGAGCCCCTCCTTACATCTGTGTCTCCGTCAGCGGAGTCCTCCTTACATGTGGTGTCCCCATCAGTCCTCCTTACATGTAGTGTCTCCATCAGTCCTTCTTACATCTGGTGGCCCCATCAGGCCCCCGCGTGACATCCAGACTGGCCCCCGCGTGACATCCAGACTGGCCCCCGCGTGACATCCAGACTGGCCCCCGCGTGACATCCAGACTGGCCCCCCCCTGTGATATCCAGACTGGCCCCCCCCTGTGATATCCAGACTGGCCCCCCCCTGTGATATCCAGACTGGCCCCCCCGTGACATCCAGACTGCCCCCCCCCCGTGACATCCAGACTGCCCCCCCCCCGTGACATCCAGACTGCCCCCCCCCGTGACATCCAGACTGCCCCCCCCCCCCGTGACATCCAGACTGCCCCCCCCCGTGACATCCAGACTGGCCCCCCCGTGACATCCAGACTGGCCCCCCCGTGACATCCAGACTGGCCCCCCCCGTGACATCCAGACTGGCCCCCCCCCCCGTGACATGCAGACTGGCCCCCCGTAACATCCAGACTGGCCCCCCGTGACATCCAGACTGCCCCGTGAAATACAGACTGGACCCTCGTGACATGCAGACTGGCCCCCCCCCCCCCCCCGTGACATCCAGACTGGCCCCCCATGTGAAATGCAGACTATACTGGCCCCAAAGTTGGTCAACCAGAGCCGCATGGTTAAAATAGAGATTGAGCTGTGGCGCCGCCCATCCCCCGTCCTTTACCATAACAGGTCACAGAGACTGGCAGCGGGGTGTAGACGGCTGCGGACCTCTAGCAGCTGGCGACACAGATCTCGGCGGTGAAAGTCGGGGGAAAAAAAATTTCTTGGGACATTTCCCGGGAAACGATTAAATTGGGAAAAGGGTCTAAATGTCCCAGGAAATTCGGGACAGTTGGCAACTATGAAGCTGGCGAGGTGGCAAGCATGACTAATGTCCCGCTGCCACCAAGAAGAAGAAGACAAACACAGGCCTGTCGAGCCCATAGTGTCCTTCCTGCTGCCCCATCAGCAGAGCCTTCCTCACATCTGTGTCTCCATCAGCGGAGCCCCTCCTTACATCTGTGTCTCCATCAGCGGAGCCCCTCCTTACATCTGTGTCTCCATCAGCGGAGTCCTCCTTCCATGTGGTGTCCCCATCAGTCCTCCTTCCATGTGGTGTCCCCATCAGTCCTCCTTACATGTGGTGTCCCCATCAGTCCTTCTTACATCTGGTGTCCCCATCAGTCCTCCTTACATGTCATGGTGTCCCCATCAGTCCTCCTTACATGTCATGGTGTCCCCATCAGTCCTCCTTACATGTCATGGTGTCCCCATCAGTCCTCCTTACATGTCATGGTGTCCCCATCAGTCCTCCTTACATGTCATGGTGTCCCCATCAGTCCTCCTTACATGTCATGGTGTCCCCATCAGTCCTCCTTACATGTCATGGTGTCCCCATCAGTCCTCCTTGCATGTCATGGTGTCCCCATCAGTCCTCCTTGCATGTCATGGTATCCCCATCAGTCCTCCTTACATGTCATGGTGTCCCCATCAGTCCTCCTTACATGTGCTGTCCCCATCAGTCCTCCTTAAATGTGCGGTCCCCATCAGTCCTCCTTACATCTGGTGCCCCCCTGTGACATGCAGACTGACCCCCCTGTGACATCCAGACTGGCCCCCTGTAATGTCCAGTCTGGCCCCCCCATGACATCCAGACTGTCCCCCTTTGACATCCAGACTGTCCCCCTCCTGTGACATCCAGACTGGCCCCCTCCTGTGACATCCAGACTGGCCCCCTCCTGTGACATCCAGACTGGCCCCCTCCTGTGACATCCAGACTGGCCCCCTCCTGTGACATCCAGACTGGCCCCCTCCTGTGACATCCAGACTGGCCCCCCCGTGACATCCAGACTGGCCCCCCGTGACATCCAGACTGGCCCCCCTGTGACATCCAGACTGCAGCGCCGCCCATCCCACGCCCCTTTCCATAACAGTTTACAGAGACTGGCAGCGGGGTGGAGCAGGGTGGGGGTGGGCGGCTCCACAGCTCAATTTCTAATGTAGCCATCCGGCCAGCCTACTTCTACTACGGTCTTCTTGAAAATGGTGGACCTCGGCGGCGAAAGTCGGGAAAAAACTAAATTTCTCTCGACATTTCCCAGGAAACTATTAAATTGGGAAAAGGGTCTAAATGTCCCGGGAAATTCGGGACAGTTGGCAACTATGAAGCTGGCGGGGTGGCAAGCACGAGTAGTATCCTGCTGCCACCAAGAAGACAAACACAGGCCTGTCGAGCCCATAGTGACCTTCCTGCTGCATTCGCCAATCCTAATTGGGAACTGTTGTGGAAAATTTTAAGATGTATTTTAATGTATTGTCATAAGAGTCCCCCCAGTTTTCGTTCTCCCCCAGCCCACTCTAAAGAGCTCACTGGGGCAGACTGACGCTGGTTGAGACCTGATAGGTAGTGGTAAACTTCCTGTTGTTTGGAGAGAGGTGTTTGCAGAGTGGGAGTATGTCCGCCAGTGAAAGGGCCCCTGTGCATTGCACAGATGATAGTGTGAGGGGATATGTTTGCACTGCAAGGATCGGTTATGGGCCGATGTACGCTCATTGTCTCTGCAGTGCCTGATCAGCACTTGTCGAGATTTGCAGCGTGCACCTGCAGATAGCCTCCCATCCACAAGGAAGGGTAGCATAATCCAGGCATGCATTGTTCTCTGGAACAATGTATATTAGGGATTCCTATCAACGAAATTGTAGTCATCATTCATTTGTTATTGTATAAATTCTGTGTCATGTCTTTATTTGGTCATGTCCTTATATGGTCATTCAGATCCTGTGTTCATTTTTCTGTGAGGTCACAAACTGTGTAGGAGGGGTTTAGCTGTTGGAGGCAAACCCTCCAGGGTGTGGCTTCCGGTTTATGTGTAAATGAAAGAGCCAGGCTCACTACCCGCAGGGGAAGTGATGATGATGGAGCTGAGAACGTAAGAAGAATGGTCATGTCTGTTTATTTGGATGAGTGGGTTGATAGGTAAGGTATTATATCATTTAGACGAAATATTATTATTATTAGAAACAGGAGATTTGGCTGTGTGCATAGCATACATCCACATTTCCATAACAGGAACCCACCACTTCTGCAGCACCCGTACTTCTCCCATTCACTGCCCAACCTGAAATTCAGGTGGAAACAGTTGATGTTTGTTTTATTGTTAACCATCATTTGCTTAGAAGGTACGCCATTCAACTGCAGCACGGGTTTATTTATCTTGACAGAAACAGCGTTTGCTCCCATGATACGTAAAGCCGTGACTCCAGTGCTGTCGGAGGTGATTTCGCCACCACAGTTAAAGAAAAATGGTGCATGTATGCCCATCATTAGAAGTGGGTGGATGAAGGGCAGTATTCTAAAGAGATCAATCTCTTTTTTTCGTTCAGCCCATGTGAGGGCTTACCTAGGTTGGAGTCCATGGTGCAGAGATGTACCCTTGCAAATACACACAGCCCATGGTAACAAAGAGATAAGCTACCTGGGCTGTGAATCTGTGCACGGGGGCTTGACAGGAAAAGCCAAGAGATAGTCGAAGTAAAGCCGTTGTCCAGGATTCCAGAAGTCAGCATAAACGAAATACAAGCCAGGGTCAGAAGCCGGGGTCAGTCTTGGAACACTAACTTTGAACACAGGAACAAAGGTACCTTTGGTGACAAGAGACAATGAACTGACCCAGCCCTCAGAGTGAGGCAGTGTTTTATACCCAGCTGATTAGGTAACCTGCCACAGCGGATCCAAGAGAGACAGGTACAAACAGAATTGCCCACAGTACTTTATGCAAAACTAGGCATGGCTGGAAAACAGGCAGAATAGAACTGAGGTGTGGCTCAGAGGTAAAGAAACAGGAGCAAGAACAAACAGTCATTAGTTCAATACCACCCAGAGCCACGATCACGCCCAGCCGTCTAAAAGACACGGTAGGGACCGTGACAGCCCACAGGCTGCATGGAAAAAAGAACATTACAATGTATGCCCAACAAAGACCAGCAATGTGCTGGTATGTTGCTGGAATATGAGTGGTTATACCAGAATAATGCCTGCAGGTTTAGGTATCATCTTGGTATCATTATTTTCATCCAGCGGTCGCTTTCATATAAAAGCAATCCTAGCAGCTAAGTAGCCTCTAGACTGCTTTTATAAGGTTTTCTCAGGCTCTCCCGTCCCAACAGGAAACCCGAGAATGCAGCCGGTGGTTCGGCCAGCTGACCATAGAGCTGATCAGAGACCAGAATGGCTCCAATCATCTCTATGGCCTAAGAAACCGGAAGCTACGAACATCTCATGACTTAGGTTTCACCAGTTATAAACAGCGACATTGGGAAATTGGCAAAGCATTTTATCACACCAATCTTGGTGTGGTCAGATGCTTTGAGGGCAGAGAGATCTACGGTCTAATAGACCCCATTAAAAAAAAAAAAAAAAAAAAAGTGTACCTGTCACTACCTATTGCTATCATAGGAGATATTTACGTTCTCTGAGATAATAAAAAAAAATAAAAAAAATAAATGAAAGGAATAGTTTAAAAATATAATAAAAAAGCAAAATAAATAATAATAAAAACAGCACCCCTGTCCCCCCGTGCTCACGCGCAAAGGCGAACGCAAGCGTCAGTTTGGTGTCATATGTAAACAGCAATTTCACCATGCATGTGAGGTACCACAACAAAGGTCAGATCGGGGGGGAAGTCATTTTAGCAGTAGACCTCCTCTGTAGATCTAAAATGCCAGACCTTCGAAACATGAGAGATAGCCACACCTGGTCTGAATAGACATCTTTATGATTTTATTCATATCTTTTAATAAATCTGTTGGATAATTCACTAGGCCAGTGTACCTTTTCTTTTTCTATTCTCATAGCACTGTCAGAATGACCCCAGTCCTAAAGGGCAGCAAGGCATCTATGAGATTATCCTCGATTTGACCAGGCACCTGTGACACTACACAGTCAGCTGACTCTAGCACAGGAGTGTGTTGTTCTTTTTTGTTGGTGAGAAACTGAGTAAACCTGATTACTGCTGATTAATGGAGAGGGGCTGAGTACTGCTGAGTAACTGAGAGTAATAGATTACTGCTGAGTAACTGTAAGTTACTGAGTACTGCGAGTGACTGAGTACCGCTGAGTAACTGTGAGTGACTGAGTACTGCTGAGTAACTGTGTACTGAGAAATTAGAGTCTGGAAGCTATTTAACAGCTAATTGGACTATTTCCCTAGGAGTATCCTCATTAAATTAGTGGGTATGATGCACTGCGGTTGTGGATATGTGACTCGGTGCACAGCTTATGGCATTTATGGGTTCCTCGATCATCCAATCAAGGGCAAATACTGCGGCAATGAAATGTAAGCAAGTTGTTTCCTTAGAAGCCCAGGTCCTGTATCTAGGGAAGCAGCTGGCAACACTCAGAAGACTCTCCATACTAAAAGAGAGTTGGGAACATAGCTGACAAGTGATGGCAGGGGCCAGCACAGTAGCAGATGGAGATACAGGGGTGCAGGCACCAGAGCAGTAGTTGGGTGACAGTTAGGAAGCGTAGAGGGGAAAGTGTCAGGGAGGCTGCTCCTGGGTTGGAAAATCTCAATAAGTACTCCCTGTTGCATGATGTTGGAGAAACCAGTCAAGGAGCGGCATTGCTGGAGCAGAGCAACGCAGGGGCAAAACTCCTCCTGTGAGTGCGGGTGCGAGGCTAAGGGTAAGGAAAGACAGATTCTGGTGCTAGGGGACTCAATCCGTAGTCCACCACGGATCAGTTAGCACAATTATCTGCTTCATCTAAAATGGCTACTGGAAAATGTAAGAACTTATTCAGAGTGAATCCTAACCATGTGCTAACAGTGACAGGAATCTAGAACTGGACAGTGAGAGGAAAGCAAGTGATCTCAAGTACTGTGCTGGAGAAGATGTGAAGTAGCAGAGACTATCAGTTTTGATTCAACCAACTTTATTTTCCATTTAAGAAGTATTCATCATTGGGCATCCCATGTCCCTTTTTCCCATACAAGTTTAATCCCCTAATACAAACAACAAAAGCAAGCAAGAGAATGTTCATTGACTGGAGAATGCGTGCCTAAAATGGATTTCTGACCAGCAGGGTGATATGGGGATGCTGAAACACAGCAACCCCACGGGGGCACCACTACACCTATATCAGAGAGATAGGAGGGTAGAAACGGGGGAGATTATGCCTGTATATCAAGAATGATGCGCAAGTGAATGTGAGGGACGATATCACTAATAGAGCTAGGGAGGAGGTGGAATCCTTGTGGGTAGAGCTCCAAAGGGAGGAAGCTAAGGGTAAAGTAATTTGGGGGGTGTATGCTATAGGCCCCCTAACCCCTAACCTCCTATCACAGCTTTGGAATGGTGGCACGGATGGGAAATGTCATAATAGGGGATTTTAATTATCAAGATATAGACTGGGCAGAAGGAACTGCACATTCATCTAAGGCTTGCCATATCCAAAATGTCTTGCAGGACAATTTTATGGGTCAGATGGTGAATGCACCATCAAGAAACAATGCGTTACTAGACCTACTGATTATTAACAATACAGACCTGATCATGGATGTAGAAATACAGGACAACTTAGGAAACAGCGACCATATGTCAAATTGTTTCAGTATAAATCACAGAAATAGGAAACACAAGGGGAATACAAGGACACTGTATTTCAAAAGGGCCAACTTCCCTAAACTGCTTATTTGCTAGACAATGTTAAATGGGATAATACCCTAGAAACAAAGAATGCGGAGGAAAAATGAGTGTTTTAAGAGCATACTAAATATAGGTATTGGCCAATGCATTCCAATGGGAAAAAGGTTTAAAAGAGCTAAAATATATCCTGGGTGGCTAAACTCCAATGTAAAAATGCAGAGAAAAGGCCTTCAAAAAAATGCAAGTCTGAGGGGTCATTGTCGGCATTCCAAAATTACAAAGAATGCAATAAGAAATGTAAGAGTGCAATCAGGGCGACTAAGATAGAACACAAAAGGCACATTGTGGAGGAGAGTAAAAAAAAAAATTCTTTAACCACTTCAGCCCCAGTATTTGCGCCCTTAATGACTAGACCATTTTTTGCAATATGACCCTGCGTCGCTGTAACTGACAATTGCGCAGTCATGCGAAGCTGTACCCAAACTGTACCCAAACACAATTGACATCCTTTTTTCCCAAAAATAGAGCTTTATTTTGGTGTTATTTGATCTCCTCTGCAGTTTTTTTTTTTGCGCTATAAACAAATAGTGACAATTTTGAAAAATAACTACTTTTTTTTACGTTTTGTTATATGCCATATAACGATGGTGGCTGGTCGGCAAGCAGTTAAAGGGTAACTCCAGTTTCATGGGAAATAAAAAATTGCAAAAAATATAGGGTTATATTGTATTTGAATGTTATTAAAAATTACCTTTGCTTTTCAATCTGCAGTCACTGTATTTTCTGAACATGCAATGAAATATGTCTACCTGGAGTTGTTCTGTACACAGGATGTGTACTACTGACCACCCCCAGAAACATAATTTCCTGCTTATGTGATTGGCTCACCAATCATGCGCCTGACCTGTATACTTTGGCCAATCCCAGCATCCTCTGCTAAGAGAGCCATAATTGGCCAAAGGCAC
Source organism: Lithobates pipiens (assembly GCF_037356315.1). NCBI lineage: Eukaryota > Metazoa > Chordata > Amphibia > Anura > Ranidae > Lithobates > Lithobates pipiens. The sequence continues at coordinate 78,382,525 of NW_027507789.1, read as the reverse complement.
ACTGCCTTTGGCCAATTATGGCTCAGGGGGACTAGGTCCTCACCCCACACTATACAAGGCTGCTACACGGCAGCCCTGTGTAGTGTTGTTGGTTAGGACAGAGATAGCTTGATTTAGATTAAGCAGGTAGGTTATTCAGTTAGTGGCAGTGTATTAGAGATAGATATAGATATAGATATATATACTGTTTGGATGTAAACTGCCTCCTACCCTCATAGATCTTTTGCTTGGGGATGCTCCAAAGTTTCTCAATAGGATTGGGGTCAGGGAAGGATGGAGGCCACACCATGACTTTCCCTCCTTTTATCCCCATAGGAGCCATTGATGCAGAGGTATTCTTTGCAGCATGAGATGGTGCATTGTCATGCATGAAGATGATTGTATTACAAAAAGCATAGTTCTTCCTTCTGTACCAGGGAAGAAAGTGGTCAGTCAGGAACTCAACATACTTTTCAGAGGTCATCTTTACACCTTCGGGGACCCTAAAGGGGACGACCAGCTCTCTTCCTATGATTCTGGCCCAAAACATGATTCCACCACCATCTTGCTGACGTTGCAGTCTTGTTGGAACAGGGTGGCCATCCACCAACCATCCACTACTCCATCCACCTGGACCATCCAGGGTTACGCGGCACTCATCAGTGAACGAGACTGTTTGAAAATTAGTCTTCATGTATTTTTCTGCCCAATGCAGCCATTTCTGCTTGTGAGCATTGGTTAGTGGTGGCCAAATGGAAAGTTATGCACAGTTGCAAGACTCTGGAGGACTCTACACTTTGAGGTCTGTGGGACTCCAGAGGCACCAGCAGCTTCAAATATCTGTTTGCTTCTATGTAATGGTGTTTTAGCAGCTGCTCTCTTGATCCGATGCATGGATCTGGCAGAAATCTTCAATGTGCCTTTATCTGCATGAAACCCATCTGTGCTGGGGGGGGGGGGGGGGGCGGAGCACCATGACGTTGGCACGCTCTAGGTGTCCGCCCGACAACCCAGCTCTATGGAACCTCCTCGCAGCACTGCCTCCACTACGGGCAGTATGAGGAGTGGGAAGCGACGCTAAAAGTCCCGTGGTGGGTGCCCGCTATGGAGAGCATCCAGTCCACCCGCCATATGCCACATATCGGGAGCGAGCCACCCCAGCCCTGCTGCTAGACTCCCCCCTCCATCTCCGCTACACCCCCGCCCCACACTCCTAGCCTCACACTCCCTGCAATAGCAATAGCTTGCTTGCTTGACACGTGGAGCTGAGGAGTAAGTCTCCAGCAGACGCCAGCCCCTAGTACCTGGTGGGGGGCGACCAGCTGAAGAACCTGGCTCCTGCGTGACTAATGCAGCCATCTAAGATACAGCTGCAGGGACCCTCATGGATTTCTAACTTGGGGGCTGTCGCACTGTTCCCACCACCAGGGACACCACTGCGACCCAGAACACAGTAGATGACAACGCAGATACCAATGAGGATAAAGGTATTCTTCTCCATTTTTTACCACTCTTAATCCTATGGAAAGTTCAAGCTGTTATCCTGAGTGCTGAGATCGCAACGGTGATTACATTATTGTGGTCGTCCATTAGTGTAAACAAGACCTTATAAACGGTACTTCTATTATTGCTGTCGCTGCCACTGTTACTGCATTCCTGCACTTCTGTACTTCTTACTAGCGCTTTGATTGATTGAAGTAAGACAGTAACATTGTTACTATTACTGTTATATACGTCTCTTCTACATTTCTATAATCTCCGCTTTGAACAAGTAAGCGGACATTAATAATAATAATAATAATAATATCGAGTAAGAGATAATTGTTCAATGTCAGTACCAACGGCCTTATTTGCATGTCCTGAGCACCAGGTATCGACTCCAGATGGGTTATTCCTACTAGGGATATGGTTAAGGGCATTGCTATAGATTACACTTTCATTGCTGCTTGCTGCTGATACTTTAGCCCTCTTTCCTCTTTTCTGATTGGAATTATTATAGTCCTCATGTTGAAAGCAAAGCTGCCTGTGGGGAGCCTACCCTGCATGGGATAGAGGAGCCCATTTAAGAGGATTTGAGCGACAATTGACATAATAAGCCTATTTCTACAACAGGACATGCTTTCACACTGTACATAGGAAAATTGGAGGAAGTTTGGAGAAAAGCCTTGATTGCTTAAAACCCACTGGTTACCTAAAGGACTATATTAGGACTTATATTATTTGTTTATAGTGGATGACTATTTCTTTTTGCTCCAGGACTGATTCAGGACTGATCTATGACAAGGGTTTATTTCATATGCCCAAGTTAAAAACAGAAAGCCTCACCCCTACAGTAAGAGAGTTAAATCCATTGAAGTGGAAAAGTATTGTACAGTTTTGCATGTTTTTCTCCCTCTGTTCTCTTCTGCTTCAAGCAAGTGAGCAGAGGGGGCGTGGCCAGAAGCTGAAGAGGACGGACGTGTTAGAGAGGAGCTCCGCTGGTGCCTCTCGCCATCCACGTCCATCCTCCCTCGAGACTCGCTTTTAAGCCCGCTAGACCACCCATCCACACTGCGGGACACTTTGGCTCCGGGCTGGGGCCATTTTTAAACGGTCTCGGCACCAGGACGGGCGCCGCCATCTTGCGGCCTACTCCGCTCTCCAAGCCCTCCGGACGGCGGATCTCGTGCCATCCTACCAGCATCCACCACCGCAGGACCTACAGGACACCCCCGCCAGACAGAGAGCCTGCGGCCGAATCCCAGATGCCTGAGGGGACGCCAGCATTCCAGACTTTGAGGTGAGCTCCGGCGGCCATCTTGCTACACCCAGGGCCTGCCGAGGATCTTCTGATTGACTCCCTCCAGCCCCAAGCTTACCTTCCCCTTGGGTGAAGGCATTAACCCCTGCCACAGCGGAGCCTGATTACCCCAGGGAGGCTGCTTACCTACCCCTTAAGTGCCTCCATTCCCTGAGACTGTGACCTTGGCCTAGCCGGCGGCTATCTTGGACCACCCAACCCCTTCCTTTGCCCCCCTGAGGCCTTCATTTGCCCTTCCCCCATCCTGGTTTTTCTCTTGACCCCTCTGCTAGCTGGTGTGGCTGCATATGCTGGGGTCCCCCACTCGTTCCGTGTCGCTGCTGTCCAATTACCACCCCCCCTTGCTGGCTTGTGATCTCTATTCTGCAACAACCTATCTCGGGGTCACATCCCGGGTCTCCTCAGTTGACAGACATGTAATCACTCTACGTTGACCTTTGCCACCTTCCTATGCTCCCCTATAATGCACAGTCACCACCTCCACATGGGAGCCATCGCATATAACTAATATATACCTAGTCCCAACGCCTCATGGTGAAATACAGGCCGAAACACCTTCCTCAGTCTCTGTCTCCGGAACTACGGCCCTCACGAACCCTAGACCGCTTTCTGAGCAGGTCAGCATCCCCGTCCCCTTCTCCAGGCTCTTCCACATACGCGCAGGTGGCCTCCCAGTTGGCAGTACAGGACAGTCCACAAACCCTGACGGGCAACCACTCAGACATAATGTCTGCCCCCGTGACAGTAGAAGTGCTCGATGAAAGGGTAGGAGTTTACGGGATATGGGATGCACCAAGTGCGAGCTCTCCTGCAAGACCTGACAAGTAATGTTTCTAAGGAAATGGGTAAACTGGCTCATGAATTGCGGGGGGGGGGGGCTTGCTCAAATTGGCGAACGGACTGACGTCCTGGAAACAAAATTTGATGACTTGATACAATATGTACACGTTTTAGAAGAAGACAACGCTGGTTTAAAGCAATCTGTCTCTCAGCTTCAGTCCCGGCAAGAAGACCTGGAGAATAGGGAACGCCGCCAAAATCTACGCATCAGAGGAGTCCCTGAAGCTGTCAGCGAGGGAAAGATCAAACCGTATCTACTCAGCCTCTTCAATGTTGTCGCTCCTAGATTTCCGGATATAGATTGGAGACTAGATAGAGCACACAGATCCTTAGCCCATACGGTGGTTTTTGCTTCACGTTCTCATGGAGGACTGGGAGCTCCTGACATTGTGAAGTATTACTATGCAACTCACCTCTTGGCAACCATCTCCTGGTCGTCGTACTTCGCTACCAGTAGATGGTCGGAGCTGGAGATGAGTGTCACCAGTCCTGCCCATCTCTGCTCTATGTTGTGGTCGGACCTATCCTCCTCTATAGCTCAGCTCAGACACATAATCCTTCGGCCAATGCTCTTCACTTTGTCCATATGGAAAAAATGTCATAGGAAGTTCTCTCTCTCTTCTCCATGCCCACCTCTGTTGAATGTCATCTTCAACCCCGACTTACCAGACAGCCTCTCTGCGAAGAACATGTTTCCATGGTTTAGATCGGGCATCTTTCAACTCCGCCACTTGGTGCATCCGATATCCCGTAAACTCCTACCCTTTCCAGAGCTTCAGAATAAATATGACATTCCGAATCAGCTCTTTTTTTCATATCTCCAATTCAAACACTATTTTCATTCCAGATCCCCTGCCATGACCTTAGCCAATCCTAGTGTCTTTTAGACTTTGTGCACCCAGGGCCCTTGTCAGAAAGGCCTCATATCCTCCATATATAACATACTCCACAATTCGATCTCCCCTACAATAGATTCCCACCTTTATATGAGGAGATGGGCCAAGATCCTACCAACTTCCTTAACCCTCTCTCAATGGCAGGAGATCTGGACGTCCACTTCTAAAGTCTCTAGGTGCGTGGAGCAGAGAGAGACGGCCTATAAGGTACTAATGTTTTGGTACAAAACCCCAGAAGTGTTGCACAAATATGATCCCTCCTTATCTAGACTATGCTGGAGGTGCCTACGGAATGAAGGCACCCATTATCATATCTTCTGGAGTTGTCCATTAATTGCACCTTTCTGGTCATCGGTCCAAGCCCTACTCCGCTCAGTGCTAGGGATAGACATTCCTTTAGACCCTAGGCACTACCTACTAGGCCTGCCTATTACGGCTCTATCTAAACACGCCAAGAAGTTGGCAGCTTTTATTCTCTTGGCTGCCAAGAGAGTAATACCTACCCTCTGGCTGTCTCCTACCCCCCCTATCCACTCACAGCTAATCTCTGCCATTGCGCAAATACGCAGGATGGAACACATGACTGCTCTGGTACAGGATTCCTTACCCAAATTCTCTAGGATATGGGATAGGTGGGATAACTCCATGTTCAACCCGGAGACGGCACCCTGATATGATGTTACAAATTCACAGGAGTGTTTTATCAGGGTTCGGCCTCGGGATTCATATTACATACTACTTTTACGACTTATAGTTTTGACTTTAACTATGTAACTCTTGTATTCGTACCAATACTATTTGTACCAAGAGTATATTTTTTCTGTTATGTAAAAATTCCTTTTTCAATAAACATACATTTAAATAAAAAAAAAAGCAAGTGAGCAGAATGTGATTGTTATGCAATTTTTAAATAGTAACATCTGCAAGGAGGAGAGATAGGGGGGAAAGCGAAAGGAGAGGGTGAGGAATTGGCATACACCAGAACGAAGCGAGCAAATAAAGATGAGGGGGAAAACTGGTAAAAGTATACCACCTGCTTCAAGTCCGGGAGGCATGCAGCGGTACATGGCTAATAATACCAGTATAACAGAAGAAGGACAGGGTAGCCCCAAGTTAGGAGTACCCCTGTGGTCTGAGCTCCCCCTACCACCCCCAGACTAATGGTCTCTGCGAATGCTTTAACGGGACCCTCAAGCAAATGCTGAGGACCTTTTCGGACTCTTGCAGAGACTGGGAGAGATTCCTGCCTCACCTGTTATTTGCGTACAGAGAGGTACCCCAGGAATCTACTGGGTTCTTCGAGTTACTCTATGGGAGAAGGGTCCGCGGACCCCTTGATCTCATCAGAGGACACTGGGAGGGAGAGACAGAGCAAGAAGGGACCCCCATAGTACCCTATGTTCTGGAACTCAGGGACCGCATGGAGCAACTGTCTCTGATGGTAAGAGAGAATCTCCAGGCGGCCCAGGGAAGACAGAAGAGATGGTACGACTGGGGGGCCCGACAGTGGGTCTTCCAGGTTGGGCAGAAGGTCTTAGTGCTCAAGCCTGTGAAGACCGACAAGATGCAGGCATCTTGGCAGGGCCCGTATAAAGTAGTAGCCCAGGTATGTGATACTACCTATGTCATTGCCAGCTGTGCAGATGAAAGAATCCAGCGAACCTTTCATGTGAACATGCTGAAGGAGTATCAGGAACGGCAGGAGGATGTTGCTGCAGTATGTGCCCCTGCTGCGGACGACTCAGAAGGTTTACCCCTCCCTGACTTACTAGAGAGAGAGCCCCAGACCAACCTCATTAGCCTTGTACAGCTAGGAGACCGGTTAAGCCCCACAAAGAAGGAACAGGCTAAGCGGCTTCTGTGGGAGAAACAGGCGACGTTCTCCCAAAGACCGGGCTATACGACCTTGGCTGTACATAAGGTAGAGACCCCTGGACAAGCACCGCTCCGCCAGCCCCCCTACCGTATCCCTGAAGCAGTCCGAGAGGAAATGCGGAAGGAGATACAGGAGATGATTCAGTTAGGAGTCATTGAGCCTTCTGACAGCCCTTGGGCCTCGCCTGTAGTCCTGGTGCCTAAGAAAGACGGGACTACCCGGTTCTGCGTGGACTACAGGCGACTCAACGAGAAGACCACCACCGATGCCTACCCGATGCCCAGGGTAGACGAACTACTAGATCGTATAGCCAGGGGACGTTATTTAACTACAATAGACCTGTGTAAAGGTTATTGGCAGATCCCCCTGGCCGAGGATGCTATCCCCAAGTCGGCATTTGTTACCCCATTTGGCCTGTACCAGTCTAAGGTCATGCCATTTGGAATGAAAAATGCCCCGGTGACCTTCCAACGTATGGTGGATAGGCTCCTCGATGGCTTCCAGGATTTTGCATGTGCATATCTGGATGACATTGCGATCTACAGTGGGTCTTGGGAGGAGCACCTGGTTCACGTAGGAGTGGTTCTGGACAAAATTCGGGCCGCAGGCCTGACCTTGAAACCAGACAAGTGCCATCTAGGGATGGCGGAGGTGCAGTACCTGGGGCACCGAGTGGGGTGTGGGAACCAGAGACCCGAGCCAGCCAAGGTAGAGGCAGTAGCTAACTGGCCCACGCCCCATACTAAGACCCAGGTATTGGCCTTCTTGGGAACTGCAGGGTACTACCGACGTTTTGTCCCTAATTATAGTGCTATCGCCAAACCCCTGACTGACCTGACGAAAAAGAATTTACCTAGGCAAGTCCTCTGGTCTCCAGCTTGTGAATCCGCGTTTCTAGCCCTCAAGCAAGCACTTGTAAATGCCCCTGTCTTGGCTGCCCCAGTACCTAACAGGCGTTTTCTTGTCCACACAGATGCTTCCATGTTTGGACTGGGGGCGGTGCTGAGCCAAGTTGGGGAGGATGGAGGAGAACACCCTGTCGCATACCTGAGTAGAAAACTATTACCCCGGGAAGTGAGCTATGCGGCAGTGGAGAAGGAGTGTTTGGCCCTGGTCTGGGCCCTTAAAAAGCTGAACCCTTACTTATACGGACAGGAATTTTCACTGTTCACTGACCACAACCCATTGGTCTGGCTTAACCGGGTCTCCGGAGATAATGGCAGGTTGTTGCGGTGGAGCTTAGCCCTACAACCTTACAACTTCACCATCAGCTACCGACCCGGTAAGCAAAATGGCAATGCTGATGGGTTGTCCCGGCAAACCGATGCCCTCCCGGGCTCCTAGTGCAATGTTGATGGGTTATCCAGTATTAAAAGAATGGACCCATGGACTAACTGCGGAGTCAACCCGTCTGGGGTCCCCTCCTCTGTTAGTCCCCTGCCGAAAGGGGAGATGTGTGACAGTGGGGTCACTTTGGACACAGGGTGAATAAAAGAAACCCCCGATATGGTCTGTGATAGCCATATTCAAGGCTGTATAATTCATTGTGTATAAATTGGATGTATACTGTATGTGGGGGTTAAGTGTCATTGCTGTGAGGAATTAAGTTGTTTTGCATTTCTATTGTTCATTTAAGTCTATCCTTGTGTGTATTGTAAAGTGCCAGACAGACTGGCTGCTAACCCTTTGTGAAAAGATGTGTATTGGGTGGGATCGTTTGAAGCCTAGTAGACGTCTTGGGATGTGTGGGTGGAGCTGGGCTCTTGTTCATGTTAAAGCATGTGCCTTGAATTGTGTATAAAAATACAATGTTGGTTTTTAATAGATTCATTCCTACTACAGCAGAGACAGAGTGCGTCACATCTTTTTGCCAGAGGGATCGGCTCCTATAGGAAAGGGTCGTTTAGCTGTGGATATTGGTACCGAGTGGATGTGTGTCTCGGAGAGGGAACATCGTAAACGGCGTTAACCCCCTTTATATTAGGGGAGCCGTTACAATATATATATATATATATATATATATATATATATATATATATATATATATATATATATATATATATATATATATATATATATATATATATATATATATATACACATACACACACACACTATATATTATTAACCCCCTACTAAACAGAGAGCCTACAGAAGTTTTAAAAATAGATAGAATAGCAGCTGAGACACTAATGAGAAGGAGACTACTAAAACCTCTTATCAAACTGATGGTAACATCAGTGATATCCTATCAATGGGGCTTTCCAGCCTGCTTGATAGGAAAAACTGATTTTTAAATACAGCTTACCTGTAAAATCCTTTTCTTTGAATACATCAGGGGACACAGAGCAGTTATTCATGACTATCTGGGTTATACGCTACCTCTAGGTGATTGGATACTGGCAACCAATAGCAAGAAGGTTCCTCCCATATAACCCCTCCCATACGGGAGTTACCTCAGTTTTGTAGCAAGCAATGAAGAGTCCCAGGAAAGAGGGGAGGGATCTCTGTGTCCCGTGATGTCCACTGTGGAATTGTCGGTTTGAACCCGGACTGGGAGACCCCGCAGCCTGGTCGTCCAGAAATGCAGAACTAGTCGGGCTGCCCGAATTCCCCAGAGATTGATGGGCAAGGCCCTCTCTGCCTGAGACCACTGTCCCTGGACCGACTCTTCCTCCAGAACTGCACCCCAGCCCAGACGGCTGGCGTCCATGGTCACAACTTCCCAGGCTACTGGTAGAAAAGATTTCCCGACCTTTAAATTGCTGGTTTTTGACCACCAAGTTATGCTCCGTAGAGTCTGATGGGACAGGACCATAGGATGATCCAAAGTTAGAGTGGTTTTGTTCCAGGCCTTTAGAATGTTTCTCTGGAACAATCAGGAGTGGAATTGAGCCTAAAGGGACTGCGCTAAAAGACGCAACCATTTTGACCAATAGCTTCATGCAAAGGCAAACAGATGGTTTTTCTTCTCTTTTCACCCTCCGGACGAGCTCCACTATGGAGTTGATCCTTACAGGAGGTAGAAACACCTTTTCTTGGATAGTGTCCAAGTTTATACCCAAGTACATTAATACTTGAGTGGGGTGAAGGTTTGATTTGTTTATATTCAGAATCCAGCCTAGGTGTTTCAAATTTTTTACGGTCTTTAAGATGTTTTGGACCAGGACGGGACGAGATTGATCCTTCAAAAGAAGGTCGTACAGATATCCTACCACAGCAATTCCCTGGGATCTTAGGACCGCCAATACAGGGACCAGAATTTTTGTGAAGACCCGAGGAGCAGTGGCTAAACCGAACGGCAATGTGACGAATTGAAAATGTCGCCCTTCTACTGCGAAACCGTTGATGCGGTATGGAGATGGGCACATGAAGGTATGCATCCTTGATATCTATGGATGCCAAGTAATCCCCTTTCTTTAGGGATGTTACCACTGAGCGAGTGGATTCTATACGGAAACTTCGGACACTTTAAAAAGGTCCAAAATGGGCCTTACCTCCCCATTTGGTTTTGGTACGGTGAACAGGTTTGAGTAAAACCCTTTGAACCTTTCTCCGTGCGGGACCTCGATAATTACTCCCTGATTTTGCAGATACTCTAGGGCTAGGAGCAGACATTTCCTTTTCTCTGGTTCCGCCAAAACCCTTGAGCTCAAGAACCGAGTTGGAGGGAACTCTCGAAACTCTATCTTGTATCCTGATGTCATGATGGAAATGACCCACTTGTCCTGAACCTGTTTTTCCCAAGCATCCAAAAACAGTCAAAGTCTTCCCCCCCACCCGTAAGAGCGGGGGCGCCCCTTCACAGGGTAGACTTAGAACTGAGCTTGTTTGACCTTTTAGTCCAGGGTTTTTTCTGATCCTGCAGCTTTTTAAAAGCGGACTGCTGAGGCCGTCAAAACCGATTGGGAGAAGAAGAACTAGGTCCCGGAGCATGGGGAATCTTTAAGGAGGGTCACTTATTCTTCCTATTAACAGGGAGCAAAGAGCTTTTCCCACCTGAGATCTTTTGGATATACTTATCAAGATTTTCGCCAAACAGGCATTCACCATGAAAAGGAAAAGCTGCAAGAAGCTTTTTGCATGGTGTTTTGGCCAACCAGCTTTTTAGCCACAAGACCCTGCGCATATGCACGAACATAAATAGGTGAACAAAATGAGCTGCGCTAAAAACAAAAAATATGTATACCTAAAACCTAATCCAAAACTATACCGATAGATATAGAAAAGAACAATATTAAGTGACGAAAATATGATTAGTAAATAGTATACATAAATGCTATCATATCATCATATAAGTGAATAAAGTGTATACTAGATCTGAAATGAAGTTAACATAAATAATATAGAAAAAACCCCCCACAAAAATTAATGTATATTAAAACAAAAATTGTGTGTGCTAAATCTAAACCAATAAAATTAGCAAAAATAGTATTCAAAAGCAATAAAGAGTTCATATATAATGAAGAAAAAATTGTCCAAAAAGTATTGTTGATTCCTCAAAATTGATATTAAGGTGCAAAAATATCCACAAATGCGTGTATATAGAAAATAATCAAAACAATCCTCCACCAGTGAGAAGAGGGGCCGCTTACCAGAGTTTTAGATCCCAGTGTTAGTGAGATCAGTAAGGCAACAGCACAGAGGTTTCTGGATAAACCGTCACAGGCACCACACCGTTTGCATCTCCAATACGAAGGCTCCAATCGGGAAACGAAGGTATCGTAGATTGTTGACACCACGCTGCTTCTATCTCCAATACGAAGCCTCCAGTCAGGAAACGAGGGTATCGTGGATCATGTATAAAAAAATCAAAGGCACTCGCATAGCGTAAAACCACTTGGTTTAATGAAATAGAATAAAAAAAATTTACACTCACATATGTATAGAAAAAACGATCACATAAAAAACGAGCCGGCCGGACTCGTGTGCCGCCCGCACTTCCTGGTTGGGCGTAGAACGCGGAGACGTCAGAACGCCTATCTCCCTACGCGCGTTTCGTCACGAACGGACGTGTTCACGGCATATGCACGAACAGAAGTGCACAATGAGACATCTGTTGGATTGCATCTTTTAATGCTTCCACTGCAAAGCACAAGGTGCGAGGGAGCTCCGATAATTCCTTGGTAGCTTCTCCTTGACAAGGTAGGTTCCTGACCAATCTTTTAACAAATGCCAATAGCCGCTATCGCTATCGCTGGCTGAACAGCTGAACCAGCAACTGTAAAGGAGGCCTTTAGTAAAGTTTCCAGCTTTTTATCGGCTGGATCCTTAAATACCTGGGCGTTATCCATCGAGCAGGTCAGATTTTTATCTACCGAAGAAATGGCGGAATCCACCAGAGGTGTACCCCACTTCTTCTTGAATTTCTCCTCCATAGTATACAGGAGGGGAAACCTTTTTGGAGGTAAATATATCCTGTCAGGATGATCCCAATCTGCATAGATCACCTGTTCTAATAACAGGTGCACCGGAAATGCCTGGGAACCCTGCTGCGGTTGAAGAGAACCCAAAGTAGAACAGGAGGGTCCAGTTTCTTGGACTTGGTCATTTAAACCCAGCTCGAACCATCTCTGTCAGAGAATGGACAAATACATTTTGGTAATGGGAGGCTGAAAATGGCTCGTCCGAGCTAGACTCTCCCGTTGAAGAGTTCTCAGCCTCTCCTTCTTCCCGATCCTTTGCTACCGGATCCTCCTCCCACTCCGGGTCTGGGCCCCCTGGCCTTGCCTGGTTATTAGAATCCTGATGCTCAGATGATTCACCATCATGATCAGGTTCTGGAGAGGGAGATCTGTTATGTTTTCTCCCTGCTTGTGTTACAGAGGCAATCATACCCGCTATTTTACCTTCAAGGTCAGATAAAGCAGATGCCAAATCATCTTTAGTAACATAAGCCGAGGCACAGACATCAGTTGTGGCCACAATGCCTGACAAATGCAATTGCTCAGCCAAGCCAGAAGCCGCAAGACCTTCAGGGGAAGTTGGGATAATCTCCTCAAGAGTTTGATCTCCTGTTTTTAAAAGAGGTACTCTTAACCCTGTATTGGTCTTGCTCCCTGTTCCCTTTTTTCTGGAAGACACTGCTTACAAGTATGGGAAGACAGCACTCCCTCTGAGCTTCTAACTGTAATCCAGTATACAGCAGCTATTAGAGTTTAACACTGTCCCCCCTTTAACCTGATGCAACTGTGTCCAAAAACCTGTAGACTTATGTGCCCAAAAAGCTCTATGTCTCTACGTACACACTGGTACACGCTGCCTCTTTTTAAAGGTTTACAAATGGCGTCATACGATCCAGGCGGAAGGCGTGGTATCCAAACGTATAGTGGCGCCAAAATACGGCACATGCGTGGCTGGAGACCGCCGACCGTACGAGGCGAAATCACCTCAATGGCGCATGCGTATGACCGTACGGAAACAGCACGTGCACACATCCGTGCGGCACCGGCGTCTCCGCATGCACCATCGTTTCATCGTTATAAAAAAACACAGCATGTAGACATTCTGTAACAGCTTTTGAAAAGAGAGGGGAAATAACAGCAATCCCAGAGGGAGTACTCAGCAGTCCACACTGCAGGACCTGAGAAGCCCGGCCCAATCTTCCCCCATCACGGCGGGTAGTGCCTCTGTGGACCTTCAAGGACCGGGTCCCCCATCTTGGGGTCCACACCCTTGGGCCTGTAAAGCACCCTTTGGATTATCTTGGGCAAGAAAATGACCAGAATACCACAATCCAAGGGTCCAGCGCCTAAATAGGACATATTACAAGCAAAACCTCGTTCTTGCATCGAGGCTCGGGTACCATTCCTTTAGCTTTGTGCCATCCGAACGGATCAGATTACAATGTCCTCACTACTGGGACGCTCAACTGACAAAATTTTGAAGAGCTTCACATTCGTGACCATCACCTGAAGACACTGGCGGAAAACTGAGGCAACTCTCGTATGGGAGGGGATACATGGGAGGAACCTTCTTGCTATTGGTTGCCAGTGTCCAATCACCTAGAGGTAACGTATTACCCAGATAGTCAGGAATAACTGCTCTGTGTCCCGTGATGTATGATAAAGAAAAAAGGATTCCCTCACTCCCTCTCTGTCATTCAGTTGGGTACCTCCTGGGTCTATCCATGTGCTCCTAAACACTTCAGGAGTAGTAATATATGGTAGCCATCAATGCGATTACGTATAATGTAAGGGGGTTTAAACACAAAGAAAAAAAAAGGTATAAAATAAATAATGAACTCCAATTCTTGGGAGCTAGTGTGGTATGTCTACAGGAGACATATATTACACATATGACAGGGGTTAAATTCGCGTCCTACCAATTTACGGTCTGGTTCTATGGAGACACGCCATCAGCACACTCAAGAGGTGTGGCCATTGGCTTTAATAGGACAAGGTTTGAAGTAGAGGAGCACCTGGTAGACCCAGAAGGAAGGTATTTTTTCATAAAAGGTAAATTGTTTGATATGAAGTGTACGACTGTAAATGTGTATGCACCAAATAAGAATCCTGATAGATTTCTTAAGAAAGCACTAAAAAAACTTGATGATTTCAAGGATGGTAAACTGATTGTGGCAGGGGACCTGAACTGAACCATTGACCCAAGGTTAGATACATCAGGGGGAGGAACCCGAGTGACTGAGCAGAGACAGAGATCATTTAAGAAAGCATTGGCCAATTGGCAGTTGCAAGACACATGGAGGATCAGCCATTTAAAAGAGCGGGACCATACCCATTTCTCCTCTGTTCATAACTCTTTCTCTAGATTAGACTATATTTTAATAGAACACCAACTTGTATCATCCCTTAAAAAGGCAGAAATTAAACCAACCACCTTGTCAGATCATGCCCCAGTAAAAATACAATTAGAGATACAAGGAGACGCGGGCTTGGGGAGAACTTGGAAGTTAAATGATTCACTGATTCAGGACCAAGAATCGATCAGTAGGATTGAGCAGGAATTGACGACTTTTTTTGAGCTAAATGACACGTTAGAAATTTCCAGAGTCACCCTCTGGGAAATACATAAAGCCGTCATAAGAGGGACTCTGATCGGGATTGGAGCAGGGAAAAAGAAGGGAAGGGAGAAAAAGAAAGCCCAGTTATACAGGGAGATCCAGGAATTGGAGCAAAAAACTAGACCTAAAGGGATCCTGGAAAGACAAGACCTGATAGCTAAAAGGAGAGAGAGATAGAGGAGTGCCTAGAGAAAGAGAGGAAATCAGCATTCCATAATATAAACAAAGATAGATATCAGTGGGGAAACACGTCAGGTAAATGGATAGCGAGAAAGGTGACGGAACACAAGAATGACCTTCATCTAGATAGTCAGAGATAGAAGGGGGGAGATGTGAATCTCCACCCTGGACATCGCGAAAAACTTCCATTCTTACTATAGTGCTCTTTATAATATAAGCCTGAGAGGTGAATATAGGGGAAAATGTAATGAAATAATAAGGGAGTATCTACGGGACCTGGACTTCCCGAAAAAGGAAGGGGTAAGAGATGGAGGCATTGGAGGCCCCCACATCGAAAGAGGAAGTCGAGAGAGCAATAAAAAGTATTGCCCTGGGGGGAAGCCCGGGCCCCGATGGATACTCCATTCTGTATTATAAGAAGTTCCATAAGCATTTAGTGCCCAAATTATGCGATTACTTTAATGCAGTGGGAGTAGGGGAGAGTTTCTGTGAGGAGGCACTCCTAGCTCACATCGCTTTAATATTGATAGATGGCAAAGATCCAGCAGCCCAGGAGAGTTACCGACCAATTTCATTATTAAATGCAGATATACAGTGCCTTGCGAAAGTATTCGGCCCCCTTGAACTTTTCAACCCTTTGCCACATTTCAGGCTTCAAACATAAAGATATAAAATTTTAATTTTTTGTGAAGAATCACCAACAAGTGGGACAATTGTGAAGTGGAACGAAATCTATTGGATAATTTAAACTTTTTTAGCAAATAAAAAACTGAAAAGTGGTGCGTGCAAAATTATTCGACCCCTTTACTTTCAGTGCAGCAAACTCACTCCAGAAGTTCAGCGAGGATCTCTGAATGATCCAATGTTGTCCTAAATGATGATGGTGATAAATAGAATCCACCTGTGTGTAATCAAGTCTCTGTATAAATGCACCTGCTCTGTGATAGTCTCAGGGTTCTGTTGAAAGCGCAGAGAGCATCATGAAGACCAAGGAACACACCAGGCAGGTCCATAATACTGTTGTGGAGAAGTTTAAAGCTGGATTTGGATACAAAAAGATTTCCCAAGCTTTAAACATCCCAAGGAGCACTGTGCAAGCGATCATTTTGAAATGGAAGGAGTATCAGACCACTGCAAATCTACCAAGACCTGGCTGTCCCTCTAAACTTTCAGCTCAGACAAGGAGAAGACTGATCAGAGATGCAGCCAAGAGGCCCATGATCACTCTGGATGAACTGCAGAGAACTACAGCTGAGGTGGGAGAGTCTGTCCATAGGACAACAATTAGTCATACACTGCACAAATCTGGGCTTTATGGAAGAGTGGCAAGAAGAAAGCCATTTCTCAAAGATATCCATAAAAAGTCTTGTCTAAAGTTTGCCACAAGCCACCTGGGAGACACACCAAACATGTGGAAGAAGGTGCTCTGGTCAGATGAAACCAAAATCCAACTTTTTGCCCACAATGCAAAACGATATGTTTGGCGTAAAAGCAACACAGCTCATCACCCTCAACACACCATCCCCACTGTCAAACATGGTGGTGGCAGCATCATGGTTTGGGCCTGCTTTTTTTCAGCAGGGACAGGGAAGATGGTTAAAATTGAGGGGAAGATGGATGCAGCCAAATACAGGACCATTCTGGATGAAAACCTGTTGGAGTTTACAAAAGACCTGAAACTGGGACGGAGATTTATCTTCCAACAAGACAATGATCCCAAACATACAGCAAAATCTACAAAGGAATGGTTCACAAATAAACGTATCCAGGTGTTAGAATGGCCAAGTCAAAGTCCAGACCTGAATCCAATCGAGAATCTGTGGCAAGAGATGAAAACTGCTGTTCACAAACGCTCTCCATCCAACCTCACTGAGCTCGAGCTGTTTTGCAAGGAAGAATGGGCAAGAATTTCAGTCTCTCGATGTGCAAAACTGATAGGGACATACCCCAAGCGACTTGCAGCTGTAATCGCAGCAAAAGGTGGCTCTACAAAGTATTAACGCAAGGGGGCCGAATAATTTTGCACGCCCCACTTTTCATTTTTTTATTAAGAAAAAAAGTTTCAAAAATCCAATAGATTTCGTTCCACTTCACAATTGTGTCCCACTTGTTGGTGATTCTTCACAAAAAATAAAAATTTTATATCTTTATGTTTGAAGCCTGAAATGTGGCAAAGGGTTGAAAAGTTCAAGGGGGCCGAATACTTTCGCAAGGCACTGTAAAGATCTTCACAAAAATAAACAGCAGAAAGACTGAAAGCATATCTTCTGAAATGGATTCATACGGATCAAGTGGGGTTCGTCCAAGGGCGGGAGGGGAGAGATAATTTGTTGAAGTCTATACTGCTGGTTCAGGAGGGGCACTCCCACAGTACTCATGTCAGTTGATGCCCGAAAAGACTTGACAGAAACGATTGGAGGTTTATGTTCGAGACATTAAAGTACTTGGGACTGGGTGAGAGGATGATGGGATGGATTGAGTCCCTTAATTTCCACCCGATGGCTAGAATTAGAGTTAATGGCTCCTTGTCATGCCCCCTTGAATTATTCAACGGGACAAGACAGGGATGTCCACTCTCACCACTGCTATTTATAATTATGCTGGAAGTCCTCCTGGTGGCAATACGAAAAAAACAAGATATCCAAAGAATTCAGGTTGGCGGGAGGGAATATAAAGAGTCCATGTTTGCTGACAATTTACTATTATACATATCCAAACCCAGAATAACTATCCCGACAATTCTGAAGGAACTAAAACAGTATGGGAGATTATCTAATTTTAAAATAAATATGACTCCAAGATTTTGAATTTGACCCTGCCAGAAGTAGAGCAGAGAGGAATTTCAGTTCAACTTCTGTTTAAGTGGTGTAAAAGAGAACTGGGTTACTTAGGCATAAAACTGACAGCACAAATAGGTGATTTATATGACGCCAACTATATACCTCTACTTAACAAAATCAAAGACCAACTGGGTAGAATGCAGTATAAAGCACTCGCATGGACGAGAAAGACAAATGCAATCAAAATGTTTATATTGCCTATGTTAATTTATACTTTTGAAATAGTCCCAGTCCCTCTCCCCCAGACTTATTTCAGTAAACTAAAATCCATGGTGCTGAAGTTCATTTGGGCTTGTAAATGTCCCTGCATCGCTTATAACATATTGGTGAAAGACAAAGATAGAGAGGGATTAGCAATGCCAGAGTTTAAAAAATATTATGAAGCAATAGTTATCTCTAGATTAACAGATTGGCTGTTATAATAAGACGAAGAAGAGTGTCATTGATTATTGTCTGCTCGTTTCTGGTTTTCAGGTCGTTCTTTCAGGCATTGCTGTTTATCGGTGCCATGTTTCGTGTATGTACTCGTCGTAGAGTTTGTGCTGTGCAGGGGCTTGGTGTTGGGCTTTTAGCTTTGACACAAGCCTGGTCCATGAACAGGGCGAGGAGGAGTTGGTGGACCAAGAATTGGTTGCGCCAGCGTGACCAGTTCTCGCACATGCCTTGCTTCGTGAGATCCGGGAGAATAATCCTGATGATTTCAGGAATTATCTCCGGATGACGGACCCTGTTTTTCACAGTCTGCTGGCTTTGCTGTCCCCTTATATCAGCAGGCAGGAAAGCTGCATGCGGCAAGCCATCACTCCGGAGCAGAGGCTCATCGCCACGTTGCGCTACTTGGCGACAGGGAGAAGTCTTCAGGACCTGAAGTTCTCCACAGGCATCTCCCCCCAGGCTCTGGGAATCATTATTCCAGAGACCTGTTCTGCCATCATTCAGGCCCTGCAGAAGGACTATATGAAGGTAAGTTTTCTCCTTTAACATCACATTCTATGTATTTAATATTTGCTAATGTCTTGTATTTCTTTCCTCATTCCCTAATTACCATGATTGCAATATGCTCTAATTGATATGCTGTGCCCCTTTGTCCTTGTGCATGCTGGAAGCTTTTCAAGTTCTTTTTTTGTCCTTCATGCATATTTTCCTTCACTAACTTCCCCAGCATACTCTTCTGGGGCCATAAGCCTATAGTCTAGTCACTTAGCAATGTATTTTGTCAGCTCCATAGTATTACTTTCCCTTAAACACCCCCTAAAATGTGTACAAATGTTATGTGTGTGCTTAAATTCATGCAGAGTGCCCAAATTTGGTTGGGCCAAACTCATTAGCAACCCTCTATCTGCTGACTTTGCCAAATCCAATACACACTATACCTACCTTTTTTCTGGTCAGATTTATGGACGAATTCACCAAAACATGTAGTGCAAGGGCCTGCCTCAATACTTTCAAATGCTACAGTTTAAAGTTTTTTTTCTCCTATTATTATCTTGATAGGTAATAGCAGAATGTCAAAATGTGTTTCCATTTGTTCCTTTTTTTTGTATTATGACACTTCTTACCTGTCCGGTGGGCTGCCAATAGTGTAAGTAAGGAGGGGCTGGCCAAAGTATCACACATTATTTAAGCATTCAGCTCTCAATGAAGTGGAGAGGGTTACCTGTCCAAACCCACCCTCATTTTTTGCAATGGCCCATCAGATGGGGGGGGATGGGGGGGTGATGAATCTGATAAGGGGACCTTATACTTTAAATACTCATTTCCCAAAATGTTATACTGATATTGTAATGTTGATATGCAAAATTTGTAATTTTTTTACTTGTTTCACTCCACAGTTTCCTTCAACGCCACAAGAATTGCAGACTATGGCCTCCCACTTTGCCAGCCGTTGGGACTTTCCCAATTGTGGAGGTGCAATTGATGGGAAACACATCCGCATCATCCTACCCCCCAACTCGGGGTCATACTATTATAATTACAAGGGGTTTAATAGTATCGTGATGTTGGCAGTGGCGTCAGCAACCTATGACTTCCTTTATGTGGACGTGGGGAAAAATGGCCGGATGACAGATGGTGGAGTGTTCGCACAGACGGAATTCTACTGGCGTCTCCAGAGTGGCAGTCTGGGCTTGCCACCGCCAGATGAGAATGTAGAAGAACTCCCGTTTGTTTTCGGCGTTGATGAGGCGTTTGCTCTGGCAAACCACCTGATGCGGCCTTTCCCGATGAGGACCCTCACCCCGGATCAGAGGATCTTTAATGTGCGGCTGGCCAGAACCAGAAGAGTCATGGAGAACACTTTCGGAATAATGGCCAGCCGGTTCCGCCTATTTTTGACGCCAATACACCTAGCGGAATATAAACTAAATCACATTGTGCTTACTTGCTGTCTTCTGCATAATATTTTGAAAAAACATTCATCAAACTATGTGGTCTCAGTTGGCCCAGATGCAGACTTGCTGGAAAATGTCAACCTCATGGCCCTTGAAGCTGCTCGTCCTGGCTTGCACCCCGCCCCCCCCCCCCCCCAAAGCGCCCACAAGGTCAGAAACCAATACATGGAGTACTTTGTGGGTAGGGGGGCCATTGATATGCCAGACAATGTCTGAGAGGCATAATTTTAATATTTTTTTCTTTGAAACTCCAATAATCTTTGTTTTCATTTACTGCTTGGCTTTGTTTTAGGTGTCTCATAGGTATTTCTACAGTTTTTTTGGGGCCTTTTTTAACTAAAGTGCAAACCCAAGTTCTGAGCAAGATGAGGTGACAGTCTCTTCTTCAGATAATCTTATTATGTTGTGGGTCTGCTACATACACACCTTGTTTTTGTTGATAATGTATGTAGTGCATTACTGACAAAAATATTACTCATTTTTAGCACCATGGCAGAAATATGTGGGGTCATGAAAATGGCACGATTGGGGAAATTTAAACATCACTGTGGGTGTTATTTACTAAAGGCACATCCACTATGCACTACAAGTGCACTGCAAAAGTGCACCTGAAACTGCACTTGAGTGCAAAGTGGATTTGCCTTTAGTAAATAACACCCATTGCCACAGAAAACAAAACTTTACTACAAATACTGCTTTTGCGCATTGAAAAAAGAAGCCAAACATTGTTGATAATTTCACTTTTTACTCAAAGCACATTCACATGTGCGTTTAGAAAAGGGTTTTACAACATATTTGGTGCATAGAAAACATTATTTTGGGTAACATTTTTATAACTTGGCGTTTTTGTGTAAACATGCATGTATCAAAGCATAACATACAGAACACAGGAACTTACAAAGTTCAACTTTGAAAAGTGAAGACAATATCAGACATGAGTATGTACAAACTATGCTGATATTGCCTTCATCAGATGGGGCGTCACCCCTGGAAAAGCTAAATTTGCACACAAATTGAGAATAAAAAAGTGGCCAGTTTAATCCTGATCCCATGCCTAATGTCAACATGTGCCATCTCCCATCATGGGGTATCAATCTACATGTTTTGGGGGTGCAACCCCTTCATCTCAGCCACTTTAGTAGCAAGCAAGGGGGGGTCGCACCCACAAAACACATACATTGATCCCCCATGATGGGAGATAGTAAATGTTGACACACTGTGCAACTTCCAAAGTTGGCTTTTTTTTAAATATAAAAGTGTTTTTGAAAATTTAAAAACTAGCTAGTTTGGGGTGTTTCAGACTCTTCCCCAAAACATCAGTGATGCTCTTCATTTTTTGTTGAACATCATTGATGTTTTCTGTATATTCTCTAAATCGCGATTGCACCCCATTATCTCCCCAATGAGGATCTGGGAACTTTCACTGGTAAAATGTGATTCTTCTTCCACATCACCTAAAAAAAAAAAAAAAAAAAAACACACACCATGTATTATAAATATGCAGACATACATTGATTATCTTACCAGAAGCTGTGGTCTCCGACACTCACCTGTTGTGGTGACAATTTGGCCAACTTCAACAATCTCTCCTTCCTCCTCCTCCTCTGCTTCTGGTGTTGGTATTTCCCCTTCTTTGGGAGGTGTGGGGTCCCTGGTGTCCTCAGATGTCCCGAGTCTTCTCTCCCCTATGAGAATGTAAAAAATGAATACTTAGCATACAGAGGGCAGAAACAGGAATATGAAACATTGCTTGTAATTGTTGTACAATTGTGTTTTTTTGCAGAGTTCAAAGGTGAAAACATTAGTTTTGACACTTTCGAAAGCTGCAATACTTACCTGTAGTGTGAACAAATGTAGTGAAGTGCAATTTGGCAAAAAAATTGTTTTTGGAGTGGGCCAACAAACGATGTTTAGTATGAATGATTGAACCCATGAACATGAAAGTGGCCATTTTAAACTGTACAACATTAAATCAAAGCACATGGAGCAGTATGCAAGCAGCAATAAAAATAATAATAGAAAAAAAAAAAAAAAACACTACCACTATCCAAAAAATACAAATAAAAAAGCAGCTAACACGCTAAATTGGATAATTTTAGTTCAGATAATACGTGTACAAAAAGTGTTGTGCTAAAGAACATATTCAGTGTAAAAGTGTACTAGAGGTTACTAAATATCTTACCCATTCAAACTATGAAAATGATTAAACATCTGAAACAGTGCCTAGAATAGACATATGTATATAAACAAAAAAAGTCCTTTTCTAAAAGATCAAAATTGTGCTCGCCCTTGGTGCAAACAGAGAGATGGAAAAATTCATTCAGTCCATGGAATGTTTGATCAAAACCACCCTGGTCCTGACACCGCCACACACAGAAGAAGGATGTAAGCTTACCGACTCCAAATGACCCAGGCGAGCGTACGCTCCAAGGGTCAATTACGCTTTACTGTCATACAGATAAGCGATCCTCTGGTCATAGAAGATGGACACTCAATGATGAAGATCGCTCCACACTTGCTCAAAATGAGTTGGACACGGAGCCAGTGCTCACAGAAAGGGTCACACTCCCCTCAAGGAACCATGCAGAATGAAAAGACTGGGCCAAAATAAACGAATTTATTAAAAATTAAAATCACACATTAATACAAATTACATTTATGCAGTGAATTAAGTGCTTCTCAAATAAAAAGGCAGCAGTAGAGTCCTCCCGGGAGGAGATATTTAGTCACCTCTAGTACACTTTTACACTGAATATGTTCTTTAGCGCAACACTTTTTGTACACGAATAATAATAATAATAATATAAACACACGACAACTACTTACTTTTTTGAAGAACTCACTTGATCCTTCTGTACTGATCGTGCTCCCTCAGTTTCAGGTCTGACCAGCGTTTTCTCAGTTGATCCTTGGATCGTCGTACCCCAAAAATTCTTCTGAAGACTCTTCACAACTTTATTCATGATCTTGGCCTTTCTGATATTTGGGCTTGGGTAAGGTCCATACTTCCCATCATAGTCGTTCCTCTTCAATATGTCCACCATCTCCAACATCTCTCCAAAAGACATATTTGAGGCCTTAAATCTTCTCCAGGATCGGGACGTTTCAGGCTCTGGGCTTTCCTCGTCCTCCTCCTCGCTAGGAAAATTGACCAGTTTCTCCAGCGTTGACACCTGCTGTGTCTCCGCCATGTGCTCTCCCCACTGCACCGAAAGAGAAGGGGCGGGGAATAGTCTAGAAAACGTCAGATTCGGGCGGAGTTTCACGCATTCGCACTGTATATAAAACGCAACACGCGCGTGTCGTACGTATGATCTGTGAGCAGAGTGAGAAGCTGACACACCAATCGTGCAAACGAAGGTACAATTTTTAACTTGGTACATCCCTAGCCTATACTGCTTCTATATAGGCCTATGTTGGGACAAGATTAGGAGAGTTTAGCATGACATTATTATTAGCGTTTGTCTTGCAGACAAGATGGATCCCTTCAAGGAATCAAATTTTATGGGGCTATTCATTGATCTGCTCAGGGAGGTGCCCTGCCTGTGGCAGAAGAACATCCCTTTTATAAGGACCTAAGAAAGAGGAAGGCAGCGCTGGAGAAACTGCTTGCTTTGGTGAAGATCATGGTCCCCACGGCAGACATGACCTATGTGAAGGGCAAAATTGGTGCCCTGAGGAGTATATATCTCAGGGAGCGCAAGAAGCACCAGAATTCCCTGAGATCAGGAGATCCAGATGACATTTATGTCCCCAGGATGTTGTACTACGAGAGGCTGCATTTTCTGGCAACAGAAAAACAAAGAAAAGGCGCCTCTAAGTGTAGAATTAAAAGCTGTTTAATTTCCCCAAAACGGGTTAAAAACACTTACAAGATATGTAGACTGGCAGAGCATATCATTAATATCCATGTAGGTGGTCCGGCATGAATGCAGTGGTCACTGGCATATACCAGTTCTTTAGGCTGTGTGTGTCCAGTAGCAGGGAGGTCCAGGGGATGCCAACAGGAAAATCAGCAGGGAGCTCCAAGAGAACTGGCAGGCCAGCCCGCAATCACAGTCTCAAAACACGAGGATCCTGGAAGTGACGTCAGCGGCAGGAGACAATAACCAGCAACCAGCGTGGACCACAAACAGGAAGCAAAACAGGAAGCAGTCATCAAAGAGGGACGCGTTTCGGAACATCTCATTGGTTCCTTTATCAACCTCTCATTGGTTGATAAAGGAACCAATGAGATGTTCCGAAACACGTCCCTCTTTGATGACTGCTTCCTGTTTTGCTTCCTGTTTGTGGTCCACGCTGGTTGCTGGTTATTGTCTCTTGCCGCTGACGTCACTTCCAGGATCCTCGTGTTTTGAGACTGTGATTGCGGGCTGGCCTGCCAGTTCTCTTGGAGCTCCCTGCTGATTTTCCTGTTGGCATCCCCTGGACCTCCCTGCTACTGGACACACACAGCCTAAAGAACTGGTATATGCCAGTGACCACTGCATTCATGCCGGACCACCTACATGGATATTAATGATATGCTCTGCCAGTCTACATATCTTGTAAGTGTTTTTAACCCTTTTTGGGGAAATTAAACAGCTTTTAATTCTACACTTAGAGGCGCCTTTTCTTTGTTTTTCTGTTTCCTATTCAGAGATTGCTTCTCTCCATAAGTGCAGCCATAAGTGTGGAAGATACCCTATTATAGACTTTCTGGTTCCTAAAGACATCTGTTTTTTTGCTTGGTCCTGAAGTTCAGAGCGCCCTTACAAACTGTATCTGCATTTTCTGGCAGACCAGGGGGAACCCAGGCCACAACTCTACAGTCTTCCTTCAAGGCTTCCTTCAACCCCAGCTTAGGCTTCCAATGTCCAACCTGGGCCTTCCAGGCAGCAACATGTGGAGGGGCCCAGTTTGAGACAGGTATAGCATTGTTGAACATATTTCTTGTCGTACATTTAATGATGTTAGCTAGATGTTATTATTGATCAGTAAGTTGTGATTTAATAAAGTGATTTACATCTCAATAGACAGTAGTGACCAAAAATAATTGAGACAAGAATGAAAAATCTAGGCTCAGAATGATAGTCTGTTCTATTTGGTAACATTCAATTTGCAACAATCATGAGCACAAAATTGTGTGATTGATGACCAAACAAAATAAAACTATGTCCCATTTTCATACACAGGAAGACCTCAGCCGGGAGGAGGTTGTGGCAAGTGGCAGCCGGGAGGCCAACCATCGCACTCCTCCTGCCACAACTACAGGAGCCGAGCCACAGCCTGGAAGGAAGCCTGGAGGGAAGTGCCAAGGAAGACCAGAGAGTGATGGCCTGGGTTCAGTCTGGTCTGACAGAAGATGCAACCTCTTGTAGGACCACAGCCTGGGGACATAGATGGCATCTGCTCTTCCTGATCTCTTGGACTTCTGGACCAGACTGCTCTCCCTGAGATATGTACTCCTCAGGCCACCAATTTTGCATTTTCAAATTAGTTCATGTCTGCCCTGGGGGCCAAAGGCTAAGCCAAATTGACCAGTTTCTCCAGCGTTGCCTTCCTGTTTATTTGTTACTGACAACTAAATAAAGGTTTTTTTTTGGTTGAAGAAATACTTGCCTATATGTTTTACTTAAAAAAGGACAGTTTATTTGTGAGTAGGCAGGTACATTTCAAAAATACAAAGTCAAATGAATAACAAGGGGCACCAACACCAAACAACCTCCTCTAGATTAAAAAAGAAAACAATAAATTAAAAAGATAATAATGGTGTTGTGGTAAGTTGACACACAAAACACACAAAATGCAAAGATGAGCAAACTGTCAAAAAAGGAGATGTTGATTAAAAAAACCAACCACAAAATTATAAAAAAAAAAAAAAAGATTGGGGAGATGTGACGAATTAAAATATTTTATTGATGAAATGAGTAAAAAGAATAAAGAAATACGTTTGGGATTATCCGACAACACGATCCGATCGGACATTGTCCATCGGAATGTCCGACCGTGTGTACAAGGGCTTAGACACAAATCATTTTTTGTCCGGGAAGGAGGAGTGTTTATATTTTAGTAGGTGGGCTAAAAGGGAGGAAATAGCACTACAGGAAGTGATGAAAGGGAATAGAATACAAGGTCGGCAGTTTCAGGCTTCCTCGCCCGCAGATTTGAGGCGCCACTTTCTTGACCTCCAGCTAGAGATCCCTTCGTCCTCCCCTGAGGCTCCGTCCGGACCCCCCAGATCGGGACCTTCCAGACCACCCCGCCAGTCGTCACAGACCTCCCAGCGGTCCCAATCTGGATCCCAGGCTCTTCGGGACCTGCAAGCCCAAAGATTCCAGCCATCTGGTAAAGGATGAAGAGGTTTGCCCCCCATCTTTTTTTTCTCTTTTTTGTTGCCCTATCTCATCTGTTGACTACCAGCTCCCAAGCCGGGGG
This sequence comes from Lithobates pipiens, assembly GCF_037356315.1. Lineage (NCBI taxonomy): Eukaryota > Metazoa > Chordata > Amphibia > Anura > Ranidae > Lithobates > Lithobates pipiens. The sequence goes on along the minus strand of NW_027507789.1, from coordinate 78,356,284 downwards.
GACGTTACTTTATAAAAATTTTCTCTTTGGTACAGTTTTTTCCCCCCTTTTTTTTTTTCTCCTCCTGTGGCTCTCCACACGGAGTTCTGGTGAAATGCCACTGTAATTTGATATTGAACTGTTGCTTTAGCTCATAGGGGAATGCCCCGGGGCAGGCCGCCTTGTTGTTGTACTGGCGGCCGAGGGCGACACCGACACTAACGTTGCCACCCGGATGCCCACCAGCTCGATCCCCCCCTTTTTCCCTTTTTTGTTTTTTTTGGTTTTTCTCTTTTTTTGGCTCCCTGGTGGCTCTATCCGGGTGGGACTCTGGTAAGGGACTGCAGAAGGGGGTGGGGGGTGACGGATGGGAAGTTTCTCCCCCGCGGGTAGTTTACGGAGAGGCTAATTTTCCCGCATATCTAGACCTCTGGACCCCTCCCCCTTCCACTCAGGTGGGGGGGGGGGACGGAGGTTGTGGCTCGGCTGTGGGCGTTCGCCCGGCCTCCTGGGGGGTGGTGGCTTAGCTGTCCTCTCTGGGGGCTTGGGCGGACCCGTATGCCCGCCCCTTTGTGGGAAAGGTTCACCCATATTTCTTGCTGTATTTTTGTTATATTTAATCTGTTTTATGTTTCTATGTTTTTGTTAGTTCTACTCTATGTTCATTTAATAATACTGTTCTCATGTGTTTAATTTAGGCCGGTTGGTCCGATGGACCACTGCTCCCCTAGATGTGTGTACACTTGGCTGAGATGGGTTTCTCGGCCTTGGTCACACTCCTGAGTGGGCTGTTCAGCCCACGTTCATGTACATCTTTGAGCTCACTTTATCTGCCCTGTCGAGCTTGTTTTTCTTTTTCTGCTTTTTGTATCTCTTTTCTTTTCTCTCTCTTTTTTCCTTCTTGTCCTTCCCCTTCTTCCCCTCTCCTCCCACTCCTTCCCCCCTTCCCTCCGCTCCCTGGGGTGTGGGAACAGGAGATATGTTGTAGCAGACAGCCGCCATGATGGCACTTCATTGGCTTTCCCTGAATGTTCAGGGTATGAACTCCCCTCAAAAACGGATCAAAATATTTAAATACCTCCAGCATCTTAAAATTGGCATTGCATGTTTACAGGAAACACATTTTTCTTCTTCTTCTTTCCCCAAATATTTTCCTGCGCATTATCCCCAAGTTTACCTAGAAAATGGCCCTACCAAGCAGAAGGGGGTCCTTATCGCCATCCATAAATCGCTTCCGTTTCTTTGCAGTAAACAGCTAGCTGACCCCGACGGCAGGTACCTCCTGCTGCAGGGCACCGTCCAAGATAATGAGATTACCATTATGAGTTACTATGCCCCGAATCATAATCCTGGCCCCTTTCTGACCCATGTCTGTTCCCTGCTGCGGGCCCACCAGAGAGGTGTTCTCCTTTTGGCAGGTGACTCCAATGTGACGTTTAACCCTTCCATGGACAACCACCCGCCGGCCCCTAAATCCCCTTCCCCATCAGCTACGAAATTCCTGCAGGCCCTACAAAGCCATGATCTTATTGATGTCTGGCGGGAATACCACCCTACTGGCAGGGATTATACTCACTATTCCCACCCTCATCATTCCCATTCCAGAATTGATCACATGTTCTTGCCACGTAAGCATCTCCCTCTAGTAGCCTCTGTTTCCATCTTGATGGTCCCCTGGTCTGACCATGATCCAGTGTTAACCATCTGCCACTCCCTTTGTGTCAAGCCGCAGGGTGCCCCTTGGGTTATGAATGACTCTCTTCTTTCTCTGGAACCCATACTTGAGAGCCTCCACAAAGCCTCTGAGGATTACTTTAAAACGAATGTTGGCTCAGTGTCCTCCCCGGTGGTGCTCTGGGAGGCCTATAAAGCCGTCCTTCGGGGACAGGTCATTCGCATAGCGTCCCAGAGGAAGAGGGAGAGGGCCCAGACCCGCTGTAGGCTTGAGGAAAGGTTGGAGGCTCTCTCCACAACTTTTAAACACTCCCCCTCTCTAGCAAACCGTAGGCTATTGGACAAAGCTCGTGTGGACCTGGATCTATGCCTCACGGACGATGCAGAACGCACCCTCCGTTGGGCTCGTCAGAAGTGGTACGCCAGGGCAAACAAACCCAGTGCTATGTTGGCTAGGAGGTTGCGGACCTTCACTCCGAAAATTTCAGCCCATCACTCTGTGCACCCGCCATAACACTCTGACGGGTAACCCCCGACTAGTATTAGAAGAATTTCGATATCGTCTGGCCAAACTTTATTCCGCCCCGACTCCAACCTCCGCTCTGGACCTGGGTGCTTTCCTAAAGGAGTTATCCTTGCCTTCCTTAACGGATCCTCAGATGTCGCTTATGGACCGGGACATACAGGTCTCAGAGGTCCTGCAGTGCATTAAAGAATTGAAGGTGGGGAAGCGCCCGGGCCCGGACGGTTTCACCGCTTTGTATTACCGCAAGTTGGCTGCGGTGCTGGCCCCCCACTTGGCGGCTGTGTATAATGCGGTGAAGGGAGGTCACTCTCTCACCACTGATGTTAACGGCAAATGTGGTAATGATCCCCAAGCCGGATAGGGACCTTTCTTCTTGGGCCAACTTCCGGCCAATTTCCCTGATCAATATCGACGTGAAAATATTAACAAAAATCCTAGCTACTCGTCTGAATTCCTACCTCCCCCGACTCATCAAAAAAGACCAAGTGGGTTTTGTCCCCCGGAGACAGGCTGGTGATGCCATTAGACGGCTAGTACAAGTCCAACATCTGGCGCACACTAGGTCTCTGGAGACCATGTTTCTCTCCTTAGACGTGACCAAGGCCTTTGATACCCTGTCTTGGTCCTACCTGATGCGGGAACTTACCAACTATGGCTTTGGGGCGTCCTTTATGGGCTGGATTTCGGCTATCTATGACTCTCCACAGGCCAAGGTGCGCTATTATGGTTATGACTCGCCGGTCTTCCCCATACGTAGGGGCACTCGCCAGGGATGCCCACTCTCTCCACTAGTATTTATTTTAGCATTGGAACCCCTGGCGGAAGCAATTCGGTCACATGCGGACATTTCAGGAGTGGAGGTTGCGGGCACAATGCATAAACTGTCACTGTTCGCAGATGACATTCTGCTGACGCTCACGAACCCCAGGCTTTCCCTTCCCAATTTGTTCTCTCTGTTGGATTCCTTCGCTGCGCTGTCTGGTCTGGCAGTTAACCCAGCGAAATCTAGGGTGATGTCCATCAACCTACAACCCGCTGAAATTGAATCTTTACAGGCCGCATTCCCTTTTCAGTGGACATCCACTTTGCCGTACTTGGGAATCAGACTTTCACCTAAATACTCAGATCTTTACCAGGCAAATTACCCCCTTTATTTCGGAAATTGACGGGTTTGCTTGACTCTTGGTCAACTCTCCCAATCTCATGGTTTGGCAGGATAGCGGCGGTGCGTATGACTTATCTTCCAAAATTATTATATTATTTTCGGGTGTTGCCGGTTCCCGTACCCCTTCATGTACTTAGAATCCACCAACGCAAAATCATGCGCTTTATCTGGGGCTCTTCGAAGCCTCGGATTAAAAAGCAGGTTCTTTATGCCCGTAAGGCTAATGGTGGTTTTTCTGTCCCTAATTTGTATGCATATTATACGGCAGCAGGTATCGCCCCCCCTGACCCGCCTACATGAACGTCATCAAATGCCCCTCTGGGCAATTCTTGATATGGTGGAATCCCATCCGATTCCATTAGCATCCCTTCCCTGGCTCCCGAAAGTGCAACGCCCACCGAACATAGGCCCAGGCTTGGCCCATTCCCTTCGCCTCTGGGATTCGGTGAAATACTCTGCAGGTCTCCAATCTCCCCATCTCCCGCTACTTCGTTTTCTACACTGCCCCCTATTCCCGCCAGGCTGTGATAACCCCGGTCAGTTTGTGTGGTGGACAGATCATGGTTTTGTAGATGTCCATTGCTTGCTCACCCAGACTAAAATTATCCCTTTTGCAGCCCTCCGGTCATCCCATGATATTCCCCTCAGGGAATTTTATACTTACCTCCAACTTAGGCACTTCCTTCACCAACTGATTGGGCCCCAATCGGCTCCCTACACACTGTCCCCTTTTGAGAGCCTTTGTAGATCTCGGCTCCACGCTCCAGGGTTGATCTCCCTCATCTATACAGCTATTTTAACATCTACAAAGCCGCCACTCCGACCCTATCACCTTCAATGGGAGGCTGAACTAGGTAAACAGCTTGACCCGGAGGACTGGCAGGCCATGACCAGGGCGCTGCCTACATGTTCCAGAAATGTTCTCTTTCTGGAGAACGCGTATAAGGTATTCTATAGGTGGTATTACACCCCTTCGAGGCTGGCGGCATTTATTCCGTCTTGCTCCCCCCTATGTTTCCGTGGATGCTTGCAGGAGGGCACTATGGCTCACATCTGGTGGACCTGCCCCAGGGTGACTAGACTTTGGGTCAGAATATATGCTCTACTTCGTACACTCTCTCATGTAGATATTAGGAGAGACCCTTTTGAGGCCCTCTTGTGGAAACCGATTGCAGAACTCCTGCGTCCGGAGCGTCAGCTAGCTGCGCATCTCTTTACTGCAACCAAACTCACCATAGCAAGGGCCTGGAAGACTCCGGTTCTTAGCTATGAGGCTGTTAAGAACTGCATGAATGATATAATGGTGAACGAAAAACTGACGGCGATAACATCAGACACCCATGCTAAATTTCTTCGGGTCTGGCAGCCCTGGGTGGCTTATACCCGCCCATCCAGATTTGATCCGGTACTCCTCTCCCTTTGATCGTTGGATGTCCCCTCCACTCCAGGGACCCGCTCCCCCCTCTTCCCTTCCTCTTCCTCTCCCCCCCCGTCTTTATCCCTTTTCTTTCTTTCCGCCCCTTTCTCTCTCTCTTTCCTGTTTCTCTATTGCTATCTCTTTTCTCATTTCTTCCCTTCTCTTATCACATCTGTCTCGCAGTGCACTCAGGCTGCTCACTGGCATCTATGACCACTAGCGGGGGTTTCTTCTTATTCCCCTTCTGAAAGCAGCCCAACTCCGTCTGTTTGCGGTGTAAGAGTTTTTGTTTTTTGTTTTGTTTTTTACCTGTTGTGTGGTTTTCAGATATTGGCACCTCATCGCATAATTGAACTCTGTCCGTCCCTATGCCCCTTTAGCTTTGCTCTATGGGGTGTGGCTGCGTGTTGCGACCAATTTAGATGCTCCTATGTGACTATTTTAGGCCGGACACGAGTCCACCATTGTTATGTCCCTATGTAACTCTTCACATGTCTTTGTACTATTATTGGCAGATTTATGCTATCTTTGTATTGTCTCACTGATGTGAAATTTTTTCAATAAACCTTTTGTAAAAGAAAGGGAATAGAAAATACACTTATAGCGAAATTATACAGGAATGGGGACACAAAACACTAGAAAAATGGAGATATATGCAAATTCAACACTTCGCACAAGCTCTACCACGGCCACTATGAGGTAGGAGACAACTGAGACCATTAGAGAAATTGCTGAAGTCACCTCAAAGTCTAGAGAGAAGGATATCAAAAATATACAAAATATTAAGGAGGGAGGCAGATCATAAGTATCCAGCTTATCTGGGAAAATGGAAAAGGGAGATAGGCCCCCTAAGAAACGACAAGCATAGGAACAAGATAATTAGGCTGACTCACTGAAATGTCTTACAAGCTGCTTGCCAGGTGGTATGTGACCCCCCAGAGAGCACACAGTTTAAGAGGAGATGTCCCGTCAACTTGTTGGAGGGGTTGCACCACACTGGGGACTTTTGCACACCTAAAATACAATCCTACTGGGATAAAATAATACAAACAGGGGGGCGTGGCTTGGCAATGCACTAGAGCAGACGTGTGCTCCGTGAGCTCCGGTGCAGACACAACTATTTCAGCTTCATTATCGAGATTCCCTCACGGTCCTCTTACCCGAAGATGGGACGGAGGACAGGCAAGTCCCTACCCAAGAAAGGTGCTTCCACTGGGTCCATTAAGGAGGTTCCTTTCCGCGGAACCCGAGGATGCGGAGGAGCAAGACGGCCTAGCCTCCTCGCGCCCGCCCTATGGCCGAATGACGGCAGTAGAGCAGGCGCCTTCGTCCGGGTTGTCGTCCCTGGACGGCGTGATGTTTACTTCCGCAATGCGCGCCGCCGCGGGCGCGCATCGCGGAAGTTCTGTGTTCGCCGTGTCCCCCGGGGACAGGCAAACACAGATCGCTGTAAACGGCCAATCACAGCGGCCGTTTACAGCGTGATCGGCGTATCCAATGGGAGATGATCTCATATGTTTACATATGAGATCATCTCTCAGCGCCGCTCTCCTTCCTCGCACAGACAGTGCGAGAGGGGAGAGATGAACGGCTGCAGCGGCAGCCGTTCTGACTGTGAAAGAAAAAAAAGTAAAAAAATAAAATAAAGTGCCATCCTCCCCTAGCAGTGCCATCCTCCCCTAGCAGTGCCATCCACCCCCAGCAGTGCCATCCGCCCCAGTGCCATCTGCCCCAGTGCCATCTGCTCCAGTGCCATCCGCCCCAGTGCCATCCACCCCAGTGCCACCTGCCCCCAGTGCCATCCACCCCAGTGCTACCTGCCCCCAGTGCCATCCACCCCAGTGCTACCTGCCCCCAGTGCCATCCACCCCAGTGCTACCTGCCCCCAGTGCCATCCACCCCAGTGCTACCTGCCCCCAGTGCCATCCACCCCAGTGCTACCTGCCCCCAGTGCCATCCACCCCAGTGCTACCTGCCCCCAGTGCCATCCACCCCAGTGCCACCTGCCCCCAGTGCCACCTGCCCCCAGTGCCACGTGTCATCAGTGCCACGTGTCGTCAGTGCCACGTGTCGTCAGTGCCACATAGTGCCATCTGTCATCAGTGCCATGTATCAGTGCCATTTGTCATCAGTGCCACCTGTCAGTGTCACGTGCCATCTGTTGTCAGTGTCACGTGTCATCAATGCCACTTATCAGTGCCATCTGTCATCAGTGTCACGCGTCATTGGTGCCACGTATTAGTGCCATCTGTCACCGGTGGCACGTATTAGTGCCACGTATTAGTGCCACGTATTAGTGCCACGTGCCATCAGTGCCACGTATTAGTGCCACGTGTCATCAGTGCCACGTATTAGTGCCACGTGTCATCAGTGCCACATATTAGTGTCATCTGTCATCAGTGCCACATATTAGTGCCATCTGTCATCAGTGCCACGTGTCATCAGTGCCACGTATAAGTGTCATCATTGCCACGTATCAGTGCCATCTGTCATCAGTGTCACGTGTCATTGTCCTGGTATTTCAAAAGTGTAATAAATAGTCAACAAGTTAGATGTGTAATTTATGCTTCTAGAACACGTGATGGCGCTCCCTGCATGTTGGGCCTCTCTATGTGGCCAGGCTGTGAAAAAGTCCCACACATGTGGTATTGTAATATTCAGGAGGAGTAGCAGAATTTTTTGGGGGGTGTCATTTGTGGTATACACATGCCACGTGAGAGAAATAACCTATTACAATGACAATTTTGTGGAGAAAAATAAAAAAAATGAAAAATCTTCATTTTGCAAAGAATTGTGGGAAAAAAATGACAACATCAAAAAGCTCACCATGCCTCTTACTAAATACCTTGGAATGTCTACTTTCCAAAAAGGGGTCATTTGGGGGGTATTTGTACTTTTCTGACTTGTTCGGGTCACAAGAAGCGAGATAGGCCACCAGTACATCAGATGTGATCAATTTTGTGCGATTCGCACCACAGCTTGTAGACGCTCTAACTTTCACAAAGACCAAATAATATCCACTAATTTGGGTTATTTTTACCAAAGATATGTAGCAGTATAAATTGTGACCAAAATTTATGAAGAAAAATTAATAATTTGCATAATTTTGTCACAGAAACAAAGAAATATGCGTTTTTTTTCAAAATTTTCGGTCTTTTTTCATTTATAGCGCAAAAAATAAAAACCCCAGAGGTGATCAAATACCACCAAAAGAAAGCTCTATTTGTGGGAAAAAAAGGACAAAAAATTCATTTGGGTACAGTGTTGCATGACTGAGTAATTGTCATTCAAATTGTGAGAGCACCGAAAGCTGAAAATTGGTCTGGGCAGAATGGTGTTTAAGTGCCCAGTAAGCAAGTGGCTAGGCTGATCATCACGCTGCACGTTGATGGGAGTGGACCCCGCCTCCCGCGATAGGCCGGAATGCAGACCGCGCTCACCTGAATCCTCCACTGACTCGGGAGAGGAGGAGGGCCTGCCTGGCTCAGCCGGACCGGCGACTAAGGTGAGCGACCTTCCAACCAAGTCTGACTTGGCTTCTATGTTGCTGAACCTGGAACCGGTCATTAAGAAAGAGGTCTCCGCAGTCCGATCGAATCTGTCTCAGGTACTACTGAGGGTAGAGGAATCTGAACAGCGCTTGAACCGCCATGCGAGTGCCATTAGGACATTGCAGACGACCACCCGCCAGCTCGCCATTGCACACCAGACGACCCTCTAAAAAAAAAAAAAAAAATCGAGGACCAGGAGAACCGCAACAGGCGTAATAACGTCCGGATTAGAGGCCTACCAGAAGCGACCGGAGACGATGACCTACTACCGTCCATCAGAGGCCTTTTTAACAGCCTCCTAGGCCAAGCGGCGGATGCCCCCTTAAAAATCGACCGGGTGCATAGAGCCCTCCGCCCTCGCAACATCACCACTGACACCCTGTGGGATGTCATTTGCAGGGTCCACCATTACCCTGAGAAGGAGATGATAATGTAGAAGGCCAGGGGCGCCACACCATTTGACTTTGACGGTGCGATGCTCTCCTTTTTCCCTGATCTGGAGAGGGAGACCCTGGACAGACGCAGGGCCCTGCGTCCCCTCACGGAACTGCTTCGGGTGGCCTCCATCAAATACAAATGGGGCTTTCCAGCAGCCCTGATCGCCTCAACAGATGGCAGAACCGCGATCCTCTGCTTCCCAAAGGACCTGGCTAGGTTCTGCAAGGACCTAAACATCTCTGTCCCGGACCTGCCTGGCTGGCAGGATGGCATCCCACCCTTACCTGGCGTCTCCGACCACGGATGGCAGAGAGCGGGCCGTAAACAACGCACCTCCAACCAAGATCACCAACCTTGAACCCACAGAGAATCATGCCGTTTGCTTACCCAACCGGAGCGGATTTCTTGGCTGCTACGGCAGGTGTACCCCCCCCTTTTTCTCAATTTTTTTTTCTGTTGATCCCCCCTCCTTTTTACCCAGGATTGTCTTGCTGCCCTAGGGGAAATGACAACTGCTGAGCGTGTCACATCCTCCCTGCCCTGAACATATGATAAGCTGGACTGGTCACGGCGGCTGCTTGACCTTGCTAATAGGCGGGTAGGTTATTGATTGACTGACCACTGCTCCCCTGGGCTCAATTGGGGGTCCCTGCCCGAGGTTGGACATTAGGCTCTTTTTGTTTGGCACACACTTCTTCTGGATCTTCTAAGATGTCAGAAATGGCATATAAACTGTTAACTAGATGGCACTACACGCCTGTGGTACTACATAGGTTTTTCCCCCAAAACCAACAGGCCCTTATAAAAGGACAATTACGCCCCACCTCCTTAATGCGGCAAAAACCCTCATTCCGCAATTTTGGAAAATGAGGAAGATCCCAACGCGCCGACGTTGGGTAATTAAAGTAGATCACACTTATTACATGGAGGACTTGACTCTCTCCCTCCGTGGTAAAGCCGATCTAGCAAAGAAAATTTGGGCCTGTTGGGTTGTCTTCAAATACTCTACTAATTATGCAAATATAATGTCTCAACCGTTGTAATCCTAATACGTAAGGTTCTTACTAAGATTTTGGGGATAGTTACAAAGGCGGACCTGAACTCCCTTCCCCCCCCCCACTCCTCGTCCACTTCTATGTTCTTCTGTCTCTGTTCTATCTCTATCTACTGTACTTTCTTTCTCAAAATTTGGAAGGAAGGATGTACTCTTTATTGACACAGAGATCTGAGAGTCCCAGCTAGGACGGTTTGTAGTAATAACTTTGGTTTTATGATTTTGAGGACTTACAGGTGGTACATGTTCGTAAACCAACCTCTGCTGCTTTGTCTTTCGTGTGTTGGACCTTGTTTAGAACAATAGCTGCCAATAGCGCATTATTGATGTCCCACGAGCTGGTTCATATGTTTTATTTTATTGTACATGCTTCTTCTCTTCAATAAACATTGATTAAACAAAAAAAAATAATAGAAACAATATTTCTTATAACAGGGCAAAGAATTGAAAAACATCCATGGGTATGCTTGTTCCATGACTCAGAGAAGGAGGATGTCCAATATAAATTGACACTAACCCCATACTTATTAAATGCAACCAAGGCCTTGATCCCACGCCTCTGGAAAACCCAGCAGGCTCTGACAATAAAAGAGTGGATTGAGTGGACAAGAGTCATAGAAGAGTCTATACATATGACCAAAGAAACAGGGGAAAAATATCAAAGGGTATGGCAACAGTGGCTGGTATTTATGAAAACAGAGAGATACCTGCGATTATTAGAGGGTTAACATCGACAGAGAGGGAAGTGAGTGAGACAAGGGGAGTGTTGGGTATATTATATAATTTATTTTTTCTTTATACTTTGGGATTTTGGGAGGGGGGGGGTAAAGAAAAGGTGTGTCACATGTAAACGTAATAGTGAACATGAATCTTTAAGATGTGCGGTCAAAAGAAAGCATTTGTATAACTGAGTTAAATATTAAAATGAAGAATATACAAAAAAAAAAAAAAAAAAGAAACCCATCTGTGCTCTGAATCAGCCACAAATCTCTTAATAGTATGATGATCACGCTTAAGTTTTTGTGAAATATCTAATGTTTTCTTACCTCGTCCAAGGCATTGAACTATTTCGCTCTTTTCTTCAGTAGAGAGATCCTTTTTCTTTCCCATATTGCTTAAAAATTGTGTTCTGCTTAATAATGTGGAACATCCTCCTTTAGTAGTTTTTCCTTTAATTGGGCTCCCCTGGCAATTAAATTATCACAGGTGTCCGCGATTGTTTTCAGTGATCAAAAGAGCCCTGAGACACAACGGCATCCATGAGTTAAACTGAAAAACAAAATATTTAATCTTTTTGACACTGAAATAGAATTTGCATAATAATTTGGAAGGGGGGGGGGGGGGGGTATTTTACGAAAGGCAAATCTACTTTGCACTGCAAGTGCACTTGAAAGTGCACTGAAGATGCACTTGGAAGTGCAGTCACTCTAAATCTAAGGGGTAGATCTGAAATGAGTGGAAGCTCTGCTGATTTTATCATCCATTTATGTGCAAGCTAAAATGCTGTTTTTTTTATTTTCCTTGCATATCCCCCCCTCGGATCTACAGCGAGTTTATTTCCAAGTGCACTTTCTTTTTCAAATGTTTTTATTGAGATTTTTAGCAGAGTTAGTTACAACAAGGGTTACAAAACAAAAAAAATAATATATAGTAATAAAAGTAACATAACACAGTATAATGTAGTGACAGGGTTTTCTCAGCACAATATAGCATAGAAACAAATAGTCCACAATAAAGAATAAAAGTAGTATTCCCAAGTATCTAATATTCATAGTTATAAAGGGACTCGAACAAGAGTAAGTCTCTTAGAACTTGTATAATAAAGTCCGTAATATAATTATTGTAAGATTTATAAATAGCAATATGGATAATGGCCACTTCTGGACCCCAAGACACCCCTCACAGGGATCTATCTGTGTCTTGGAGTACCTAGGCCAACATCCTAAAGGAAATTCAAACACAGTAGTTATCTTTTATGAAGGAAAATAAAGATCTATTCTTACTCCGCAGCTCAATTCAGATAAACAGACATGTGATATATTTGTCACTTTGTTATGAAATTATTTTTAAAGTCATCCAAAAAAATATTAAAACGCACAGGAGTTCTTTCTTCTATATGATTAAAGAATCAGCATTATCTAAATTGTGGAAGTATAATTTTTGTACCATGTACTCCAAGGTTCCCATAGTTGTTGTTCCTTAATATATAGGGATTTGTCATTAGGAAATAATTTGTAGGAGTGGTGAAGTTGGGTTAATTCTATAACTTCTGTCATAGTAGGAAGAGAGTCAGTTTTCCATTTTCTAGTTATGGATAGTCTCGCAGCTAAAAGTATATGTGTTACTACTTTACGATATTGTTTGGGAATCGTATGTAAATTCATATTCAGAATGGCTAGTTCTGGTGAAAGTTGAAGGACAATACCTGTTACGGAAGTGAGTAAATGGGAGATTGCCTGCCAGTAGTTATGTAAGCTTGGGCAGTCCCACATAATATGAAATAGGGTCCCCAATTGGGTACAATTTCTCCAGCAATTAGGTGACGAGTTCCCCTTGAATTTTGCTAGGATATGTGGAGTCAGGTATTGTCTTTGAACAATTTTTTGTGCCAATTCCCATAGTGTAACACATGCAGTGGCCCTATATATGCTTCGTAGGGAAGCCATCCATTGTTTAATTGAAAAGTCTTGCCCCAAATCTTGTTCCCATTTAACCTCCTCCCACCCGCCCTATAGCCGAATGACGGCCTTAGAGCAGGCGGGTTCCTTCGCCTGGCCGTCCCTGGACGGCCTGGTGTTTACTTCCGCAATGCGCGCCGCCGGGGGCGCGCATCGCGGAAGTATTGTATTCGCCGTGTCTCCCGGAGACAGGCAAATACAGATCGCCGTGAACGGCCAATCAAAGCGGCCGTTCACAGCGCGATCGCAGCTGCCAATGGGAGATGATCTCATATGTAAACATATGAGATCATCTCCCATTGCAGTGTCTCTCCCTCCTCACACAGAGACAGCGTGTGAGGAGGGAGAGCGATCTGTGTGTCAGCCCCAGTGCCAGTGTCAGCCCCAGTGCCGGTGCCATCTGTCAGCCCAGTGCCATCTGTCAGCCCAGTGCCATCTGCCAGTAGTGCCAGTGCCGCCAGTGCCACCTGCCAGCGCCTGCCGTCAGCCCCAGTGCCGTCAGCCCCAGTGCCGCCAGCGCCACCTGCCAGCGCCAGTGCCACCTGCCAGCGCCACCTGCCAGCGCCAGTGCCACCCGTCAGCCCCAGTGCCGCCCGTCAGCCCCAGTGCCGCCAGTGCCGTCAGCCCCAGTGCCGCCAGTGCCGTCAGCCCCAGTGCCACCTGCCAGTGCCACCTGCCAGCACCAGTGCCACCTGCCAGCGCCAGTGCCATCCGTCAGCCCCAGTGCCACCTGCCAGTGCCACCTGCCAGTGCCACCTGCCAGTGCCACCTGCCAGCGCCAGTGCCGCCAGTGCCACCTGCCACCACCAGTACCGCCAGTGCCAGTGCCACTTGCTAGTGCCACCTGCCACTGCCACCTGCCAGCGCCATCCGTCAGCCCCAGTGCCATCCGTCAGCCCCAGTGCCGCCAGCCCCAGTGCCGCCAGTGCCACGTGCCAGTGCCATGTGCCAGTGCCACCTGCCAGCGCCAGTGCCACCTGCCAGCCCCAGTACCATCCGTCAGCCCCAGTGCCATCCGTCAGCCCCAGTGCCACCTGCCAGTGCCACCTGCCAGCGCCACCTGCCAGCGCCACCTGCCAGCGCCACCTGCCAGCCCCATTTCCCCGAGCAATTAGCCAGAGCAATTAGCCAGCACCATCTGCCAGTGCCAGCCCCAGTGCCAGCCCCAGCCCCATCTGCCAGCCCCATCTGCCAGCCCCATCTGCCATCTGCCTCCAGTGCCACGTGTCGTCAGTGCCACGTGGGGTCACTTTGTGGGCATTTCCATTGTCCTGGTGCTCCAGGGCCTTCAAAACTGTAATAGGTGGTTGAGATATAAGATGTGTAATTTATGCTCCTAGAACGCCTGATGGTGCTATTTCAATATTGGGCCTCTGTATGTGGTCAGGCTGTGTAAAAGTCTCACACATTTGGTATCGTTATACTCAGGAGTAGTAGAACGTATTTTGGGGTGTCATTTTTGCTATGTACATGCTATGTGTTGGAAATATCTTATAAATGGACAACTTTGCGTAAAAAAAAATGCGTTTTCATATTTTTTCCACATTTTCCCAAAACTTCTGGAAAAAAAAATGAACCATTCAAACGACTCATTATGCCTCATAGATTATACGTTGGGGTGTTAGCTTTCCAAAATGGGGTCACTTTGTGGGCATTTCCATTGTTCTGGTGCTCCAGGGCCTTCAAAAATGTAATAGGTGGTTGAGAAATGAAATGTGTAATTTATGCTCCTAGAACGCCTGATGGTGCTATTTCAATATTGGGCCTCTGTATGTGGCCAGGCTGTGTAAAAGTCTCACACATTTGGTATCGCAATACTCAGAAGGAGTAGCAGAACATATTTTGGGGTGTCATTTGTAGTATACACATGCCATGTGAGAGAAATAACCTATTACATTGAAAATTTTGTGAGAAAAAAAAAAATCTTCATTTTGCAAAGAATTGTGGGAAAAAGATGACATCAAAAACCTCACCATGCATCTTAGTAAATACCTTGGAATGTCTACTTTCAAAAAAGGGGTAATTTGGGGGGTATTTGTACTTTCCTGACTTGTTCGGGTCGCAAGAAATTAGATAGGCCACCAGTACATCAGGTGTGATCAATTTTGTGCGATTCGCACCACAGCTTGTAGACTAACTTTCACAAAGACCAAATAATATCCACTAATTTGGGTTATTTTTACCAAAGATATGTAGCAGTATAAATTGTGGCCAAAATTTATGAAAAAAAAATTATAATTTGCAAAATTTTATCACAGAAACAAAGAAATATGCGTTTTTTTTTTAAATTTTCGGTCTTTTTTCATTTATAGCGCAAAAAATAAAAACCCCAGAGGTGATCAAATACCACCAAAAGAAAGCTCTATTTGTGGGAAAAAAAGGACACAAAATTAATTTGGGTACAGTGTTGCATGACTGAGTAATTGTCATTCAAAATGTGAGAGCACCAAAAGCTGAAAATTGGTCTGGTCAGGAAGGGTGTTTAAGTGCCCAGTAAGCAAGTGGTTAAGGAAGGAAGGTAGTTTGCTGAGTATGTTTTTTTCCCCTAGAATTGGGTATATTGTAGCTACTCCTTTCTGTGAGGTGGCATGGTTATTGAGGAAAGACCATATTTTAACCGGGATTGAAGCTCTGAGTTGTGGATTGTGTAGCAGACACTTTTCTATTTGAATATATGTAGATCGCTCAGAATTCGGAAGCTGTAATTCATTACTTAACTGAGAAAAAGACTTTAAAGCGGGAGTCCGCCGGGAATCCGCGTTTTTTTGTTTTTTTTTTAAAGCCAGCAGCTACAAATACTGCAGCTGCTGACTTTTAAAATAGTGACACTTACCTGTCCAGCGCGCCCGCGATGTCGGCACCCGAAGCCGATCTCTTGATCGTCTCTCGGGTGCTGCCACCGCCATCTTGGGTATGGGAATCAGGAAGTTGGGGCCTTTCAGCTTCATTTCCCGGTTCCCTACTGCGCATGCGCGAGTCACGCTGCGCAATAAGGATGGACCCGCTGCCTCTGGGAGCTGTGTGTTTCCCAGCAGGCAGCGGGGGACTTTCAGAAAGGGGCGTAATCTACGCCCCTTTCCGCAGAGAGCTATCCCGGAAGTGGGTGCAGATACCTGTACTGTACAGGTACCTGCACCCCCCTCCCCCCTGAAAGGTGGCAATTGTGGCGCCGGAGGGGGGGAGGGTTCCGATGAGCGGAAGGTCCACTTTAGGGTGGACCTCCGCTTTAATGAGCCCTGTTGGAAGAAGGAACCAAGTTTGATATCCCGACCCAAATTCCAGTCGTGTATTTGTACGCCAGGAATTAATGTTGGTATGATTGTTAGAGGAGGGTTTAACACCGTGATTGGAGTTTTATCCCATTTGTACAGGTCCTTCTCAAAAAATTAGCATATTGTGATAAAGTTCATTATTTTCTGTAATGTACTGATAAACATTAGACTTTCATATATTTTAGATTCATTACACACAACTGAAGTAGTTCAAGCCTTTTTTTGTTTTAATATTGATGATTTTGGCATACAGCTCCTGAAAACCCAAAAATCCTATCTCAAAAAATTAGCATATTTCTTCCGACCAATAAAAGAAAAGTGTTTTTAATACAAAAAAATTCAACCTTCAAATAATTATGTTCAGTTATGCACTCAATACTTGGTCGGGAATCCTTTTGCAGAAATGACTGCTTCAATGCGGCGTGGCATGGAGGCAACCAGCCTGTGGCACTGCTGAGGTGTTATGGAGGCCCAGGATGCTTCGATAGCGGCCTTAAGCTCATCCAGAGTGTTGGGTCTTGCGTCTCTCAACTTTCTCTTCCCAATATCCCACAGATTCTCTATGGGGTTCAGGTCAGGAGAGTTGGCAGGCCAATTGAGCACAGTAATACCATGGTCAGTAAACCATTTACCAGTGGTTTTGGCACTGTGAGCAGGTGCCAGGTCGTGCTGAAAAATGAAATCTTCATTTCCATAAAGCTTTTCAGCAGATGGAAGCATGAAGTGCTCCAAAATCTCCTGATAGCTACAGTGGTGTGAAAAAGTGTTTGCCCCCTTCCTCATTTCCTGTTCCTTTGCATGTTTGTCACACTTAAGTGTTTCGGAACATCAAACCAATTTAAACAATAGTCAAGGACAACACAAGTAAACACAAAATGCAATTTGTAAATGAAGGTGTTTATTATTAAAGGTGAAAAAAAATCCAAACCATCATGGCCCTGTGTGAAAAAGTGATTGCCCCCTAAACCTAATAACTGGTTGGGCCACCCTTAGCAGCAACAACTGCAACCAAGCGTTTGCGATAACGTGCAATGAGGCTTTTACAGCGTCCTGGAGGAATTTTGGCCCACTCATCTTTGCAGAATTGTCCTAATTCAGTTACATTAGAGGGTTTTCGAGCATGAACGGCCTTTAAGGTCATACCACAACATCTCAATAGGACTCAGGTCAGGACTTTGGCTAGGCCACTCCAAAGTCTTCATTTTGTTTTTCTTCAGCCATTCGGTGGTGGACTTGCTGGTGTGTTTAGGATCATTGTCCTGCTGCAGAACCCAAGTTCGTTTCAGCTTGAGTACACGAACAGATGGTCGGACATTCTCCTTCAGGATCTCTTGGTAGACAGCAGAATTCATAGTTCCTTTTATCACGGCAAGTCTTCCAGGTCCTGAAGCAGCAAAACAGCCCCAGACCATCACACTACCACCACCATATTTTACTGTTGGTATAATGTTCTTTTTATGAAATGCAGTGTTCCTTCTACGCCAGATATACTTGGACACACACCTTCCAAAGAGTTCCACTTTTGTCTCATCGGTCCACAGAATGTTGTCCCAAAAGTCTTGGGGATCATCAAGATGTGTTGTGGAGAAATTGAGACGAGCTTTGATGTTCTTTTTGCTCAGCAGTGGTTTTCCCCTTGGAACTCTGCCATGCAGGCCATTTTTGCCCAGTCTTTTCCTGATGGTGGAGGCATGAACGCTGACCTTAACTGAGGCAAGTGAGGCCTGCAGTTCCTTGGACGTTGTTGTGGGGTCTTTTGTGACCTCTTGGATGAGTCGTCGCTGCGCTCTTGGGGTAATTTTGGGCGGCCGGCCACTCCTGGGAAGGTTCACCACTGTTCCATGTCTTCGCCATTTGTGGATAATGGCTCTCATTGTGGTTCACTGGATTCCCAAAGCTTTGGAAATGGCTTTATAACCCTTTCCAGACTGATAGATCTCAATTACTTTCTTTCTCAATTGTTCCTTAATTTCTTTGGGTCTCGGCATGATGTGTAGCTTTTAAGGATCTTCTGGTGGACCTTACTGTGTCAAGCAGCTCCTATTTAAGTGATGCCTTGATTGTGAACAGGTGTGGCAATAATCAGGCCTGGGTGTGGCTAGAGAAATTGAACTCAGGTGTGGACAACCACAGTTATAGTATGTTTTAACAAGGGGGGCAATCACTTTTTCACACAGGGCCATGATGGTTTGGATTTTTTTTTCACCTTTAATAATAAACACATTCATTTACAAATTGCATTTTGTGTTTACTTGTGTTGTCCTTGACTATTGTTTAAATTGGTTTGATGTTCCGAAACACTTAAGTGTGACAAACGTGCAAAAGGAACAGGAAATGAGGAAGGGGGCAAACACTTTTTCACACCACTGTAGCTGTATTGACCCTGCCCTTGATAAAACACAGAGGACCAACACCAGCAGCTGACATGGCACCCCAGACCATCACTGACTGTGGGTACTTGACACTGGACCTCAGGCACTTTGGCATTTCCCTCTCCCCAGTCTTCCTCCAGACTCTGGCACCTTGATTTCCGAATGACATGCAAAATTTGCTTTCATCCGAAAAAAGTACTTTGGACCACTGAGCAACAGTCCAGTGCTGCTTCTCTGTAGCCCAGGTCAGGCGCTTCTGCCGCTGTTTCTGGTTCAAAAGTGGCTTGACCTGGGGAATGCGGCACCTGTAGCCCATTTCCTGCACACGCCTGTTCACGGTGGCTCTGGGTGTTTCTACTCCAGACTCAGTCCACTGCTTCCGCAGGTCCTCCAAGGTCTGGAATCGGTCCTTCTCCACAATCTTCTTCAGGGTCCGGTCACCTCTTCTCGTTGTGCAGCGTTTTCTGCCACACTTTTTCCTTCCCACAGACTTCCCACTGAGGTGCCTTGATACAGCACTCTGGGAACAGCCTATTCGTTCAGAAATTTCTTTCTGTGTCTTACCCTCTTGCTTGAGGGTGTCAATGATGGCCTTCTGGACAGCAGTCAGGTCGGCAGTCTTACCCATGATTGCGGTTTTGAGTAATGAACCAGGCTGGGAGTTTTTAAAAGCCTCAGGAATCTTTTGCAGGTGTTCAGAGTTAATTAGTTGATTCAGATGATTAGGTTAATAGCTTGTTTAGAGAACCTTTTCATGATATGCTAATTTTTTGAGATAGGAATTTTGGGTTTTCATGAGCTGTATGCCAAAATCATCAATATTAAAAAACAAGAAAAGGCTTGAACTACTTCAGTTGTGTGTAATGAATCTAAAATATATGAAAGTCTAATGTTTATCAGTACATTACAGAAAATAATGAACTTTATCACAATATGCTAATTTTTTGAGAAGGACCTGTATGTGATGATTCTCTGCCAAGAGTGTAGCGTCGCTTTCACTGTTGGTGGGTATTGAGCTGTAATTGTGGACTTAATTTTCCTACTAAGTAACCAGAATTGCATATTAGGCTGTCGTGTGATGTCTTTCTCAATTTGTCCCCATAAAGTTTTAGGAGTAGGCAAGAACCATTCTTGCAATTGGGTCAAAAGAGTTGCGTCATAATAATCCTGTAGATCAGGTATGGTCGCACCACCTATATTTCTATGTTTAATTAGTATATAGTATGCGCAACGGGATTTTTTGCCATTCCATAGATATTTTCCCAAACTGCTTTGTAAGGATTTAAAGTAGTATTTAGGGATACATATTGGAAGGGACCTGAGTTGATATAATAATTTTGGTAAGGTCATCATTTTGAAAGCTGCCAGGCGACCAGCCCATGTAAATTCGAATTTACTAAGTGTTGTTTCCAGTGGTAGGGGTATTTATTAGACAATAACTGCCTGGTTGTGTTATCTAATCCTAGGTCTAAAATATGGGACTTCGTTTCATTGATTTTATAATATGATGCTGCTCCAAATGTCGTTAGTATATTTTGGAGATTCGGGAGAGATGAAATAGGATCAGACACTAAAGCACTATGTCATCTGCGAACAGACTTATTTTATTATCTATTTGCCCAATTTTTATACCAGATAGTTTTGTGTCAGATCGTATACGTTCGATGGCTAAATTAAATATTAAAGGAGATAAGGGGCAACCTTGTCGTGTTCCATTTGAGATGCCAAAGGGCCTAGACATCATATCATTTGTGTATACTCTCGCTGAGGGGCCCTTATACAGTGCAAAAATTGCCGATAAAATATTTCCATGAAAGCCGAATTTTAAAAGCGCTGACTGTAAATAGCCCCAATGGACCCTATCAAACGCCTTCTCTGCATCGAAAGGAGCAGAGAAGGCGTTTGATGTCTCTCAGTGAAGTGTATAATATCAATCAAACGTCTTGTTGCATCTGAAGATTGTCGAAACCTTTAGTAAAGCCAGATTGATCTTTGTGAATGAGGTCTGGTATGTAGTTCATCAGTCGATTCGCTATTGCTTTGGCGTATATTTTGATGTTCAATAATGAAATCGGTCTGAAATTTTGGGGAGCCGGAAATTCTGATTTGGATGCCGCTTCGTTAAAAAGTGAGCATAAGTGGGGAGCCAGTATATCTCGAAGTAATTTATAGTATTCTCCTATCATTCCGTCTGGGCCCGGAGATTTATTGTTGGGCAGGGAGTCTATAGTTCTAGCAATTTCTTCCACTGAAAATGGGACGTTAAGATCAGAGATTTGATCAGTAGTTAATGATGGGAGACTAATAGTATCTAAGAAATCACTTATTATCTTTGGGGTAGGTGTGGGAGTTTGAGAATCATCTTTAAGATTGTAAAGGGAGCTATAATAACAGCTAAATGCATTCGCTATGTCTTGGGGGTCTTGCAATTTTTCTCTAGTAATAGGGTGGTATAGATATGGAATCTTTGATTTGGAATATCTGCCTTTGATCCGAAGTGCCATGTTTTTTCCTGCTTTGTTGCTAGTATGGTAATATTTAGCTTTAAGTTTTCTAGTATGTTTTTCAAATGTATCCAATAAAGTCGTTCTGAGTTCCTGTCGTAATATTTGTAGTTTAGTTTTCAGTTGTTGTGATGGGTGGTTTTGGGAATCTAATGTTTTAATGTCAGCAGTAAGTTTCTCAATGAGTTTCGTTTTATTTTTCCTGAATTGAGCATTCAGTTGCATTAGGATTTCCCTACTAAATGCTTTATGATCACCCCATAGGGTGGCGGAGTCTGACACCGATCCCACATTATATTTAAAGAATTCAGTTATCTGGTTTTGTATAGCTGTAGCATAGGAAGGCATTTTGATAAGATATGCATTTGTTCTCCATAGAAAATGGGTCGTTTGAGAGTGTTTAGGTAGAATAGTCATAATAATTGGGGCATGATCAGTCCAAGTGATGGGTGCAATGTCAGACTCCCTCACCCGCTGCAATAACCACTTATCCGGAAAAATATAATCGATACGAGTATAGGTATTATGTACCAGGGAATGATATGTGTATTCACGATCACCAGGATGATGGCATCTCCATACATCATAGAGATCGCTTTTATTCAAAAAAAAATTAAGTGCACAGTTGGTTCTGGTTTTGGGATTAGAAGTGTCTAGTTCTTGTTCATGTATTGTGTTGAAGTCTCCACAAATTATTAAGGCACCTTTTCGGCATTTACCTATTTTTTTCATCAGGCCATTCAGAAAATGGGATTGCCTTTTATTAGGCGCATACACATTTACCAATGTAGGAAGTGTATTATCAATGGTACATATTAATATGAGGTATCGTCCATTGGTATCTACAATAGATTCATGTAATTGAAAATTAACTGAATGATGTATGGCAATAAGTACTCCTCTTTTTTTCTGTTGGCCTGATGCTGTAAATATGTGAGGAAAGTTCTTATGGGTGCAAGTGGGAATAGCGCCTGTTTTGAAATGGGTTTCTTGTATACACAATATTTGACATTGCTGGGTGTTAGCCATTTGCCACATCGACGCTCTTTTTGCTGGATGGTTAAGAACATTAGTATTTAAAGATATTAACTTTATACTCATAAAAGGATATTAATAAGATGGAAAAAGTAAGTACATACTAGCCTGATAATAGCTTTAAATTCTACTTCCATGTGAACAATCTGTAGTCTGAAATGACTATGAATGTCCAAAAATTTAGTGACTGAAAAGTTTTGATTCAAAATTTTGTAGATTCACAACATACCTGTCCCTTTGAATGCTATGAGTTGTGTATAGGATACTGTGAAGAAAAAAATTAAAGTAAAAGCACAAACAAAAATATAACCAAACATTAAACTTAACTTGCAGTGGTAAACATTTCAATGTATACTGCAACATTAGAATGGAGAATTAGTTCAAAGGTCAGCTGTTCCAAAGATTTAGTATCGCACGGCACGGCGGGCAGGCTGATAGATCGGTTTCCTATAGATGAGATTGTATTTTGACTGGATCTAGTCAATGAAAGTTAATGCCATTGTGGCGTAAGTTTGTCCGGATTCTCCTTAGCTCCGATAGGTGGAGTTGGTTCGGGGATAATACCCCATGCGT
Source organism: Lithobates pipiens (assembly GCF_037356315.1). Classification (NCBI taxonomy): domain Eukaryota; kingdom Metazoa; phylum Chordata; class Amphibia; order Anura; family Ranidae; genus Lithobates; species Lithobates pipiens. Next base: position 78,334,046 of record NW_027507789.1, on the reverse strand, counting down.
GAAGTAACTTAATGCCTTGTTCCACAGAAGTGATTGTATGGTAGGTGTCGTTCTTCTGTATCAGTAGTTTAGATGGTTGTTTCCAACGGTATTCAATTTTATGATTACGCAGAGCTTTTGTAATTGTGGAAAGTTGTCTTCTCATATCTATAGTATGTTTAGACAAGTCAGCATAAATCTGGATTATATTATATGGTTGTGGAAGTTGTCCTAGATGTCGCACTTTATATAGGATTTGTTCTTTAACATGGTAGAAGTGTACTCTAAGTAGTACATCACGTGGTATCTGTGGAGGGAGAAATTACGGTTTCGGAATCCAATGGATACGATCAATTGTGAGCTCTAAGGCTGGTATAGCTGGCAGGAAGTTGGAGAATAAGTCAGTGGCATATTTTTTAAGATCAGACTGCTGTATATTTTCAGGGATAACCTTGATTTTGAGATTGTTCTTCCTTGAGCGGTCTTCTAAATCTGCGATTTTAAATTTAAGCCACTCTTTTTCAGCTTTAATTTCTTCATGAGCATCTATTAAGTCATTAATAGTATTGGTCATGTCTCCCATAGAGTTCTCAATAGTGTGTACTCTTTCACCTAAGGAGTTCACTGCTTTGGAGAATTGATTTGTGAGTTGTAAAATATCCGTATGAAGCGAAGTATGTAAAGTTAATAGCATTTCTTCGAGAATAGGTTGGTTATTAGGGGGGAATGCGGCTACAGGCGAAGCTGTAGGAGTTATGACTGTGTTATCTTGACTAATATGAGGTATTTTATGGCTTACCTCCTGGCCTGTGAAATCCAGTTTGATACGAGTTTTAGCTGGGCTGCGACATGTAGGGCTGAGGCAATCTTCCTCATGAGGAGATTCCAGATGTGTTTTGTGAGGTGATTCTTCTAGAGCAGCATCAGGCATGTCAGTGTAGTGCGCTCTCCCTGAGGAGGCCGTTGCTGGTACAGCAGCTGTGAGAGGATCCGCGCCATCTTTTTTTCTCCCTCCCGCTGACTGAGAGGAGAATGTCGTTAGTTTTTTCATTTTCCGTTCGTCTTTCCGCTTTTTCGACATCACCTTCGGATTCAGGAACTCTCTGTTCGTATCTTTTTTACCGATATTCGCTGTGAATTGTCGCTAATATGCTCGTTCGTGACACGGAGCTCTCTCACAGAGCTTCCATTCAGCTTGTGTGCTGGCCAGGCCCCCCTCCAAGTGCACTTTCAAGTGCATTTGCAGTGCAAAGTGGATTTGCCTTTAATAAATAAGTGTATGTATATATATATATATATATATATATATATATATATATATATATATATATATATATATATATACTGTGAGGGGGTTCGCTCGGTAGCGGGTGTGTGTGACCCCCTGGATGGGTTCACAACACAAAGTCAGGCACAGCAGACAGCGGTGTAGGTGCAAAAAACAAAAGATCCGGTTTATTTAGGCTACATGCAGTGATACATATAACAGTCAAACAAAATAAAACAAGAAAATAAATCCTGGTCAGCTTGACCTCTAACTACACACGTAGACTCCCTGTCTAACAACTGGGTGCAGCCTTGTGCTGCCCCAGTCCCTGTCTCTATTGTAGGGGTTTGCCACACAGGCGTTAACTCACCGCACAGAACAGATCTCAGACTCCCCAGTCTATACACACAAAACTGGTTCCAGGATGGAGCATCTCCCTATGCATGCTGGGGTTTTTTGTAGAGGTCTTAATGAGCCCACTTACTACAGCTGGGCTCATTAACTCTTCCCCTCTAATTGTAAAAGTCTGCATAAAGCCTGAATCTAGGACACACATATTTCCCATCCTGAATACAACCAGGTGATTTTACCTGCGTGCTGCCACATACCCCCCCTCTTGTTTCAACCTTGGGGTTGTAACACAAGCAGCCAGACACGCATGTATCCGAGACAAAGCATCCACATTCCCCATTTTAACACCAGGGCGATGCTTAACTGTAAAGTTAAATTCCTGTAGGGCCAGGAACCACCTATTTACCCTTCTATTGGTCTCCTTGTTTTGAGCCATCCACTTTAAAGGAGCGTGATCAGTCACCAGGTCAAAGTGCCTACCTAGCAGATAGTACCGAAGGGAATCTAGAGCCCACTTCACTGCTAAACATTCCTTCTCAATCGTGGAGTAATTTACCTCATGGGACTTTAAACTTCCTGCTGAGGTAAATGACTGGGTGCTCTTCCCCGTTCCAGACCTGGGATAACACTGCTCCTAACCCAACGTCTGATGCATCAGTTTGTACAACAAAGTCCTTAGAGAAGTCTGGTGAGTACAACACTGGCTGGCTACATAAGGCTGTTTTTAAGGACTGAAATGCTTCCTCAGCCTCTGGGGACCATTTAACCATAACCGACTCTTTCCCTTTTGTCAGGTTGGTGAGGGGCACAGCCTGAGAAGCAAAATGGGGAATGAATCGTCGATAATAGCCAGCGATTCCCAGAAAGGCTCATACCTGTTTCTTGCTGTTGGGACGTGGCCAACTCTGTATGGCCTCGACTTTATTGACTTGGGGTTTTATCACCCCCCTCCCAATAGTGTACCCAAGATATTTGGCCTCCTCCTGTCCAATGGTACACTTCTTTGGATTGGCCGTAAACCCAGGTTCCCGGATAGAGTCTAGGACTGCTTGTACTTTTGGCAAATGTGAGACCCAGTCTGTGCTATGGATAATCACATCATCCAGGTAAGCTGCAGCATATTTCTGATGGGGCCTCAGAATCTTATCCATTTTCCGTTGGAATGTTATCGGTGCATTCTGTAACCCAAACGGCATTCTCTTATATTGGAATGCCCCATCTGGGGTTACAAACGCAGTTTTCACCCTTTGGTGAGATCAAGAGTTGTCATATATCGGGCTGTTCCCAGCCGGTCAACCAACTCATCTATACGTGGCATGGGGTAGGTGTCAAATTTTGTAACTTTATTTAATTGTCTAAAATCGTTACAAAACCGCCAGCTCCCATCAGGTTTGGGCACTAGTACAATAGGACTGGACCAGTCACTCTGGGACTCCTCTATCACACCCAATTCCAGCATCCTTTGAACCTCCCCACGTATTGCCTCCCGTCGGGCCTCTGGTATTCTATAAGGTTTTAGTTTTACCCTTTCTCCTGGCGGGGTGATAATGTCATGCTCTACGCCAGATGTTTGTCCCGGAAGCTCAGAGAAAATCTCTTTGTTACGAAGTACAAACTCTTTAACCTCCTGTTGTTGGGGTTTCGATAAGGTGTCTGCTATTCCAACCTCAGGAACTAAGCAATCAGGCTGTACTTGTGACAAAGTCTCTGCGACTAGGGATTCCCTATCCCTCCAGGCTTTCAGCAGATTGACGTGATAGATCTGCTCCGGCTTTCGCCTTCCTGGCTGTCTAACCCTGTAGTTCACCTCACTAATTTTTTCAATTACTTCATATGGACCTTGCCATTTGGCCAGAAATTTGCTTTCAACCGTAGGGACTAGCACCAAGACCCTATCCCCCGGGGAAAAAGTACGTGTCTTGGCCCCACGGTTGTACACTCTCTGCTGTGCTAACTGCGCTTGGGTTAAATGTTCCTTTACAATTGGCATTACCTGTGCAATTCTATCTTGCATCAGGGCGACATGCTCAATCACACTCCTGTGAGGAGAACTCTCATTTTCCCAAGTTTCCTTGGCGATATCCAGCAGCCCTCTTGGGTGTCTCCCATAGAGCAACTCGAAGGGTGAGAAACCCGTAGAGGATTGGGGTACCTCCCTAATGGCAAACATCAGATAGGGTATTAGAGAATCCCAATTCTTTCCATCTCTATCCACCACCTTCTTTAACATTTGTTTTAGGGTTTTGTTGAATCTTTCAACCAACCCATCTGTTTGGGGGTGATACACAGATGTACGCAATTGCTTCACTTTGTACAACTTGCATAATTCTTTCATAACCCGGGACATAAAGGGTGTACCTTGGTCCGTAAGCAGTTCCTTACAAATACCCACGCGGCTAAAAACAAGGGATAGCTCTTTGGCTATGGTTTTGGCCGAGGTATTTCGGAGAGGAATTGCTTCCGGATAAGGGGTGGCATAGTCCAATATAACCAAAATGTACTGATGCCCCCTAGCAGACTTCATTATCGGACCTACCAAATCCATTGCGATCCTCTCAAAGGGGACCTCAATGATAGGAAGAGGTACCAGTGGGTTACGGAAATGTGGCATAGGTGCCGACTTCTGACACACAGGGCAGGAGGAACAATACTTTTCTATTTCCTTCATGACCCCAGGCCAATAGAATCTCTGCAATACCCTCTCTCTGGTTTTCTCTGTCCCCAGATGACCTCCCAGAATGTGTCCATGAGCCAATTCTAACACCAACTTCCTGTAAGGTTTGGGCACTACAAGTTGCTCAATGGTTTCTTCTGCCCTTTGAGCCACTCGATATAGCAGGTCCCTTTCCATAAGGAAGTAAGGATAAGGGCAAGTCTTATCTGGGTTTACTAACTTGCCATCTATTTTCACCACATTTTCCAGTGCCTTTATTAGGGTGGGGTCTTTTAACTGTTCTGTGGCAAAATTTTCCCTGTGAACCTCAAGATCCGAAAACTCCACAGACGGCATGTTTTCATCTGAGGATGTTGGCTCCTCCCCAGTTTCTCGAGTTTCCCCCGCCAATACCGACAAGGGAAATTCAGGAGAGTCCTCACCACTCCCAGAAGAATTCTGGTCATCTTCCTGGTTTATAGGGGCACCAATGGGGGCCTCAGGACAATCCCAGAGTTCCCAGAATTTTGGAAAATCCCTTCCCACAATAGCATCATGTGGCAACTGAGACACTAACCCCACCTGATGAGAGAGGTTACCTTTGGGGGTCTCAAAAAACACTGAAGTTACAGGATACTCTCGGGTGTCCCCATGCACACAAATAACAGCCACCCTGTTCTTCCCAGAGACCTCTGTAGTAACTAATTCAGCTTGTATCAATGTTACCAGGCTACCTGAATCCAGCAACACATCAACATTTCTACCATTAATACACATTTTACATAAATGTTTCTCAGGTCCCCGAATGGCAGTGCATGCAACTGTCGCAAACAGCGACTGACGTCTCTCCCTTATAAAGTCACATTGCATAGGCTCATCCACAACTGGGCAATTGGCTGCAATATGTCCCTCTTGCCGGCAGCGGTAGCAAATAATTTTTTTCGCTGCCTCTTGCAGCATGGGCTTCCTGGGTTGCTCCCGCCAGACCTTAGGTAGAACTCCCACCCTCTCACTCTCTCCACCCTCACCCCTTGGAGTCATCTTACCCGCCACTGGGGATGATCTGGTCTTAGGGGGGAAAGTCCGTGAGTCCCTGGAAGAGGTGGTCAAGTTCTCTGTAGCCAAGTACCTCTCAACCAGATCCACAAGTTTATCTGCATTTTCTGGGTCTCCATGGCTTACCCATTTTTGGATGGCAGTAGGAAGAGCTCTCAGGAAACGATCCATAACCACACGTTCCACAATGTTTGGTGCGGTCAAAATCTCTGGCTGCAGTCACTTCCTGCTCAAGTGAATGAGATCATACATTTGAGACCTGGGAGGTTTTCCAACCTGAAAAGTCCAGTTATGCACACGCTGAGCCCGGACTGCCAGGGTGACACCCAGCCGTGCCAATATTTCTGCTTTTAGCACCACATAGTCTTTTGCTTGGTCAGGCTCTAGGTCATAATAAGCTTTCTGCGATTCCCCAGTTAACAGAGGGGCCACCAGTCCAGCCCATTGCTCCTTAGGCCACTTTTCCCTTTCAGCAGTCCTTTCAAATGTGGTCAAAAACACCTCCGGATCATCCTCTCCAGTCATTTTTGTCAGTAAACGGCTCACACCAAAGGTTGCGGTATTATTGTACCCACTTGCTTCATTGGTCTGCGGACGTTGCTGTATCAATGTCTCTATTTGCTGTTGAAAATTCTGCTCTTGCTTCTGCAACAGGTCTATGAAGCGGGCTTCAGATCGCTGCTGGGCTTGTTGCTGAGCTTCCAAACTCTGCTGCAAAGTTGCATTTGTCTGCTGCTAATTTGCATTTGCCTGCTGCTGGGCTTCCAAACTCTGCTGCAAAGTTGCATTTGTCTGCTGCTGATTTGCATTTGCCTGCTGCTGGGCTTGTTGTTGAGCTGCAAGGCTCTTTTGTAAAGCTGCATTTGTTTGCTGCTGGTTTGCATTTGCTAGAGCCAGCTGTCTCAGTATCTCCTCCATGCTGGCCTTAACAAAAAAAAAAAAAAAAAAAAACTGCCAAAATTCTCCACCAACTGTGAGGGGGTTCGCTCGGTAGCGGGTGTGTGTGACCCCCTGTATGGGTTCACAACACAAAGTCAGGCACAGCAGACAGCGGTGTAGGTGCAAAAAACAAAAGATCCAGTTTATTTAGGCTACATGCAGTGATACATATAACAGCCAAACAAAATAAAACAAGAAAATAAATCCTGGTCAGCTTGACCTCTAACTACACACGTAGACTCCCTGTCTAACAACTGGGTGCAGCCTTGTGCTGCCCCAGTCCCTGTCTCTATTGTAGGGGTTTGCCACACAGGCGTTAACTCACCGCACAGAACAGATCTCAGACTCCCCAGTCTATACACACAAAACTGGTTCCAGGATGGAGCATCTCCCTATGCATGCTGGGGTTTTTTGTAGAGGTCTTAATGAGCCCACTTACTACAGCTGGGCTCATTAACTCTTCCCCTCTAATTGTAAAAGTCTGCATAAAGCCTGAATCTAGGACACACATATTTCCCATCCTGAATACAACCAGGTGATTTTACCTGCGTGCTGCCACAATATATATATATATATATATATATATATACATACACACACACACACACACACACACACACACACACACACACACACACACACACACACACACACACACACTCTGCATTTAGCATAGACTATAAATTCAGTGTTTATTCTATATTCAGTCAGTGTATATATATATATATATATATATATATATATATTACTGCATCCAGTGTAGCCTATATCTACAGTGCATTCTGTGGTGTACTGTTTCTAATACACTTCAGGCAGTGTACCCAGCACACAATACAGTATTACAGTTGTTAACCGCTTCCTGACCAACCGCTGCAGTTATACTGCGGCAGGTTGGCTCCCCTGTGTGAGCCTTTGCAGCTATATGTCGGCTTGCGGAGTTGGGATAGCAGGCGTGCACCTGCTGCACAGCGGGTGTGCCGATGCTCATGGCCGATGGTCGTGATCACCGCCGGCCACAAGCGATCGTGACCAGGAGACACAGAACAGGGAGGAATGTGTGTAAACACACACTTCCCTGTTCTGACAGGAGTGACAGATGGTCCCAAAAATGTGTCAAAATTGTCCGATGTGTCCGCCATAATGTCGCAGTCCTGATAAAAATTGCAAATCGCCCCCATTACTGGTAAAAAAAAAAAATAATAATAAAAATGCTCAGCGTGATGGGGGAGGAGCTGATGCTCGCGGTGTGAGCTCCCGTGCGCATGCCCGGACCGTGGTGAGAGGGGGAGGCACTGGTGCTGTACATGCCGATGGTCCGATGACCTGACGACGAGAGGAGCGTCTGAGGAGCCGAGGCTTGAGACGCAGTGCAGAGTCTTGCAGGCGGGAAGGAGTGCAGTGGGGAGAAGCGAGGGGCTCGAGCGGCCAGCAGGATGTGGTGCTGGAGAGGCAGCAAACAGCGGCCATTAAGTGAATGCGGAGCAGCGATAGGCACTACAGCGGAGGAAATTGGGTGTTGACAGGGGAGATGCCCACCCGCAGACGAGCCGCATTGAAGTCAGCAGGAGGAAGTAGAAAGAGTGTTAATGGAGGACTAAGGGCATATATGACATCACAAAGAGGTGAGGAAACTACTATGTTACAGCCCTGTTATAGATCCCCAGAGGCTGGGCGGATGCAGGAGAAACTCGGGAGAGACCCCCCCCCCCCAGGGTGCAGACATCAAACCACCAGAAGGTGAGCCCGCTACAGAATGGAGAAGGGAGGAGGCCATCAGAGCAGAGCCAGATTTACTGGAGACGGAGCGGTGACTCAAAAACCGCAGCGGATCTGAAAGTCAAAGCAGAGGAGAGGAGAGACTCTAAAGCCATCAGAGGTACAGGGGAGCAAGGTGGGATGAAGGAGACAAACAAAGTCACGGATAAAGATTTGAGGGGGTTTTCGGAGGTGGGTAGCACCCCCACAGAGCAGGGGGGGAAGTGATGCATGATGGGTCACTCTCTCGCCCATCAACAACACCAGAGACTATAGGTACCCAAGTGGGGACTCCCTACACTACCCCCGAAACCCCCACCTTCCCAAACCCCCCTATACCCCCCCCTCTCTAAGGTCCAGGCTAAGGAGGGGATAGACGCCGCCGTCAGTGAAAAAGATTTGTGGAGTGGCTAATGTTATGCAAGCAGTGATAGAAGGTATAGCCCAGGAAGAGGAACTGATAAGGGAACCTAGGATACATGTGGAGGGAACGGAGGTGGAGGGGAAAATCATAAGAAGTGGGGTGGCCCAGGATTTTAAAGACATCCGTAAGATGATTGAAGCACTACCCACAAAAACAGATATAATAGAGTTAATATCAACAGTGGAAAGGACATGCAGACAGGCAGCAGAAGAGCTTAAGGAAGAAATCGGGGCAATAGGAGGCAGAGTGGAAGTTCTGAAGGAAGGTCAAGATGAAATTCAGCAGTCAGTAGGAGAAATACAAGGAGGACTCGATGAATATGTATAGAGATCAATTAAATGATTTTGAAAGTAGAGACCATCGCCAGAACATTAGGATACAGGATCTACCAGAAAGCTATAGAGACAAGGAGCTTACAGAGACAGTGCAAAGGCTTTTTTTGCAAATCCTTGGAGTGAATAACACAGAGGGGGTAAAAGTAGACAGAATCCATCGAGTTCCAAACCCAGAGAGAGTAAATAAAGAAAAGCCAAGGGATGTAATCTGCAAAATCCATAGATTTAATGCAAGAGAGGAGATTATGAAAGCCGCACGTAGCACCCCAGTAATAAAGTTTGAAGGAGCAGAAAAATATATTAATTTATTTATTAATTGTTTTTTTTTTTTCTTCTCTCTCTCAGAAGGGTGTGAAATAGATGGTTATGGTTATGATGGTAATGTAATTACGGTGGGTTGGTTTCCCCTCCCACCCCCCCCCCCCCCTTTTTTTATTTTTTATTGAGAAGGGTGTGAAATAGATGGTTATAATGGTGATGAATGAATGGTAGGTTGATTCTCCACCACCCACCCCCCCTCATCCTTCCTCCATTTTTTTTTCTCTTTCCCTATCACCCCCTCCCCGTGATCCCCTCACCCTGGAATATAAAGTAGTAGAAAATGGCAAAGGTGCCCCTAATATATAATATAGGAATAAGAGTTAAAAGTCCGGGTTGTAAAAGGAGCTCATTAATAACAAATAGGAAGGTCCGGATGAAGGACTGTTTGATCTGCGATTTGCAGACAAGGGTGGGGCGCAGGGGAGGGCTTGGGAAGCCTGAGCAGGGGAAGCCCCTTAGTAGATGGAACTCTCCAGGGCGGAGAGAGTTGGGGAGGGAAGGAAATAAGGTAACAGGAAGGGTTCTGATTGAAATAAGAAAGGTAGAGGAAAAATTAAACGGCAAATATTTTAAAAAGGATAAAATTTATATGTTCAGGGGTGGGATAGAGGATGGATAATGTGTTGAAAATAGTAACACACAATGTAAGAGGACTCAACTCCTCCCAAAAAAGGGACCGCTTATGGCACGAGATGCGTCATCAGATGGCGGATATAATATACCTACAGGAGACGCATTTTGTGCCTGGAGCAATCCCTAAATTACCAGGATATGAATATGACCAATGGTTTCATGCACCCTCTCTTATAGTAAGAGCCAGAGGGGTATCCATAGCATTTAAGAAAACACGTCCAATGAAATGTGAGAAGACATATGTAGATCCAGAAGGAAGATACTTATTTGTAAAGGGAAGATTACAGGGATTGTGTTATACCTTTGCTGCTATATATGCACCGAATAATGGAACAGCCGATTTTTTAGTAAAGAAGATGAAAAGGTTGGATAAGTTTAAGGAAGGATGCGTGATATTAGGAGGCGATTTTAACATAACCATGGATCACAAATTAGATACAACATCAGAGAAAAAGGGTTTTTCATATAAGGCACTGAAATCAGTGAAAAAATACATAAAACAAAACACACTTAGTAGACTGCTGGCATGCACATAATGAAGGGGTAAAAGACTATAGTCATTATTCAAAAACTCATCAAGTATATTCTAGACTAGATATGTTTATGGTAGATCAGTATTATCTAGAATATGTAAAAGAGATAAAAATTGGGATAATATCTATTTCGGACCATGCACCAAGGGCGATGAAATTTCAGCTAGTGATGAGTGGTAAACAGGAAAGGATATGGAGATTAAATGAAACTCTCTTGGATGATAAACAGATAGCGGAAGATATTCATAATAAAATAGTGAGCTATTTTAAAGAAAACATATCAGGAGAAGTGGCTGAGCAAGTGATATGGGCAGCCCACAAGGCTGGGGTGAGGGGGGCATTAATAGCACATGGCTCAAGAGTGAAAAAAGGGAAAAAAAAGGAGATGGAAGATCTAGTTAGGAAAATACAGGAGTTAGAAAAAAAAAATTAAAAAAGAGTCCCCAGCCGGAAGAGGCTAGACAGCTGGAAAGACTGAGAGGAGACCTTATCCTTCATATAGATAGGAAGATTAAAAACAAATATAGATTCCTGGCACATAGATTCTATGAGCACGGGAATAAGTGCAGTAAATTATTAGCCAATCAATTAAAAAAACTACGGAAATCCTCCCATGTCCATAGTATAAGAAACGGTGATAAACAGATAATAGACACTAAATCTATAGCAAAAGAATTTGAAAATTTTTATAAGAACTTATATAATATTAAAGGTGCAATATCTGGGATGAAGGAAGGAGAACAAGGAAAAGAAATAAGAGACTATATCAAGGAGTCCACACTTCCATCTCTACCTCCGGAGACAGTGGAGAGATTGGAAGAGATATCTGTGGAGGAAATAAAGAAAGCTATAAAAAATTTGCCTAATGGGAAGAGTCCAAGACTGGACGGATTTACGAGTATTTATTATAAAAAAATATAAAGAAGTCCTGGCTATACCATTATGCAAATATTTTAATCAGATAACAATCGAAAATCCGTTACCCTCAGAAGCATTACTAGCTTTCTTGACAGTTATACCCAAACAAGGGAAGGACCCGGGACTATGCCCCAATTATAAACCCATATCGCTTTTAAACATGGACACGAAGTTACTAGCTAAGATTTTAGCCACAAGATTACAAGAGAAAATTACACAAGTGGTATATTGATCAGACTGGATTTATGCCAGGTAGAGAAACAAGAGACAACACTATTAGAGCCTTGCACACGTTATACTGGATGCAAAATGGATGTAAAAAGACCCTAGGAATAATGCTATCTATGGATGCCGAGAAGGCTTTTGATAGAGTAAATTGGAGATTTATGGAAGAAGTGTTGAAAGTAATGGGGCTGGGGGAGAGAATGATGGGCTGGGTGATGGCTTTATACTCAGGTCCAAGGGCAAGAGTAAAGGTGAATGGAACATTATCAGAAGGGTTTGATATATGGAATGGAACTAGGCAGGGATGTCCTCTGTTCCCAATTCTATTCTCCTTGGTATTAGAACCATTCTTATGTAGAATTAGAGGTAATGGGACGATAATGGGAATAGAGATAGGTGATAGAGAATATAAAGTATCAGCTTATGCTGATGATTTGTTATTATCTCTGATGAATTTACAAGACTCTATAAAAGAGGTAATGCAGGAAGTGAAGCGATATGGAAGATTGTCAAATTTTAAGGTCAATGCAGAAAAATCAATGCTTCTGCCTATACAGATCACATCAGCCTTAAGAGTGACCTTACAAAATAACTATCCGTTTATATGGAATAAGAGGTCACGATTTTATTTAGGAGTTCATATATCAGCAGATGTAAAAGCACTGTATGAACAAAATTATAGCCCCTTATTAATAAGAATAGAAGAAGATCTAAAGAGATGGAAAGGTCAGACTTTGACACTGTTGGGGAGGGTAAATGCATTGAAAATGAATGTAATGCTTCGACTACTGTACGTTCTATATACACTACCCATAGCGTTACCCCAAAAGTTTTTTTTTTAAATGTAAATACGCCCCAGAGATATCCACTCTGGTACCATTGGGAGGGTTCCTATGGTTCCCCCCGGGGGAGGCAAAAGGGGTACTGGGACCATGGGAATTAGAGGGAAATACGATGTGTCTAAGATATGCCCCATTAGGAGTTTTACTGCCACAAAGGGTGATAGAATTGCAACAAGGAGGGAGGTTATTATCAGGATGGAGGTATAACCAAATAAAACGTTTTTTTAAGAAAAAAGAATCACAGATAAGATCTCAGGATACCCTTACTGTATTTGAAAAGATGTGTAGAAAAATATCAAGTCCAAAACATCTATTGTCCCAAATGTACAAATTGGTTTCGAAGGAAGAAAAGAATACCATACCCTATTTCATAAGAGAGTGGGAAAAGGAATTAGAACATAACTTTTCGACAACACAAATAAAAAAATTAATTAATGCAACATTCTCCCTATCAAGCAGTTCAGCTATACAGGAGATGTCATATAAATTTCTGACCGGATGGTACAGAAGACCAGTGAGACTGGCACAATATACACAAATGTAGATAATATGTGCTGTAGAGGGTGTGGGGAGATAGGAACTTTTCTCCATATTTGGTGGAATTGCCAAGGGATAAGGAAGTTCTGGGAAGACATAGCTCCATGGATCAGTAGGGCCTCAAAGGGGCAACTGGAGTTGAGCCCCGACACTGTCTGTTCCATGGCGCTATGGACATTGGAGGGAGATATAAAGATAACGTAACCCCCCACCTATTAAATGCAGCGAAGAAACGAATTCCCAGATACTGGAAACAAGCAACCTGCCCAACATTGAAAGACTGGAAGAAGGAAGTAGAGGGAATAAGGGAGGCAGAGCGATGGATGCATAGGATAAGAAACAAACAAGATAAATTCATGGTAACATGGGAAGGTTGGGTTGAATAGAGAGTGGAACCAAAAAACGTATTCCTTATTGGGTTTTTTTTATGCTATATATCCATGTTAAGGCAGAATATAAAGATATAAATGTAAAAGATGAGGCGACGGAGGGGGAGGACCTCTTCTTGGTCAGAATCTTAATATTATTATATTTTAAAAGAGGGTGGAGGGGGGGGGGAGGAATAAGATCGAGTTTGGAAGAGAAATAAGTTAGGTAAACGTAATTAACATTTCCAATTAGTTTTTTTGTTTTTGTTTTTTGTTTTTGTTTTTTGTTTTTTTTTGTTCTCTTCTTCTTTATCTCTCACTCATTTACTCTCTGGAGAGTTAATCAAAGACACATAGGGGGAAGAAAGGAGAAATAAGTGGAGTAAGTATAAGTAGGAAAAAAGGTGCACTAGATTTAATATTGGGAAAATGCTCTCACAAGGAGGACAAGACGAATATAGGTAAGAACACATTGAGTAGGAAAATATCAAAAGTACTAAGAGGATAGGAAAACGCACATTGGACATTGGTAGCACAAAGGGGGGGGGGGAAGAGGGGGAAGGTTCCTGCTGCCCTGTCTTCTCCCCCCCCCCCTTCTTTCTTTTCTTTTTTTCCCTTTTCTTCCTCACGGGAGGACTTAATTAGTCATCGTGGGCACAGATGGAGATGAATTGAGAATTAGGTGGAATTTTCCAGACCCAATTATAGCTCTCCTTAATTTAAAACCAGCCTTTCTGAATCAGAAACAATTCAAATTAGTTCTTACACTCCTGATAGCCGCAAAGCAGACTATAGCCAATGCGTGGAAAACAGACGTGGTGAATATTGCAGAAACCAAACGTAGAATGAATCAATCTTTCATCCATGCTAAAATGGACGCTATAGATAAAAACCAGATGACAAAGTTTGATATCATATGGAAACCCTGGATTAAATATTATACGTCAGATAATATTGATAACCGAGTTTTATTGTTATGGTGATTAAGATTTTTTATAGAATTACAACATTAGCTGATATATAAAACCTCCTCCAGAGAATTATTCCCTCCCCTTCCCCTCCTATATACCTTTTATGTTCCTCCCTTACTATATAATACTTACTATAAAACATACTTTAGAAGTTATGGTCAAAACTTTAAAATCATATATTTTCTTTTAGACATATTTATATTTTCTTGGGATTAAAATGTTTAAAACTCAGCTATAAGAATGTGTTCAAATTCTAAAATATATAAGGCCATTTATTGTCATTCCCACGAGAATATCTTGAAATTCTTCTTTGCTTTATATCATCCCTACTTCAATATGTCTTTTTATTTCTGGTATCAAATAATTTGTCTTATATTCTGTACATGTAATTTATTTTAACATAAAATAAAAACTTTTGAACGAGAGAATTAGGTGGAAGAACTATAAGTAGGAAACGAAGCACACTGAAATCATTAATGGGTAAAATGATTCTACCAATAGATACAAATGTGAATATAGGATTGAACACACACAGTAGAAAAATTAGCAAGAGGGAAAGGGAAACTTAAATGAGAAAATGGGCAATCTTTATTAGAACTGAACCGAAAAAGTAGAAAATCCCAACCCCCCCCCCCCCCCCCCCAAAGCCTTAATCTTATGGATAGAAAAATATGTTTTATAAAATTTTGAATTATAAAAAAAAAAATGCTATAAATCTATCCCCTATTTTGTACACGCTATAACTTTTGCGCAAACCAATCAATAAATGCTTATTGTGATTTTTTTTTTACCAAAAATATGTAGAAGACTACATATCGGCCTGAACTGAGAAAAAAAAAAACGGAAAATTGTTTCATACTTACTGTAATTTTCCTTTCCTGGTGCCTACCCATGGCAGCATACCTGTGATAGCTCTGCCCCGGAGTCCTCCCCTCAGGATAGTTAATAGCTTATAAAAATGACCAACCTACCCCCCCCCCTAGCATTCTCCAATTATAGCGAATACCAAGGGAGGGAGCATATGCTGCCATGGGTAGGCACCCCGAAAGGAAAATTACAGTAAGTATGAAACAATTTTCCATTTTCCTGGTGCCCCCATGGCAGCATACCTGTGATACAATAAATAGCTAAGACCAGGGTGGGTACTGCTTCAAAGAAAATTTTATTTAAGGAAAAGCGATAGCTGCTTCAATTGCCCTTTTCCCGAATTCTACTGAAGTGAGTGCTCCTGGGTCAATTCTGTAATGGCGCATTAACGTATTTGGCGACGTCCATGTGGCCGCTTTACAGATCGTTTCCAACGATACACTTGCTCTTGCCGCCTACGAAGAAGAAACTGCTCTCGTTGAATGGGCTTTCACCGCCGGAGGCTCCAACCCTCTAGCCCTATACACATTTTGAATTAACCTACAAATCCATGAAGCCATCGTCCTCGATGTGGCTCCTTTCCCTTTATTTTTGCCCCATGGTAGTATGAATAATCTATCCGATGCTCTGAAAGGACCTGTGGCCTGCAAATAACATGCTAGAACTTTAGAAACATCCAACTCTTGCAACGAACCAGATAAAGGATCTGTGAATGAAGGGAGTGCCCAAGCCTCAGAGAGAGTGGATCGGGATGACACTTTTGGGACGAATTCCACCCTATCCGGGAAGAAAACTATGTGTTCTTTCTCTGCTCCTAACGCCTGCAATTCTGAAGCTCTCTTCCCTGACGTTATAGCAACTAGAAAAACAGTTTTGAGCATTAGGTTCCATAGTGAAGCGGCCTCCAATGGACTAAAAGGCTGCGCTATTAGACAGTCTAGCACAAAAGGTAGGTCCCAGGCCGGGAAAGCTCGTTTTACTGGAGGGCGGATCTTCTTGACTGCTTTGAGAAATTGCATGATGAGAGTATCTTCTGCCCATTTAAGTGGGTACTTGCTGAAATTGCTGCTACTTGAACTTTTAATGAACTTAAACTGAGTCCCAGGTCTAAACCATTTTGCAGAAACTTCAAAACTATTGGAGGTAGAAGAACTGGAGGGATCCCCTCGTTTGCTTATTGCAAACGCTTTGAATTTATTCCATATCTTAGAATAGATAAAGTTTGTGGGAAGGTTTCCTAGCTTTCAGGAGAGTCGAGATCACTCCCGCTGAGAATCCCAATGATTGGAACTTCTCCCGCTCAATATCCAGACATGTAGGTTCAATTTGTGAGGAGCTGGATGCAACAATTTCCCCTGTGAGAGAAGCTGCGGGAATACAGGGATCTTGAACGGTGGGCATATGCTGAGGTTCACAGCCCAAGGGAACCATGGCCTCTTCGGCCAGTAAGGCAGAATAGCTATCCCTCTGATTGGCTCCATTGCTAATCTGATTAAGAATTTCGTGATCAAGGGTCTGGGGGGAAACGCATATGCAGTCTCGCAAAGCCATGGACTCGAGAGGGCATCCACTGCTTCTGCTCGGGGATGAGGCAGGTGTGATAGAAACCTCGGTAGCTTCGCATTCACTGGTGAGGCAAAGAGATCTATTTCTGGTGGCTTCTGGAGATTCATGATCCAACTGAACACTGATGGATGCATTGCCCATTCGTTGCTGTCTGGAAAACAACGCGATAGGCGATCCGCCTGCTGATTCAAACATCCCGGAAGGTAAATTGCCTTTAAATCCACTAAATTTCTTTCCTCCCATAACATGATGGGCTCCACTTCCCTTAGTAAAGTGATGCTGTGCGTCCCCCCCGCCTCTGTATATATGATACCGCTGCTCTGTTGTCCATCCGTACCAGCACTTGTCTCTGTCGTAGATGTTCTTTTAGACTTAACAAAGCTAAATACACTGCTCTCAGCTCTAAGACGTTGGAGACTACCCCTGTCACGGGGACCCCTTTTGAACTCGCGCCGGTGGTAACAATGGTCCAGGAAGGGCATTGCAGGAGCCGAGGTTTTGAAATTAGGTCTTCCTTCGACCACCAGAGGAGACCCCTCCTCATGGAAGCAGAAATTGCTATTCTCTGACATAGGGACTTCCTCCTCCACTGCGTCAAAAAGCCCCATTGAAAAATCCTCAGATGCCAATGAGCCCAAGGTAACATCGGAATGCAAGCTGCCCTAGTCCCGATTAAACTCAGGCAATTTGAGGCTGACAGGTGGGAGAGCGACCTGACGTGGATCATCTTCTGGGCAATCGTCTTCACCTTCTGAGGAGGGAGGCGCACTGTACCAGCCTTGGTGTCGAATAGAGCACCTAAGTAAATCATCACCTGAGTTGGGGTCAGGTGGCTCTTCTCTGCATTTACTAACCATCCAAACTCTTTCAGAGTCCTCAGCAGAATCCCCTTGTGGACCCATAACTGGGCTTGATTGGACGCTAGCAGTAAAATGTCGTCCAGGAAGTGAAAGACTCGAAGGCCTTTTTCCCTGAGAGGAGCCAGGATTGAAACTAGAACTTTTGAGAATATTCTTGGTGATGTACATAGGCCAAATGGCAGGCATTGAAACTGGAGATGTGCTGATCCTATTGCCACTCTCAAAAATCTTTGGAATGCTGGCAACACGGGAACATGGAAATAAGCATCTTGCAAGTCTACCGATACCATCCAATCCCCTGGTTGTATCATTTGCGTGATCGTCTGCAAGGATTCCATCTTGAACGAGTCGAGCTGTATGAAACGATTTAACCTCTTCAAATCCACCACTGGTCTCCATCCTCCACTCTTCTTGGGGACGAGGAAGAGAGGAGAATAGAATCCCGTGAACCTTTCGGAGGGAGGGACCGGTAAAACTGCCTGTTGAGCAACAAGAAGATGTAGATGTCTTTGTAAAGCTTCCGCTTTCTGCGGCGACGTTGGACTTCTCGTTAGAACGAACGAATCTTGCGGGGGCCCCTTTTTGAAAGGTCCAAAAATGGCCAAAACGGATCGTAGAAACTACCCACGAATCCTCGCATCGACTGGCCCATACTTCCGCAAACCTCTTCAACCTGGCCCCTACTTGCTGGAGTGGCCTCTTGTCAAAAGGACTTCGTCCCCTCTTGAGTGTTGGAGAGACCTCTCTGTTTATTCGCTTTTAAAAACGTGGCCTGAGTACTCCTCCAATTCTTTTTGGGGTCTTTATTTTGTGTAAAGTTAGAGAAACTTCTATTCCTAGAAGCTTGGAATTTTGTTGACACCACACGTGACCGCCTCACTCTTCTATCCTGGGGAAGTAGCCCAGACTTCCTTCCCGTCACTCTAGATATTGCCTTCTCCAATCTTTCTTGAAAGAGCGCCTTCCCATCAAAACGGGATTTTGCACCAGTTCTGTTTTGAAGCTGCGTCGGCAGACCATGGCTTCAGCCATAGCGCGCGCTTAGCCATGATTGTGTGTAACATTGCCCTAGCCGCATATCTCACGGAGTCAATTGCGGCTTCTCCAATAAAATCTGCTGACAGCTTGAGCTCTTCTAACGCCTTTATAATATCATCCTTGGGGACCTCTTCTAGGATGGCAACTTCAATATTATCTGTCCAAACTTTAATGGCATTAGACACAGAGGCTAAAGCTACCGTCGGTCTACAGGCTCCTCCCACCCGCTGATAGGCTTTTTTCAAATCCGCATCTATACACCTGTCCAGAGGATCCTTAAAGGAGGCTGAATCCTCCATAGGCAGGGTGATGTTCTTGGCCAAACGCATCACTGCTGCGTCTACTACTGGTGGCATATCCAGGAAGGCCGCATCCGAATCGGCCAGTGGGTACAATTTCTGGAGTCTATTTAGAGAGACGCATTTATCTGTCCTCTTCCATTCCCCCTCTATTAAATCTTTTAATTCCTCTAGAAAGGGAAAAAAAATTCAATCTCTTTTTCAGAAATGGAAAGAAGGTTTTTGCCTTTTTGGGAGGTTCTTCCACTTCTTCCCAACCGATGGCTTGTTTTACTGCTAAGACAAAGGGCTGCACTAATGAGAAATTAAAGCCCAAAGGGTCTGCATCATCTGAGGAATCCTCCGAATCGGGTTTGTCCCCAGCTGATAAGGGAGGCGGGGTTGCAGAAGTGCCTGCCTGGTCTGTGGACGATTGACCCTGATTAGATATTTCTGATGTTTGACCCTTAAACGTGTCTTGCAGGGTGGGAGTCGTATGAATTAGCTCCGCTAATGAGTCTTTTACTACCCTTTTAATTCTGTAACTTGTTCCACCTCCGCCTTTTCGCGTTCCGCGTAGGCTTGAAAACAGATCAGTTTATCAGACATCGGCGGTGCTCCACACGCTCTACATTCTCTCTTTCCCATCTGTGAGGGCTAGCTGAACGATGCCTTTTGGAACTAGTTCTTGGTAAAGAATGATAAGAGGTAGATGAGCGGCTGTGCGCTGAGCTTGGACGTGTGCGTCCATTGCGATGACCAGACGTCTGGTTAGACGCACTCTGGTGTAAAGGGCTGAAACAAAAAGTAACAGCGCAAGGCTCTCTTTTAGTCCGACACAAAAAAAAAAGGGAAGAAAAATCTTTTGGCACGTACCCTTACCTAAGAAAGCAAGGGTCTTGGTCTAGCGGCGGCTGGCTCATAATTGCAGGGCAGTCAAGGGCGAAAGTGACTGGACAGAATACTAAAGAAAACACAATAGACTCCTATGAGACCCCGTGAATATACACCCCCCCCCCTTCCCATACATACATATATATATACATACATACATACATACATACATACATACATACATACATACACACACACACACACACACACATACACATACACATACACATACACATATATCCCCAACTATACAGCCCTGCCTAAACAATTACAAATTCATCCTGTAATTTCATCCACAACTTTCCTTCATGAAAAATGCTTGAGAAGAAAGAAAAATAGATCCAACACAAATCCATCTCTGTCATCCTTACAACCCCCTAAATTATCTCCTCTACACATGTAAACCAATAAATATACATTTAATAGAGAACACAAACAAGTACAGAGAAAAGAATCATGCATAAGCAAAACCTATAGTCAAACCGCACTACAGCCACATTTATTTACATCTTTCTTTTTACTTACTAAGGAATCAGGTTTCAGTCCACACAAAGCACTCATGAGGCAGCACCTATAGCTAGCTACACCTGCCTCCTACTGACCCTGCAGCCCCTAAGTAGAGGAAGGAACCTCCCATCCCCCTCCTCTGCTCATCGAAGGGCAACACTGCCTGTTTTCCCTTCTCCAAGATGGCACTGGCAGCGTCAGATGCCTGCGCATGCGCAGAACGGCCGCACCGTCCCTACCAGCATAACTATAGTCAGAGTATAGCGCTGCGCGCCCAGCGCTTGCTGCAAATAACACCGCTCGTGAAAAGGCAGAAAGAAAATAAACAGCACAATGAAAAAGGGAAAGCTCAGAAGTGAGCCCCTACCTGCCCCACCAACTGACAGCTTTGCCTTCAAGCAGAACCAATATCCCACGTAGGAAGTGGCTGCTGCCCCAAAAGACCCTCAGAAGGGGCTCCCCTCTAATAAGCGCTGGTTAGCAACCCAAGAAATGGGTACTGCATCTGGGAGAGGCTTGAACCCAGATGGAAACTGCTCACGGCAGAGGTAAGATACGTCCAAACACTATCCGTTAGGTATGAGGAAAAAAAGGAGAATGCTAGGGGGGGTAGGTTGGTCATTTTTATAAGCTATTAACTATCCTGAGGGGAGGACTTCGGGGCGGAGCTATCACAGGTATGCTGCCATGGGGGCAGCAGGAAAATAGCTTTTTAAAAAAGTACAAAAGTATAAAAGTGCAAAATAATGCTTTTTTCAAAATTGGCGCTCTTTTTTTGTTTAGAGCACAAAAAATTAAAAACGCAGAAACTATCAAATACCCCTAAAAGAAAGCTCTATTTGTGGGAAAAAAAGGAAGTCAATTTTGTTTGGGTAGAACATTGGTGTAGTGGTTAGCATCCTCACCTAGCAGTAAAACGTGGTCGCTGGTTCAAATCCCAACCATGACACAACCTGCCAGGCATTTGCATGTTCTACCTGTGCCTGCGTGGGTTTCCTCTGTGTACTCCAGTTTCCTCCCACACTCCAAAGACATGAAGGTAGGTTATTTGGCTTCTGTCCAAAATTGGTACATTTTCTACTACACTTCTCACAGTGCAGCCATAGTACCATTTCTACTACTTTTCTGGTGGTGTCCAGCGTCTACACTGTACAGTGTGTACAGTGTCTACTACACTTCTGGTGGTGTACACAGTATCTAATACAGTGCATCTGTAGTACAGTTGCTAATACAGTGCAGGCAGTGTACACAGTATCTAATACAGTGTGTACTGTTTCTACTACAATTCTGGTGGTGTACACAGTAGAAAAAACAGTGTATGCATAGTACATTTGCTAATACAGTGTAGGCGGTGTACATAGTACAGTTTCTACTACATTTCTGGTGGTGTACACAGTACACAATACAGTGTGTACAGTGCCTACTGCACTTCTGGTGGTGAACACAGTATAAACTACAATGCATCTGTAGTAGGCCGCGTACACACGGGCGTACTGTCTGTCCAACTTAGTCTGCTGAAACACATTTCAGCGGACAGTCCGCTCGTGTGTGGGCTTCAGCGGACTTTTTCAGCGGACAGTCTGGCGGACTAAGTCTTTCGGAATGTTGGAAATACTGTCTGCTGGACTCGCATTTCGGCGGACAATCTGCCTGTGTGTGTGCCAGTCCGCCGTACTTTTGAAATGAGCGGACTTTTCCCGCCCGGAGAAAAGTCTGCTCATTTTGAGCGGGTATCCAGGTAGGCGGGGCCCGCGACGGAGACGTCGCTGGCCCCGCCACCTGGTATGGACTTAAAGGGGAACCCCAACACCGAAAAAAATCGGCGTGGGGGTCCCCCCCAAGTCCACAACAGACCCTTGTCCGAGCACGCTACCCGGCCGGCCAGGAAAGGGGTGCGAGCGAGCGCCCCCCCTCCTGAGCTGTACCAGGCCGCGTGCCCTCAACATGGGGGGGTGCCTTGGGGAAGGGGGGGCCGCGCGGCCCCCCCACCCCAAAGCACCTTGTCCCCATGTTGATGAGGACAAGGGCCTCTTCCCGACAACCCTGGCCGTTGGTTGTCGGGGTCTGCGGGCGGGGGGCTTATCGGAATCCGGGAGCCCCCTTTAATAAGGGGGCCCCCGGATACCGGCCCCCCACCCTATGTGAATGAGAATGGGGTACAATGTACCCCTACCCATTCACCTGTGAAAAAAAGTACAAAAAAAACACAACACAGGGTTAAAATAGTTTATTGCACAGCTCCGGGGGTCTTCCGTCTTCGGGGGTCTTCTCGCCGGACTCCTCCGCTATCTTCTTGTAGCTCTTTTGCTAGCGGAGGAGTCCGGCTTTCTTCCTCGCCGCCGGCCTCTTCTCCCGACTTCGGGGGTCTTGTCCCCCTCTTCGGTTCTTCTGCCGGGCCACCGCGCCTTCTTATAGCTCTTTTGCAGGCGGTGGCCCGGTCTTCTGTCGCCGCCGTCACCGCCGCCTTCCGTTCTTCTTCTACTTCTTCTTCTCCAGGAGATGTTGCCTCGACGATCTCTCCGGCCACAATGCCAGGGCCGCGCTGCGCGGCCACTTATATAGGGACAATGGGGCGGTGTCACATGGCTTTATGTCACATGGGTTGGTCACATGGTGACCCCGCCCCCTTACGATGTCATAGTCCCCATGTGACATCAACCTATGTGACCAACCCATGTGACATAAAGCCATGTGACACCGCCCCATTGTCCCTATATAAGTGGCAGCGGAGCGCGTCCCTGGCATTGGGGCCGGAGAGAGCGTCGAGGCAACATCTCCTGGAGAAGAAGAAGAGGAAGAAGAAGAAGAACGGAAGGCGGCGGCGACGGCGGCGACGGCGGCGACAGAAGACCGGGCCACCGCCTGCAAAAGAGCTATAAGAAGGCGCGGTGGCCCGGCAGAAGAACCGAAGAGGGGGAAAAGACCCCCGAAGTCGGGAGAAGAGGCCGGCGGCGAGGAAGAAAGTCGGACTCCTCCGCTAGCAAAAGAGCTACAAGAAGATAGCGGAGGAGTCCGGTGAGAAGACCCCCGAAGACGGAAGACCCCCGGAGCTGTGCAATAAACTATTTTAACCCTGTGTTGTGTTTTTTTTGTACTTTTTTTCACAGGTGAATGGGTAGGGGTACATTGTACCCCATACTCATTCACATAGGGTGGGGGGCCGGTATCCGGGGGCCCCCTTATTAAAGGGGGCTCCCGGATTCCGATAAGCCCCCCGCCCGCAGACCCCGACAACCAACGGCCAGGGTTGTCGGGAAGAGGCCCTTGTCCTCATCAACATGGGGACAAGGTGCTTTGGGGTGGGGGGCTGCGTGCCCCCCCATCCCCAAGGCACCCCCCCATGTTGAGGGCACACGGCCTGGTACGGCTCAGGAGGGGGGGCACTCGCTCGCACCCCTTTCCTGGCCGGCCGGGTAGCGTGCTCGGACAAGGGTCTGTTGTGGACTTGGGGGGGACCCCCACGCCGATTTTTTTCGGCGTTGGGGTTCCCCTTTAAGTCCATACTAGGCGGCGGGGCCAGCGACGTCTCCGTCGCGGGCCCCGCCTACCTGGATACGCGCTCCAAATGAGCGGACTTTCCTCCGCGTGTGTGGGCGAGTCCGTTCATTTCAAAAGTAGGGCGGATAGTATGGCGGACTTAGTCCGCCGTATTAGTCCGCTCAAAAAGTGCCGTGTGTGGGCAAGTCCGTTCATTCGAAAGTATGACGGACTGTCCGTCGGATTGTCTGACGGACTAAGTTGGCCAGACAGTCCGCCCGTGTGTACGCGGCTGTACAGTTGCTAATATATTGCAGGCAGTGATCACAGTATCTACTAGTGTGTACAGTTTCTACTACACATCTGGTGGTGTACACAGTACACAATACAGTGCAGCCGAAGTACAGTTTCTACTTTTCTGGTGGTGTACACAGTATCTAATACAGTGTGTACAGTTTCTATTACACTTCTGGTGGTGTACACAATACAGTGCAGCCATAGTACAGTTGTTAATACAGTGCAGGTGGCGTGTACAGTTTCTACTACACTTCTGGTAGTGTACACAGTAAACAATACAGTGCAGCCGTAGTACAGTTGCTAATACAGCGCAGGCGGTGTACATAGTATCTAATACAATGTGTACAGTTTCTACTACACTTTTAGTGGTGTACACAGTACACAATACAATGCATATGTAGTACAGTTGTTAATAAAGTGCAGGCGGTGTACACAGTATCTAATACAATGTGTACAGTTTCTACTACACTTCTGGTGGTGTACACAGTACACAATACAGTGCAGCCATAGTACAGTTGCTAATACAGTGCAGGCGGTGTTTCGACTACACTTCTGGTGCTGTACACAGTACAGTGCAGCCATAGTACAGTTGCTAATACAGTTAAGGCGGTGTGTACAGTTTCGACTACACTTCTGGTGGTGTACACAGTACACAATACAGTGCAGCCGTAGTACGGTTTCTACTACTGTTCTGGTGGTGTACACAGTATCTAATACGATGTGTACAGTTTCTGCTATGGTTCTGGTGGTGTCAGAGAGGGTACCTGACTGGACGGATGGATGGCCGCTCTGGCTTGTGCCGGTGTAGGGCGGTGCATGTTGACACTCGTGTTCCTGTGTGCGTGGCTGTGCGCACTCCTGTGGGCACTCGTTTGCGTGTGCTGGCTGACCCTGGTGCGCGAACACGTGTTGGCGTGCGCACTCCTGTGGGCATCGACTTGTGTGCTTCTGGGGGCGCTGGTGCACGCGAAGTGTTCGGGCACGTGCACGTGCGGGTTTGCGCACGCACGTGCGCGCTGTATGGTGCCGGCTGGCCTATTTAGTCTGGCTGAACCCCTTGATCAGTGCTGCCTGATCAACAGCTCCCCGTGACCTTGTTCCCTGAACCTAAAATCCAGCTTGATTACCTATTGACTGACCTCTGGCTCATTTTTGACCTTGCTCCTGTCTGCTCCCTTGTACCTCGCTGCCTGCATGTTGCTGAACCCGGTCTGTACCTGGACTTACCTTACCAGCTCCTGCTCAGTATCCGCTGCCTGCATTCCTGCTCTCCACCTAGCTGTCTAAAGACCCTTCTCTTCCAGCATCAGGTTCTCATACTCCTCTGCACTCCTGAGCCACCTGTCTTCTGTACCAGGGGCCACGAGTCGGACACGTAAGGCCCAAGTGGACTCACCGGTAAGGTACGCAGGCTCTGATAGTATCAGGCAGCCATGATCGAGTCCGGGCAGGAGGCCTCCCCTATGGATGAACTTTGTAGGCACTTAGCAGGCCTCACTGAGTGGTCAAGAGCCTACAGGATGGCTACTCGAGATTGGAAGAACAAGTCCAGGCTTTGTCCTCATCTGCTTCTCCCTGAGGAGCAGCTTCTGCCAGTCTCACCCAAGCACCATCAGTAGTGATGCTCCCTCCTGAACCCAGGGTACCCACGCCCCGAAAGGTTTTCTGGAGAGCGAAGCAAGTACAGAGCTTTCCGCAATGCCTGTGAGCTCTATTTCGCTCTTCAACCCCGTACCTTTTCCCTGGAGGCTACAAAAGTGGGATTCGTCATCTCCCTCCTGTCCGGCTACCTCAAACCTGGGCCCACCGCCTGCTGGAGCAAACTGCTGAAGCAGTGTCAGTTATTGTTGACTCTGGGGCGTGTAGCTGCTTCATAGAGCTGGCCTTCGCTACCAACCATGGTTTTCCCCTTCGACCTAAGGCCCAGGGCCTTGCAGTACATCTGGCAGATGGCTCTGCTCTCAGCTCTGGTCCGGTCATCCAGGAAACCGTTCCTCTGTTGGCCACCATTGGTTCTCAACATCAAGAACTTTTATGCCTGGACATCATTCCCTCTTCCCTTTTCCTGATTATATTGGGAATGCCCTGGTTGCAGGCTCACAACCCCAGCATCGACTGGGCCACGGGTGAAGTTCAGTTTCAGAGTACTGTCATCAGCATTGCCTTTGTGGGACATCTTGCAAGCCATCCCAGCTACTCTGTGTAAAGTCGGATACTGAGCTATGCCACTCTATTCCTAAACCTTATCACGACTTCTTGGATGTCTTTAGCAAAAAAGGAGCAGAGACTCTCCCTCCACATAGACCATATGACTGCCCAATAGATCTTTTACCAGGAACGGAAGTTCCCTTTGGAAGGATCTTTCCATTAACCGAGCAGGAGTTGGGTACCTTGAAGGACTATATAGACGAGAATCTGAAGAAGGGGTTCATCCGCCCCTCCACCTCCCTGGCCGGTGCAGGCATCTTCTTTGTCAAAAAAAAAGACCACTCCCTACGTCCTTGCATTGACTACCAGGAATTCAACAAAATAACCATTAAGAACAGATATCCGCTACCACTGGTGCCAGAACTTTTCCAGAGATTGGGAACGGCCACTATCTTTACTAAGCCGGATCTTCACAGGGCGTACAATCTCATCCGCATCCGAAAAAGAGACGAGTGGAAGACGACCTCCCGTACTCGATTCGGTCATTACGAGTATCTTGTTATGCCGTTTGGACTATGTAATGCCCCAGTGACGTTCCAGCACTTCGTCAATGACATTTTATGACTACTTGGACCTGTATGTCATTTTCTACCTGGATGACATTTTGGTGTTCTCCTCATCCTTATTCTGATCACCCTAGGCATGTCCGGAACGTACTGGCTCGTTTAAGGCAACATGGGCTTTACGCCAAACCGGAGAAATGCGAATTTGAGATCCAATGTGTGCAATTTCTGGGCCTGGTCATTTCGGCTGAGGGCATTAAGATGCATCCCAAGAAAGTTGCCGCTATCCTGGTCTGGCACACACCCGCTGATAAAAAGGGGGTGCATTGCTTTATTGGCTTCGCCAACTTCTATAGGAAGTTTATTAAAGGGTTTTCTTCCATAATCTCTCCCATAACGGAGCTGACTAAACAAGGAATCTGATTCTGCTGGACTCCCAAAACACAGGTGGCCTTTGAAAAGCTCAAGGGACTTTTTACATCAGCGACCATTCTCAAGCATCCAGATCCGGCGTTGCCCTTCATCCTGGAGGTTGACACATCTGAAACCGCAGTGGCCATCAAAGTGGCGCTGGAGGAATGGCGCTATCTACTAGAGGGTGCCGCATATCCTGTTCTGGTGTACACAGGCCATAAGAACTTGGAGTATCCGAGGACAGCCAAGAGACTAAAACCCCGGCAGGCCAGATGGGCACTTTTGTTTTCACGCTTCCAGTTCTACATAACTTACAGACCCGGCTCCAAGAATGTCAAACCTGACGCCCTCTCCCGAATGTTCCATGACACTGAGGAAATTCAACCCCCCGATACCATCCTACCTCCTGGAAATGTTCTACTCCTGCAAAGGGATCTCGTGTCTAGGATAAAACAGGCTTCTATCGGAATGACCCCATCCGATGAAATTTGTGCCAAGGATGGCCTTTTTTGGCATAACGTCAAGAATGTGGTCCTGGAAGATCTAAGGGTACACGTGCTTGAACTGTGTCATGACCATAAGCTTGCTGGTCACTTTGGGCCGTCAAAAACGATCAACCTGGTGCAGCGTACCTTCTGGTGGCCTCATCTGACCAGGGATTGCAGGGACTAGGTCGAGTCATGCAGTGTTTGTGCCTGAAACAAGGTCAGCCGAGCAAGGGCATGGGGTCTGTTGAAGCCTTTCATGGTCCCGGGAAGGCAATGGAGTACGATTGTGATGGATTTCATCATTGAGCTTCCCCCATCAGAAGGTTTCTCATCCATCTTTGTGGTAGTGGACAGGTTGTCGAAGATGGAACACTTTCTGCCTATGAAAGGCACCCCTTCAACTTCGGAAACAGCAAAAAATGTTATCAAGGAAGTGATAAGACTGCACGGAATCCCAACGAACATCGTATCGGATCGTGGTGTCCAGTTCACCTCTAGGTTTTGGAAAGCCCTTTGTGGTTCCCTGGAAATTGAACTGCCATTCTCCTCTGCATACCACCTGCAGACGAACGGCCAAACTGAGAGAACCAATCAAACTTTAGAAAAGTATCTCCGGTGTTTCTCTACTTTCTCGCAGAATGATTGGGCCTCCTTGCTCCCTTTGGCCGAGTTCTCATACAACAACTCCTTGCACTCAGCCATCAACCAGACACCATTCTTCGCCAATTACGGCTTTCACCCATCTTTCTTACCAAGTTTGGTACCCGAATGTACTGTGCCAGCAGTCTCTGAAAACCTGGACTTTTTCTCTGCCAACAACAAGCTGCTTCAGGAAACCATAGCCAAATCCCACGAATACTATAAGAAGTTTTATGATGGGAAGAGGCGTGGGGAACTTGTCTTGGAGAATGGCAACCAGGTCTGGCTATCCACGACTAATTTGAAGCTGGCGTGCCCCTCTAAGAAACTGGCTTCCAAGTTTTTGGGTCCCTTCCCTGTGAAAATAAGGATTAACAACGTAGCCTACGAACTTGACCTACCTGCTTCTTTAAAAGTCCACCCAGTTTTCCATGTGTCTCTCTTGAAACCTGTGGTCCCGAATCCCTTTGCTGGCCGTAGAGTCACCCCCCCACCCCCCCCCCCCCCCCGGGTCCAGTTATTGTTGACAACAAGGAGGAATTCGAGGTTAAAGCCATTCTGGACTGTAGAAGACGTCGCAACCGAATTGAGTTCCTCATTAAGTAGAAAGAGTATGGGCCCGAAGAGAACTCGTGGGAACCCGAAAACAATTTACACGCCGAAGAACTCTTACGGGTGTTCAAGAATTCACGCTTCCAAACTGGCTCATCTGGGCATTCAGATTCTGCCCTTGAGGAGGAGGCACTGGATGGATGGCTGGCCGCCCTGGCTCGCGCCAGTGTACGACGGCGTGCATTGGCTCGTGTTTCTGTGCGCGCTCCTGTGGGCACTCGTGTGCGCGTGCTGGCTGACCCTGGTGCGCGAACGTGTGTGGATGCGCGTTGGCGCACGCATTCCTGTGGGCATCGACTCATGTGCTTCTGGGGGCGCTGGTGCACACGCGTGCGTGCTGTTTGGCGCAGGCTGGCCTATTTAGTCTGGCTGAACCCATTGATCAGTGCTGCCTTATTAACAGCTCCATGTGACCTTGTTCTCTGAACCTGAATTCCGGCTTGATTACCTTTTGACTAGGCTTGCTCTTCTGACCTTCCTGGATATCCGCCCGCACCTGACCTCTGGCTCGTTTTTTACCTTGTTCCTGTCTGCTCCCTTGTACCTCGCTGCCTGTACGTTGCTGAACCTGGCCTGTACCTGGACTTACCTTACCGGCTCCTGCTCAGTATCCGCTGCCTGCATTCCTGCTCTCCACCTAGCTGTCTGAAGTCCCTTCTCTTCCAGCACCAGGACTCAACTACCAGGCTCTCATACTCCTCTGCACTCCTGAGCCACCTGTCTTCTCTACCAGGGGCCGCGAGTCGGACACGTAAGGGAGACCACCCTCTGCCCAAGTGGACTCACCGGTCAGGTACGTAGGCTCTGATAGGTGTTGTACACAGTAAACAATACTGTACAGCCATAGCACAGTTGTTAATGCAGTGCAGGCAGATTACACTGTATCTAATACAGTGTGTACAGTGTCTACTACACTTCTGGTGCTGTACACAGTGCAGTGCAGGCGGTGAACACAGTATCTAATACCGTGTGTACAGTTTCTACACTTCTGATGGTTTACACAGTACACAATACAGTGCAGCCGTAGTACAGTTGTTAATACAGTGCAGGCAGTGGACAAAGTATCTAATACAGTGTGTACATTTACAGTGCAGCCATAGTACAGTTTCTACTACTTTTCTGCTGGTGTGCACAGTATCTAATACAGTGTGTACATTTTCTACTGCACTTCTCACAGTGTAGCCATAGTACCATTTCTACTACTTTTCTGGTGGTGTACACAGTATCTAATACAGTGTGTACAGTTTCTACTACACTTCTGGTGGTGTACACAGTACACAATACAGTGCAGCCTTAGTATAGTTGTTAATACAGTGCAGGTGGTGTACACGGTATCTAATACAGTGTGTACAGTGTCTACTACACTTCTGGTGGTGTACACAGTACAAACTATAGTGCATCTGTAGTACAGTTGCTAATACAGTGCAGGTGGTAAACACATTATCTAATACAGTGTGTACAGTTTCTACTACTCTTCTGGTGGTACACAGTATCTAAGACAGTGTGTAAAGTTTTTACTACACTTCTGGTGGTGTACACAATACAGTGCAGCCATAGTACAGTTGTTAAAGAGGAAGTAAACCCTTATGGGTTTACTTCCTCTTTGGTTCCTTGCAAAGGTAAAGCATAATGGACTACTATGCATCGCATAGTAGTCCATTATGTGTCACTTACCTGACACAGGAGCCAGCGAAGTCATCGCTGTCCCCTGTAGTCTGGAGCATCCATCTTCTCGGTGGGTCTTGCTTCTCCGCCGCTGTCATACGACGAAGCCACAATGACGTCACTCCCGCGCATGTGCATGGGAGCCGCCACTCGCGGCATATCTCCGTTGGCAGCGGCGCGCTCAGTGCGCTTGCGGGCTGCTGTCTACGGTGAATGCACCGTAGACAGCGGTGCCTTTGTCTTGGCAAATATCTCCTAAACCGTGTAGGTTTAGGAGATATTTCTTGGACCTACAGGTAAGCCTTAATCTAGACTTACCTGTAGGTCAAAGCGGTTTGTAAGGGTTTACAACCACTTTAATGCAGTGCAGGCGGTGTATACAGTATCTAATACAGTGTGTATAGTGTCTACTACACTTCTGGTGGTGTACACAGTATAAAATACAGTGCATCCGTAGTACAGCTGCTAATACAGTGCAGGTAATGTACACCGTATCTAATACAGTGTGTACAGTTTTGACTAAACTTCTGGTGGTGTACACAATACAGTGCAGCCATAGTAAAGTTTCAACTACTTTTCTGGTGGTGTACACAGTACACAATACAGTGCAGCCGTAGTACAGTTGCTAATACAGTGCAGGTGGTGTACACATTATCTAATACAGTGTGTACAGTGTCTACTACACTTCTGGTGGTGTACACAGTATAAAATACAGTGCATCTATAGTACAGTTGCTAATACAGTGCAGGCGGTGTACACAGTATCTAATACAATGTGTACAGTTTCTACTACTCTTCTGGTGGTGTACACAATACAGTGCAGCCATAGTACAGTTGTTACTACAGTGCAGGTGGTGTACACAGTATCTAATGCAGTGTATACAGTTTCTACTGCACTTCTGGTGTACACAGTACACAATACAGTGCTGTCATAGTACAGTTGCTAATACAATGCAGGCAGTATACACAGTATCTAATACAGTGTGTAGAGTTTCTACTACACTTTTGGTGGGGTGCATAGTGTCTAATACAGTGTAGTGCTGTTCGCCCGTTCGGCGAAGCCAGAACTCTGTGGGCCGTTCGTGTGGCGCTCACGGCCCACAATGCCCTGCGCCATCGCAGTGCATTGCTGGCTCATGATTGGCCAACCATGCACTATGACCCCGCATGCTTGGCTAATCACAGCGTCGGCAGCGAGGAGAGCCATGATTGGCCACAGGCAAGATGCCTGTGGCCAATCATAGCTCAGGCTTTGTAGTACATGCCCCACACTATATAAGGCCGCCAGCGTGGCGGCCTTGTGTAGTGTTCTGGCATCTGCAGGAGTTAGTGGGTGTTGTCTGTGTACCTTCAGCGCAGTATACACCTGTATATACCTATTTTGCATTATTGCTCTTCTGTAATTGAGCTATCAGCCATCTGGAGGAGATTCTGGGTGTTGTCTGTGTGCCCTGAGCGCAGTATACACCTGTATCTACCTATTTTACTTTATTGCTTTTCTGTAATTGAGCTATCAGCCATCTGCAGGAGTTTGTGGGTGTTGTCTGTGGGCCCTGAGCACAGTATACACCTGTATCTACCTATATAGCTATATTGCTCTTCTGTAATTGAGCTATCAGCCATCTGCAGGAGTTTCTGGGTGTTGTCTGTGTGCCCTGAGTGCAGTATACACCTGTATCTACCTATATAGCTATATTGCTCTTCTGTAATTGAGCTATCAGCCATCTGCAGGAGTTTATGGGTGTTGTCTGTGTGCCCTGAACGCAGTATACACCTGTATCTACCTATATTGCTCTTCTCTAATTGATCTGCAGGAGTTAGTTGGTGTTGTGTGCCTCCAGCACAGCACAGTATACACCAGTATCTACCCTTTAATTCCTGTTGTTCTATAATAAAGGCATCTGCAGGAGTTAGTGGGTGTTGTGTGCCTCCTGCACAGCACAGTATACACCTGTATCTACCCTTTATTGCTGGTGTTCTATAATAAAGGCATCTGCAGGAGTTAGTGGGTGTTGTGTGCCTCCAGCACAATATGCACTACCCAATTGCTGGTTTTCCCATCTCCCTTCAGGCCATTACTATGTCTGGAAGGCCAACAAGGAGAGGCAGACAGGCACGAGCCGATAAAAGAGGGCAAGCAGGCTCTGTGTCTAGAGACAACAGTGCTGGTCGTGGACGCGGTGCATCGTCATCAGCACATGGCCATGGGACACGCTTGTCCTTATTTTCGGCAGCTGGACGTGTTGAGCCAAATCATGCCGAAGACTTGGTCGAGTGGATGACCAAGCCCTCTTCATCCTCCTCATCCTCTCTCACCCAGGCTCAGGGTACTAGAAAAGCAGCTGCCAACGCATCCTCTTCCCTCGTCTCAATGTCATCATCAGTGACTCCTTCCCTAGACCCACCATGTCCTCCTGTGGAGTCCCCTGAACTCTTTGAGCACAGTGTTGGGTATATGCTCCAGGAGGATGCCCAGTGTTTTGTAGGCTCCGATGATGATACTCAGCTAGAGGAAGGCAGTAGCGTGAGTGCAGAGAGAGGGGATGCTCAAGAAGGGCAGCAATCTAGCAGTCATGTTCCACAAGCTGCAGCATACTGCCAGGTTTGCTACAGCGATGAAGAGGTAGGGGATGATGAGGGCACTGACTGCATGTGGGTGCCTGGTAGGAGAGAGGAGGAGGAGGAGGCACATCTCCAATGAGGCAGGATGCCCTCCAGGGGCCAGCTTAGGGGCAGCACACCAACTGAATCACACCGCAGAGCTCCGCCTGTGCAGGACGCTGCCTCTGCGCGTTATTCTAAAAGTTCTTTGGTGTGGGCCTTTTTTGAGACGAGTGCATAAGATTGCACTGCTGCTATTTGCAAAATATGTCTCAAGCGTATCTCGCATGGCCAAAACATCTTGGGCACCACATGCTTGACCAGACATATGTTGACCTGCCATGCAGCTTGTTGGCAAGCGTATCTCAAAGACACACACCAAAGAACAAAGCGGACCTCTCCTTGCTCCTCATCAGCTGGGATCTCCAACTCCACTAGACCTTCATTCCTCTCTGAAACCTGCGCTGAGAGGAATGAAAGTGTAGAATTAGGTGTGTCACAGCCAAGTGCTTGTGGGCACTCTGCTAGCAGTACAGCCACGTCCGATTGTAGCAGGCAAATTTCCCTGCCCCAGCTGCTGGACCGTAGAAAGAAGTTCACTCCCAGCCATCCACATGCCCAGCGGTTGAATGCTAGCTTGGCTAAATTGCTAGCACTTCAACTGCTACCTTTTCAGTTGGTAGACTCGGCCCCCTTCCGTGAGTTTGTGCAATGTGCGGTTCCTCAGTGGCAGGTCCCCAAACGCCACTTTTTCTCAGGGAAGGCGATTCCGGCTCTCTACCAGCATGTGGAAGGCAATGTCCTTGCCTTGCTGGACAGGGTGGTCAGCGGTAAGGTGCATATTACCGCTCACTCATGGTCCAGCAGGCATGGACAGGGACGTTACCTGTCTTTCACGGCCCATTGGGTCACTCTTCTAACAGCTAAGAAGGATGCAGGACAAGGTGCAGTAGTGTTGGAGGTTGTTCCGCCACCACGCCTCCAAAATGCTACTACTGGTTGTGACACACCTCTCTCCTCCACCCCCTCCTCTTCTTCCTCCATGGCCTCTTCCAGTGCTCTGTCTTTGGAACCAGCGGTGCTCCGTAGGCATTCAAGGGGCTACGCAAGTATGCAGGCAAAACGATGTCATGCCGTGCTTGCGCTGGTTTGTTTGGGGGACAGGAGCCACACTGGGGCAGATATTTTGTCAGCTCTGCAGGGGCAGGCCGAGAGGTGGTTGACGCCACGCCAGCTTAAGCCAGGATTGGTGGTTTGCGACAATGGCACCAACCTCCTCTCCGCCCTCCAACAGGGACAACTGACCCATGTGCCATGTGTGGCTCACATCCTTAACCTGGTGGTGCAGCGGTTCTTGAGCCGGTACCCGGGCTTACAGGATGTCCTGAAGCAGGCCAGGAAAGTCTGTGTTCATTTCCGCAGATCATTTAATGCCTGTGCTCAGCTGGCTGAGCTTCTAAAGGAGTTGAACCTGCCCAAGAACCACCTTATATGTGACATGCCCACCAGGTGGAACTTAACGTTGGCCATGCTGCAGCGGCTGCACACGCAGCAGAGGGCTATCAATGAGTACCTGTGCGACTACGGCACCAGGACAGGGTCAGGGAAGCTTGGTTTTTTCTCACCACGCCAGTGAGGCATGATCAGGGATCCGCTGTCCTGTCACCGTTTGAGGAGGCCACAAGGATGGTGAGCAGTGACAGCGCATGCATCAGTGACACTGTACCTCTTGTCCACCTCTTGGAGCATGCGCTGCATGGAATAATGGACAGGGCACTTGAGGCAGAACAGAGGCAGGAAGAGGAGGACTTCCTTGCCTCTCAAGGCCCCCCTTTATCCACACAGTGTTCCTGCTGTCCCACCCATCACACAGGAAGAGGACGAGGAGGAGGAGGAGGACGATGATTGTGTCAGCATGAAGGTGGAGCCTGGCACTCAGCATCAGCAGCAGCAGTCTTGTAGGGATGATTTACAGTCCCAAGAAACCCGTGGACTTGTACGTGGCTGGGAGGAGGTAGCTGCGGATCATGTTGTCCTTAGTGACCCAGAGGACTCTGGACCGAATGCCCCAGCTAACCTACGCTGCATGGCCTCCCTGATCCTGCAAAGCCTGCGGAAGGATACTTGTATTCTTTGGATCAAGGAGACGGACCATTACTGGCTGGCCACTCTCCTTGATCCACGGTACAAGGGTAAGGTTGCGGACCTTATCTTGCCTTCGCAGAGGGAGCAGAGGATGATACATCTCTGGGAGGCCTTGCAGAAAGGTCTGTGCAACGCGTTCCCAGAGACTGGGAGGTTACAAACTCCTGGTCCTGGACAACGTGTTGCTGAGGCATCGGTCAGAAGGAGTGGTGGAGAAGGTGGTCGTCTGACCGATGCGTTCAGACAATTTTTTAGTCTGCAGCCCCAAGGTATGATCGGTTCCAGCAACCATCGCCAGCGTCTGATTTACATGGTGCAGGAATACCTAGGGGCAAGGTCAGACTTGGACACCTTTCCCACCAAAAATCCTGTGGCTTACTGGGTCTTGAGGATGGATCACTGGCCAGAGCTTGCACAGTATGCAATTGAGCTACTGGCCTGTCCTGCATCCAGCGTTCTTTCGGAAAGCATCTTCAGTGCTGCTGGTGGCTTTGTTACGGATCACAGGGTGCGCCTGTCCACGACTCGGTTGATCGACTGACCTTCATAAAGATGAATCAGTCTTGGATCACCCACAGCTACCAAGCACCTGAAGCTGATGTAACCGAATATTTTTTTTTTAAATATCACATCCCTTGAAGACTGCCTATGCTGATGCTGAGTGACTGTCCTGTTATGTTGACTGTCTATCCTCTTCCTCCTCCGCTGATATCTTGGAAGAACATTTTTGGTTCTGCGTGATGCCACCAGCCCAATTTTTCAGCCCCTGTTTAACAGGGGCATGTAATTAAAATTTTTGATGCAATGCTTTGCAGCAGGGCTCATTCCTGCACTACAACTAGAGTATATTGGAGAGGTTGCAGTGTATAGGCCCAATTTTTCAGCCCCTGTTTAACAGGGGCATGTAATACAATTTTTGATGCAATGCTTTGCAGCAGGGCTCATTCCTGCACTCCAACTAGAATATATGGGAGAGGTTGCAGTGTCGTGGCACCAGCACCAGTGCCTAAGGCCCAATTTTTCAGCCCGTTTAACAGGGGCATGTAATTAAAATTCTTGATATAATATTTCACAGCAGGGCCCCTTCCTGCGCCCACCGAGAGTAACTATGAGGACTTATAGTGCTGTGGCACCAGCACCACCACAACCACCAAAGGCCCAATTTTTCTACCACTGTTCAACAATGGCATGTAATTACAATTCTTGATATAATCGTTCACAGTAGGGCACTCCAGCGCCCACCAAGAGTCACTTTGAGGGCTTACAATGTTGTGGCAACACCAACACCTTGTTCTGCCATTTCTGCAGAGCATATAGGACAGGCCCCTACTTTTAAACATCCAACTTACAAACGTCTCCTACTTGCAAACGGAAGGAGACAACAGGAAGTGAGATGAAAAAAGAATGTATGGCGAAAAAATGTATACAGGGGTGATAACCCCTCCTGATGTTTTCCAAAAAGCATAAAAATAGATTTTTTGACTGGAGCTACAATTTAAAAATGTACCAGTTCAAAACTACAAACAGGTTCTACTTAATACAACAAACCTACACAGTCCCTGTCTTGTTTGCACCACCTGTATACTGCTGTTCTGAGTTATAGGGCCTGGGGGTCTTTCCTTTTTTTAATATGGGTACGGGGTTCCCCTTAATATCCGTACAAGACCCAAAGGGGCTGGTAATGGGCAGGGGGGGCTACCCATGCCATTTTTCTCAATGATTTTCATCCATATTGCCGAAACCAGATATTACATTAAAACCGCAAGCAGTTTTAAATGACTTTTTTTCAGTTAAATGTCATTTTGTGCAGGGACTGTTCTAAACATGGGAAACACGTGCCACTTCACAGGCATACTATAGACACACCCCAGGCACGATATTTAAAGGAATATTTCACTTTTTTTTCACTTTAATTGTCATTAACATCAGTGCTCCTGAAAAAACTGCAGTTTTTAAAAACATTTTAGGCATAGACCCATGTCCCCTGGGGCAGGAGCCAGGTCCCCAAACCCTTTTAAGGACAATATCTTGCATATTAACCATTAAAATTAGCATTTTTATTTCGAACGTTCGAGTCCCATAAACTTCAATGGTGTTCTAAAGTTCGCATGAATTTTCGGCCCGTTCGAAAGTTCTGGAGTGAACTGAATCAGGGGGGGGGGGCGGGGTTCGGCTCATCCCTTGTTCCGGGTGCTGCTGACTTCCCGCTGACTTTTAAACGTTTCTTGGTGTGGGCCTTTTCTGACACGTGTGCTGCAGATCGCACCATTACTGTTTGCAACCTACTGTATGTCTGAAGGGGATCAAGCGTGGCCACAACAGCAGCCGCTTGGGCACCAAATACTTGCCCAAACATATGACAACCTGCCATGCAGTCCATTGACAACAGCACTTGAAAGACCCACATCAAAGAAAAAGGCAGACTTCTCCTTGCTCCTCATCTGGAATCTCCAATCCCACTATACCCCCAGTCCTCTCAAAAACCTGCACTGAGAGGAAGGTATAGCAATAGGTGTACCAAGTACGTGCAGCCGATCTGCTATCAGTACACCACCATCTGATTTTAACAGGCAAATTTCCCTACCCCAGTTGCTGAACCACAAAAATAAATTTGGTCCCAACCCTCCAAATGCTCAGCATCTGAATGCTAGCTTGTCCAAATTGCTTGCACTGCAACTGCTGCCTTTTCAGCTGCTAGACTCTGCCCCCTTTCCTGAATTTGTGGAATGTGCTATACCTCAGTGGCAGGTACCTCAGTGGCAGGTTCCAAAACACCATTTCTTTTCACGGAAGGCCATTCCGGCTCTCTGCATGTGAAAGGCAATGTAGGGTGCTCCCCGTTCAAGGGGCTACGCAAGCAGTGAGGCAAAAAGATGCCATTTGGTGCTTGAGTTAGTCTGCTTATGGGGGCAGGAGCCCCACTGTGGCAGAGATTCTGTCAACTCTGCAGGGACAGGCTCAGAGGTGGTTGACACCACGCCAGCTTCAGCCAGGAATGGTTGTATGTGACAATGGCACCAACCTTCTCTGCCCTCCCACTGGGACACTTGACCCATGTTTCATGTTTGGCACACGTCATGAATTTGGTGGTGCAGCGGTTCTTGAGCAGTTACCCAGGCTTAAAATTACAAGTGAAAAGTGGTCCCGCGCAAATCTACCAAAAATCCTAAATAAAGTGCTACGTGCTTATAAATAATAAAAATAATTAAATATATAGAAAGCAGGCAAAAACAAAAGTCCATATAGTGGATATCAAAGTCTTGTTCACTGGCACCAATTGGGAAAACAGCAGGCAAAACGGTACTTATAAACACTCGGGGGGGCTAAGGGCTCCCAGAACTCTCACCTCCAAGTGTAGAAAAGTAGGCACATCAAGCAAAGCAGACAACCTCCATTCTCGTTACCAGCCACCAGGGGGTCCTCGGCCACGACAGACTAGGAAACAATAATCTCTGCACTGGGCCACAAGGGGGCCATATATTACTGTGTAGACTGTACTGTTGCTACGAAGAGGGTTTCCACAGGAGTGTGCAGCTCAAAGAAATTATTAACATGGAGAGAGAGGGAAGGCTCTGATAGTGTAGTAATTCTTATAATTGTAAAGTTTAATCAATAAAAAGTGCATAAATCGGACTCTCACATTTAAACAATAAACAGCACATAAAGTAAAATGGTGTCCTGGCGTTTTCCGCCAGTCCTACTTCACTTCCGGTACGACGTACGGCCACTCCCTACGCGTTGCGTCAATCACGTGACTTCTTCACAGGTAATGTGTTACTTAGTGACCCAGAAGACTCAGAAACG
Source organism: Lithobates pipiens (assembly GCF_037356315.1). Classification (NCBI taxonomy): domain Eukaryota; kingdom Metazoa; phylum Chordata; class Amphibia; order Anura; family Ranidae; genus Lithobates; species Lithobates pipiens. The sequence continues at coordinate 78,295,077 of NW_027507789.1, read as the reverse complement.
AATGCCTCTCTTAACTTATGCTGCATGGCCTCCCTGATTCTGCAAAGCCTGTTGTTAGGACCTGGACTTGAACCCGGGACCTCAGCTGTGTCTGGCAATGAATCTTCTCTCTGAGCTATCTGAGATGCTGGACAGTGCCTTGTCAGATCCTTTAGCAACCCTGCCTTGTACCTTGATTTCAGCTGAACCTTGAACTCTTTGCTCCTCCCATGAACTTTCTGATATAAGCCATGTCTCTGCACTTCCTCCTTGCCAGAATATTGTGCTATCTCCAGCCTTTATCTTGCTCCTGTCTTTCCTGCTGCCGCTTATATTTGCTACTACTCGTTATCGACCCTTGGCTTGTTCCACGACTACGCTTCTGCCTGATCCCAACCTCCAACTACTCCTTACCGACCTTTTGGCTTGCTTACTGACCACGCTTCTGTTTGATCCTCACCTGCTCATCCGCTACTGAACCTCGACTTGCTCACCTCCTGGTGGGGCGATCCTGAGGACCACGACCTGGTACTAACACGCAGCTAAATCCATCTCCACCATCTGGAGCTCTGGTGAAAACCGGTTAGTACTTAGACTCCACACCTCAGGTGAGCCTGTGTCATCTGCCAGGGTGGCTGCCTGTGTTCCTATCCTGCTGGTTAGTGGTAGTCCTGCAACTGCTATAGCAATTGGTCTTCGAGCCTGACCCCTGATCGTGACACCTGCGAAAGGACCCTAGGATTTGTGGTATCAAGGAGAGGGATCATTACTGGCTGGCAACCCTTCTTGATCCACATTACAAGGGTAATGCCGTGTACACATGACCAGACTTTGACAGCAAAGGTCCGACAGAACAAATCCACCGGACAATTCGGTCCTGTGTGGGCTTCATTGGACCTTTGCTGAATGTTTGACACCTCTGGTCTCCAAACAGAGGTGTCAGAAGAGTGTGAGCTAGGGAATTATTGCGGTGCATATAAGTTAAATAATACATCACATAAGGAAAGAACAACTTTTGCATAAAATATGTGATACAGTTTATTTGAATAAAAAACATTACAGAATCTAACATATCCAGAATTTATGGAGCAGGTGAGGTATTTCGACTAGTTTCGCTTTTCAGCTTCTTCAGGAACTACCTACATCTAAAAATGCGTCAATTACTCATAAATCTATAAGAAATATCTAAAAATCACAAACAGTTTAAATGAACATTAGGGAGACAATTTACAAGACATAACAAAGAACAGACTCTTACCTAAACACCCCTGCCCCAGGATACGCCAGAACCATACAGAGAGAAGACTCCCCCGGCGACTGGGAGGGGTATAAAGCCCTGATGCCGACCGATAGCTATATAAAAGTATTGGTATTCATTTAAATGACGTAAAAAGAAAAAGGAAGAAAAAGAAAAGGGAGAGGGGCGCCTCATGTGATCAGAGGTACTGATCAAGTGATCTGAATGTATATGACCAATAATGGTCAGGAGTAGTGACCTAATGGTGATGGAAGTAAGTGAAAAATAAGATCCAATGTTACATGCACAGGAATAGTGAAGAAATGAAGACCAGACAACCGTAAGTGATAATCAAAATCAAAACAGTCAAAATTCAACCCGCAGAGATGATAATATAAAGCCAGTGACAACTGATGAGAGTGAAGTGATGAGTGATAAAGATGTAGTGATGATGAAGGAACGTCCATCACCATTAGGTCACTACTCCTGACCATTATTGGTCATACACATTCAGATCACTTGATCAGTACCTCTGATAACATGAGGCGCCTCTCCCCCTTTTCTTTTTCTTCCTACGTCATTTAAATGAATACCAATACTTTTATATAGATATCAGTCGGCATCAGGGCTTTATACCCCTCCCAGTTGCCGGGGGAGGCTTCCCCCTGTATGGTTCTGGCCTATCCTGGGGCAGGGGTGTTTAGGTAACAGTCTGTTCTTTGTTATGTCTTGTAAATTGTCTCCCTAATGTCCATTTAAGCTGTTTGTGATTTTTAGATATTTCTTATAGATTTATGAGTAATTGACGCATTTTTAGATGTAGGTAGTTCTACACCACAAATTCTGGATATGTTGGATTCTGTAATAGTTTATTTGAATAAAAAACATCACATATTTTATGCAAAATTTGTTCTTTCCTTATGTGATGTATTATTTAACTTATATGCACCGCAATAGTCCCCTAGCTCACACTCTTCTGACACCTCTGTTTGGAGACCAGAGGTGTCAAACATTCAGTTCTATACAACTGGGATGAGGGTGCACAATGTAAAAGTATCATTTAGAATTTTCTTGTGTGGCCATTTTCAATTTTATAATTGGACCTTTGCTGTCTAAAAATCAGATGGACTTTAGAAATACAACATGTTTCAGAACTCCGCCGGAACCAGTTCGTCTGTATGCTAGCTCGACGGACGAAAACGGACACTAGGGCAGCTATTAGCTACTGGCTATGAAATTCCTTATTCTAGTCCAGTCCTACGTCATCACGTTCGAATCTGTCAGACTTTGGTGTGATTGTGTGTGGCCAAGTCCGTTCGGAAATTCCATCGGAACTCTGCCGAAAGTCCATCAGGAAGACCATCGGACCTAATCTGCCGGAAAGTCCGGTCATGTGTACACGTCAGAAGGTTGCAGAACCCTGGGAGGTTACAATTTCCTGGTGCTGGACAAAGTGTTGCTGAGGCTTCGTTTTAGTCAGAGGAAGAGCGGTGGAGAAGGTGGTCGGCTGACTGATGCCTTTAAACAATTTTTTAGTCCTCAGCGCCAAGTAGGGATGAGCTTCGTGTTCGAGTCGAACATACGTTCGACTCGAACATCGGCTGTTCGCCCGTTCGGCGAATTCCGAACGTTATGGGCCGTTCACGCCAAATTCGTGTGGCGCTCATGGCCCACAATGCACTGCGTCATCGCAGTGCATTGCTGGCTCATGATTGGCCAAGCATGCACTGTGACCCCGCATGCTTGGCCAACCACAGCGCCAGCAGCGAGGAGAGCCATGATTGGCCACAGGCAGGATGCCTGTGGCCAATCATAGCTCAGGCTGTGTAGTACATGCCCCGCACTATATAAGGCCGCCAGCGCGGCGGCCTTGTGTAGTGTGTTGGCGTCTGAAGCAGTTAGTGGGTGTTCTGTGTACCTTCAACACAGTATACACGGATCGTTATCGGCCGATTTTCGATCTTGCTCTTCTGTAGTGGTTGTTGTCTGCGTGCCCTGACCGCAGTATACACCGATATATTCACCTCACCTATATAGCTAGTGATCTATCTTTTATAATAGAGCTTGCAGTCAGTAGTGTTAGGAGCTTGTGCGTGCTGTCTGCGTGCTCTGTACCCAGTACACACCGCTATATCCACCTACATAGCTCTTCTCTATTTGAGCCCACTTGCCATCTGCAGGAGTTATTGGAAGTTGTGTGTGCCTCCAGCACAGCACAGTATACATCTGTATATACCCCTTTATCTCTGGTGTTCTATAATAAAGGCATCTGCAGGAGTTAGTGGGTGTTTTGTGCCTCCAGCACAATATACACCTGTATCTACCCTTTATTGCTGTTCTCTAATAGAGCCATCTGCAGGGCTTAGTGGGTGTTGTGTGACTCCATTACAGTATACCCCTTTATCTCTGGTGTTCTATAATAAAGGCATCTGCAGGAGTTAGTGGGTGTTGTGTGCCTCCAGCACAATATACACTACCCAACTGCTGTTTTACCCAACTCCCTTCAGGCCATTACCATGTCTGGAAGGCCAGCAAGGAGAGGCAGACAGGCGCGAGCCAATAAAAGAGGGCAAGCAGGCTCTGTGTCTAGAGACAACAGTGCTGGTCGTGGACGCGGTGCATTGTCATCAGCACGTGGCCATGGGACACGCTTGTCCTTCTTTTCAGCAGCTGGACATGTTGAACCGCAACATGCCAACGACTTGGTAGAGTGGATGACCAAGCCCTCTTCATCCTCTCTCACCCAGTCTCAGGGTACTAGCAAAGCAGCTGCCAACGCATCATCTTCCCTCGTCTCAATGTCATCATCAGCGACTCCTTCCCTAGACCCACCACATCCTCCTGATGAGTCTCCTGAACTCTTTGAGCACAGTGTTGGGTACATGCTCCAGGAGGATGCCCAGTGTTTTGTAGGCTCTGATGATGACACTCAGCTAGCGGAAGGCAGTAGCGTGAATGCAGAGAGAGGGGATGCTCAAGAAGGACAGCAATCTGGCAGTCATGTTCCACAAGCTGCAGCATATTGCCAGGTTTGCTACAGCGATGAAGAGGGAGGGGATGATGAGGGCACTGACTCCACGTGGGTGCCCGGTAGTAGAGAGGAGGAGGAGGAGGAGGCACATGTCCAACGAGGCAGGATGCCCTCCGGGGGCCAGCTTAGGGGCAGCACACCGACTGAATCACACCGCAGAGCTCCGCCTGTGCAGGGCGCTGCCTCTGCACGTTATTCTAAAAGTTCTTTGGTGTGGGCCTTTTTTGAGACGAGTGCATCAGATCGCACCGCTGCTATTTGCAACATATGTCTCAAGCGTATCTCGCATGGCCAAAACATCAGCCGCTTGGGCACCACATGCTTGACCAGACATATGTTGACCTGCCATGCAGCTCGTTGGCGTACCTCAAAGACCCACACCAAAGAACAAAGCGGACCTCTCCTTGCTCCTCATCAGCTGGCATCTCCAACCCCACTAGACCTTCAGTCCTCTCTGAAACCTGCTCTGAGAGGAATGAAGGTGTAGAATTAGGTGTGTCACAGCCAAGTGCTTCCGGGCACTCTGCTAGCAGTACACCCACGTCCGATTATAGCAGGCAAATGTCCCTGCCCCAGCTGCTGGACCAGCGAAAGAAGTTCACTCCCAGCCATCCACATGCCCAGCGGTTGAATGCTAGCTTGGCTAAATTGCTAGCACTTCTGTTTCAATATTTTTTTTATTGAAAAGTTGAATAAACAGGAATAAACAAGAGACTACAATCTGCTCCTTGTGCGCCCTCGCAGGGGCTACAAAGCATGAATGTAAAACCAAAAGGCCAGCCATCACATTATACTTATAATAAACAGAAGAAAAAAAGAGGGAATATGAGTAGGGGATGGTATCGAGACTGGTTCTAGAACCAGGCAACTCGTTCCCTCGTCGTTTCCGGAGGGCATGCCCTTCTTCAACCACCCCCTCCTACGGGGGGCAGCAGAATTCGTTAGCAATGGGAGAGATTACAAAGAAAAGTGAAGAAAAATAGGGAACAAAAGAAGAAAAGATAGAGAGACAAGAAGGGGAAGGAAGGGGGGGGAACGTTCGGGTGTGGGTGCCCCGCCAAGAGGAGTCAGACCAAGCCCAGGCATGCAGCTTGGAGCGCGGGGAACTCATAGGAGATCCACGGCTCCCAGATTTTTAGAAATTTAGCATGAGAATCATGAACAATACTGGACATACGTTCCTGCAGTAACATTGCAGTCATGCGGGTTTTAACACCTTGAAAATCTACCCGTTGGGACTTCCAGGCTTGGGCAATGGTCCGCTTGGCCACTATAAATAGATAAGTAGCCAACTTCTGTTGAGGGCCCCGCAAACCAGGTACCGGGCAATGTAGGAGAGCTAGCTTAGGGTCCCTTCGGATGGTTAGGTGGAAAAGTGTCTGCAGCAAACCAAAAATCCTAGACCAGAACCCCACCAGCCTTGGGCAAGCCCACCATGTATGCATAACATCACCTCGCTGTCCACAGTTGTGGAAGCACCTGTCCGTACTCCCAGGGAAAGCCCGAGCTGTGCGGGCAGGTACCCAATACCATCGGAGCATTACTTTATATGCAGCCTCCAGGGTATTTGTGTTGAATGAGCATTTGGTGATTGTTTTCCAGGCCCTGCTCCAGTCCTCTGGGTCCACTGGGGTCTGAAGGTCCTTTTCCTATTGAGTCATATAAGAGAGGGGTGCTGATGGCAAACGGCTATTCAGGGAGGCATAAATGGCCAAAATAAGGCCTGGGGACCCTGGGGCGTGTTGGCATGAGTGTTCAAAAAAAGTTTTTTGGAAGGGGTAGGTGGACCTGCGGCGCAACGCTGCAATCCAGTGCTTTAATTGGATAAAGTGATAATGTTCGCTAGCCGGCGCCCCTTTTGTTTCCCGGATACTCTCCCAGGAGGGGAATAGGCGTGAGGAAAGGAAATTTTGGACTCGTGGGTAGCCATGTGAGGACCACCAGGAAAATGCCTGGGGCTCCTCCAGACCCGGGGGGAAAAGAGGGTTATGGGTGATGGGAAGTAGGGGTAGAAAGGGGGACATCAGATTGCTGGAAAAGCGAACTGAGTCCCACACCTGCAGACTATGTAGGAGCATGGGGCTGAGGGAGGGAGGGCGCAGATTTCTGGGGAGCCAAAGGAGTGCCTGAAGTGCACAAGGGTCACAGCCAGGCACCTCCAGGAGCACCCACAGAGGAACATCCGTGGTTGCATGGAGCATAGTCAACGGAGCGATCTGGGCCGCTGTGTAGTATTTAGAGATATTAGGGACCCCCAGGCCTCCCCGGAGCCTATGGGTGTAAAGGGTCACTCTAGGTATCCTGGGACATTTGCGCGCCCATATAAATTGGAGGATCCTATTCTGCAGGAGTCGAAGAAAAAAAAGGGGGTACCCGGACAGGCAAAGTACGAAAATAATAAAGGACTTTAGGAAGGATGGTCATCTTCGCCACAGAGATCCTGCCTACCCATGAGAGTGTGGGGAATTGCCAGGCTTGCATAAGGGTGGACACCGTTCGCAACAGGGGATAATAGTTGGCCGAGAAAAGGGAAGAATAAGACGGTGTCAATTTGACACCTAAATAATCAATCGAGTGGGAAGCCCAACGGTATGGAAAGTGGTCCTGAAGGCGCTGCACCAGTTCCAGAGGGAGGTTAACATTCATCGCTGTGGTCTTGGAGAGGTTAATTTGAAGACCTGAGAAGGCCGAGAATCGGTCTAATACTAGTTGCAAGTTGGGCAGGGAGATAAGCGGGTTAGACAGGGTCAATAGGGCGTCGTCCGCAAAGAGGTTCACTTTGTATTGAGTGCCCGCGTAAGGGATTCACGAGATATCACCACAGGCCCTGATCGCCGCCGCCAGCGGCTCCAATGCCAGGATAAATAGTGCCGGGGACAGGGGGCATCCCTGTCTAGTCCCCCGGAGTATCGGGAAAGGTTCAGAAAGGAAGCCCGCATATTTCACCGATGCCAACGGTGCGGAATAGAGGGCCTGAATCCATTGTAGAAAATGTGGTCCAAATCCCCATTTGGTTAGAACAAAGTAAAGGTAATCCCAGGAGAGCGAATCAAACGCTTTATAAATATCTAGGGATAGCAAAAGTCCTGGTATTTTACGCTGATGAAGTATATGAAGGAGATGGACCACCTTGCGGACATTGTCCCCCGCCTGGCGACCGGGCACAAAGCCCACCTGATCCCTGTGAATGAGGACCTGAAGATATCTGTTGACTCGTGTGCTCAGAACCTTTCCCAGAACCTTCAGGTCAACATTCAACAGGGAGATGGGACGAAAGGACTGTGGGTCTGTGGCCTCCTCGGATGACTTAGGGATCATGGAGATATGGGCTTTCAGCGAGTCCGGCGAGGGTCTCGCACCTTCCCGCCAGGCAATGTAGTAAGACGTTAAATGGGGCGTGAGCAGGGATGCAAATGTCCTATAGTATAGACAGGTAAAGCCGTCTGGACCCGGGGCCTTGGACGGCTTAAGGGACTTTAGGGCTTGGGCGACCTCCAGTTCAGTTATGGGAGCATTCAAGTTAGCCTGTGCCGCTGAGGACAATAAAGGAAGACTAATTGATTGAAAGAAACTCTCTGCCCTGTCTCGGTCGAAGGCAGCTGGTCCACTATAGAGAGAGAGGAGAGGAAGGAGGCAAAGCCAGCCGCTACTTTGGATGGGTTGGACGTGAATCCCCCACCCGTCACCTGTAATCGAACCGGCCTGCCCGGACCCCCCACTGAATTAAGTTTCCTAGCCAACATGGGACCAGGTTTGTTCGAGCAACTATAAAATTTATATTTGGACCAGCGCAGAGCTTTCTCCGCCTGAGCGGAGGCGAGCAGGTCCAACTCAGTGGCCAAGTTGTCACGCGTCCGCCTATGGGCTACCGAAGGACGCGCCTTCCACGTCGCATCCGCCGCCTCTAACAAGGAGGTCAACTCCCGTATCCGCTGCTCCCTGGCCCGCTTTGTACGGGAAGCGAGCTGGATTAGATGTCCTCTGACCGTCGCCTTGTGGGCTTCCCACAAGGTAACTGGAGAATCAACTGAGCCTACATTTTCTGTGAAATAGGTTTGGATATATGTTTCTATCTGAGAAGACGTAGCTTGCGTACTCAGGAGGAATTCATTAAGCCGCCAGAGATAGGCCGGGCGGGAGAATCCTGCCAAGGATATTCCAAGAATCAGGGGATCATGATCAGACCAGGGAGAGGTAGCAATAATGACCTTATGTACCAACGGCAGGGAGCTAAGTTGCAAAAACACGTGATCTATTCTACAAAAACTCTGGTGGGGGTTAGAAAAAAAAGTAAATTCCTGTGACAACGGATGTTGCTAGCGCCACACGTCCACCATGCCATAAGACTGGAAGAGATCATGCAATATTTGTTCCTGGGAGGCATCATGGGACGGAGGCACTTCCCTGAGGCTACGCCTGTCCAAAGAGGAGTTAAAAACAGAGTTAGAGTCTCCCATCATAATCAGAAGGCCTTTTTGGTGCCTAGTGATCACCTGAAACAAATGGGAGAAAAACCTCTGTTGAAATGAGTTAGGAGCATAATACCCAAAGAAAGTGACCTCCTGGTCCCAGAGGGTGCCCTGCAAGATCAAATATCTACCCGTAGGGTCCGCTATTTCCTTAGAACAGGTAAATTAGAGGTTACGCCTAAAGGCCATCAGCATCCCTCTTTGCTTCTCAGAAGCGGAAGCCGTAAAAAACATTGGATAATGGGAGGACAAATATTTGGGGGAAGAGGATAGGGAGAACCTGGTTTCCTGCAGACACACCACATCAATGGATTGAGATTTTAAATGACGGAAGACCTTTGACCTCTTAATGGGGGAATTGAACCCATGGATGTTCTGCGAGAATATTTTCAGCACATTCTGAGTCATCTGGGGGAGAAAGGAAGGTTCATATAATTATAGAGCGACCAATAAGGTACGTACTTACCCCAAGGCGAGGCTATCCGAACCCGAATAGGGGAGTGGGGAGGGAAACACAAGGAAGAAGAGAAAGAGAGAGAAGAAGAAACACAGAATAGACAAGTGAAACACATAAACATCACAATTGGTGAGCATTGCATCCCACAGCAGGACACTGAAGGAGGCGGCTCCACCACCAACCACAAGGCTAACAAATAGTGAAACATAACAGCATTGACAACAGTAAAACTACAATAGTACTAGAATATTACTACATTATTATCTTATTACTGCCCCTGCACAGGGCAATTAAAACTGGAACAAAAACAGGTGAGACGGACTAAGCCCGTCCCGCAGTACTGCTACTGGGTAGCAGTAAATAAAACTAATAATGGGATGAAAGGTCCTCCCCAACCGGCGGCGCCCCGCCGGGAGAGCGCCCAACCTCGGTCCCCGAACGTGACCCCCACGCCGGAGCGCCGCCAGGCCCCCAGGGGACCACCAACAAAAGAGGGGACCCCGTATGGCCTAGGGCCACGGTCCAGTGGGGGGCCACCAGTGCTGATCACGGCCCGCACCCTTAAGGGGAGCGGACCTGAAATAAACCATGGCTCGGCCCGAGCAAGGAAGGGAGGGTAGGAAGGAAGTGGGGGGGGGGGGGGACAGGGAAGAGAGAAAAAGAGAGGAGAGAAAAAAAATAAAAAATAAAATACTAAGTTAAGAGGGAGGGAGAGGTAAGGGAAGGGAAGTAAGAATAGGGGGATGGGGGGGGGGAAATAAGAGGGGGAGCAGGGGGGGGAAGAAGGAAAGTGGCGAAAGAGGGGAAGAGAAGTGCAGGGTATGGGGAGCGGGGGAATGGAAGGGACACAGGGAGGGGGCATGGATGAGGAGAGGAGGGAGTGGGGATGGGGAGGGAAGGCAGGGTAAAAGATGAAAATAATAGAGCCCTTTGCAGTTCTTAGGGTCCAAAAAACAACCAATATACATAGGAAATTAGACTTTATATACAGTAAGCCCTGGAACCGGCCCCCCAGACTACCCCTATCCCACCAGGGTTACAGTCCCACTCTCTTAATTTTAAAGAAACAATTGGTCCAAGAGAAGGCCCTCAGATGAGCTGGGGGCTTGGGCAAAACTAGGTAGTCACAGTAGGGCTGGAGTACTGATAAAAGCCTAAAGTCAAAGGTGAAGTAGCATAGGGCCTGCAGTTTAAGTAAAAACCATAAGTAACTGTAAGTTTATTAAAAAAAAAAAAGGGGACAAGGAAGGGAGGGGGGAAGTAAGGGCCAGGAGAGCATGGTCCCATCATCTGGTATGAGACAAAATCCAGCATCAGGCAGAAATAAACAGTGCTTCAAAGGTCCGGGGAGGGCAACCGAACCAAAAACAAGGAATCATGGACGGGCTCACCCGTGCGGTCGTCATCCCGGATCTGAATAGGGGGACCGAGCATGTGATTGGGTAGCAAGAAGGGGGCGTTTCCGGTTGCTGACTGGTTCCCACACACGGCCCAGGCTCCTAGAAGAGGGCCCAGGATCTGAGGCCTTCTCACGGAGGTTGGGGTCATCCGAAGAGGGGAGCAAATGTAGTGCTTTAAAAGTCACCTGGGCTTCCTCCGCGGTGCGCACTGTGTAGCCCCTGCCTTGGTAGGTGAAAGCGAGGCGAAAAGGAAAGCCCCATGTGTATTTGATGTGGCGTTCCACCAGAGCTGAAGTGTATGGTTTCAGTTGTCGCCTCTTTAGCACTATGGAGGGGGCCAAATCAGTACAGAGTTGGTACTTGTGGCCTTGGAAACGGAGATCAGGCTTGTCCCGTGCTGCCCTAAGGAGCGTTTCCTTGGTGCGGTAGTACGTGAACTTGATGATAATGTCCCGAGGAGGCCCCCCTTCCTTCCTCGGCCCCAGGGCCCGGTGGATCCGGTCAAATTCCATGCGATCAATTGGAATGCCTGGGACCAATTCCTGGAATAGAGCCGTGGCAGTGGAGGTTAAGTCCTCAATAGTTTCAGGGAGTCCCCTAAGCCGGAGGTTCCCTCACCTCGACCTGTTCTCAGAGTCCTCTAATTTTAGGAGGGCTGCATCCAGCTCCCTGCGGATGTCCTGCAAGTCCTGCTCATGGTGATCAATGACTGTTGCTGCAGCCTCCATTCTATCTTCCAGCGCATTTGTACGGTTACCCAACTCACGGATTTCCTTCGTGAGATGCGTGGGCAGTTTGGAGGTGGCTGCTGACAGTTCCCCCTGCAGCATGGTTTTAAAGCGAGACAGCAGGTCTGCATCCCGCAATGAAGGCGCCACATAGGGTTGCTGGACTCCTGGTATGCTTTCCGCATCTGAACAGGCTTCGGGCTCACCAGTGAGCAACGGAGGGGTGAAGTCCATGTCTGAGGCCTGCGACTCCAGCAGGCCATCCGGCGGAAAGGCCTCAAGGCTCGCACGCACAGCCTGTCTCTTTGTAGTGCTCCGTGCTGTGCCTGATTTGCGCCCCATATTGTCAGTCTCGATGCTGGGATATAGTCAGTCAAGAGAAATGTGCAGGAGCGGTCATATCACAGCCGGTGTGGTCGGTGGTGGAGAAGCGCCTCTAGCTTGCGGTCATCCTGGTACTTAGCTCACGAGCACCCCTGGTGTGAAGTGATTTCCAATAATGCCAGTTAATTATATTCTCCCCTCACACCAGCAGGCTGTAGTAAGAAGAGATTTAGAAGCTGGGTGTAGCAAGATGGCCGCCGTCATCCAGGGTAGGCCGGAGCCAGGGCCTTTCCTGGGAAAAAGGGCTGCAGCAGGCTAGCAGTCTGTTTAAAGTCAGGGGCAGTTATCAGAGCTACCCCTATCTTCGGCCTCCACACTGCCCTGGGAGATGGCACCCACCCGATGGGGAGAGGATAGCAGGGGAGTCTAAAAGTAACCCCTCAGGGGACTCACCAGGCCGAGGGATGTCCGAGTCAGGTGGCCGAGAGGCGGCTCCGGTCTGGGAGGCCCAGTGAGTAGGGGGACCTCTCCCGATGGTCGTCCGCCGCCGATGCGGTGGTTCCCGGCCGTCCCGGCCGTCCCAGCAGCCAAACGCGGTGGTTCCAGAGGCCGAGTAGGCCGCAAGATGGTGGCCTGCCGCTGGGATCCGCGGCGGGCCGGATCGCCCTGTCCGCGGGCTATGGCGAGCGACCAAAGGTGTCCCAGGCTGTAGGGGAGAGCCCAGCAGAGGGGATGGGTGAGTGGATGAGCAGAATCAGCGATCCACAGTGGAGGATGGCTGTGGATTGCAATCCGGCCAGCGGAGCACAGCCACAGCACGTCCTTCCTTGTCTCCGTCCGGCCACGCCCCCCCAAATTGCTAGCACTTCAACTGCTGCCTTTTCAGTTGGTAGACTCTGCCCCCTTCCGTGAGTTTGTACAATGTGCGGTTCCTCAGTGGCAGGTCCCCAAACGCCACTTTTTCTCACAGAAGGCGATTCCAGCTCTCTACCAGCATGTGGAAGGCAATGTCCTTGCCTCGCTGGACAGGGCGGTCAGCGGTAAGGTGCATATTACCGCTCACTCATGGTCCAGAAGGCATGGACAGGGACGTTACCTGTCTTTCACAGCCCATTAGGTCACTCTTCTGGCAGCTGGGAAGGATGCAGGACAAGGTGCAGTAGTGTTGGAGGTTGTTCCGCCACCACGCCTCCAAAATGCTACTATTGGTTGTGACACACCTCTCTCCTCCACCCCTCCTCTTCTTCTTCCTCCATGGCCTCTTCCATTGCTCTGTCCTCAGAACCAGCGGTGCTCCGTAGGCGTTCAAGGGGCTACGCAAGTACGCAGGCAAAACGATGCCATGCCGTGCTTGCGCTGGTTACCTCCTCTCCGCCCTCCGACAGGGACAACTGACCCATGTGCCCTGTGTAGCTCACGTCCTTAACCTGGTGGTGCAGCGGTTCTTGGGCAGGTACCCCGGCTTACAGGATGTCCTGAAGCAGGCCAGGAAAGTCTGTGTGCATTTCCGCTGATCACTTAATGCCTGTGCTCGGCTGGCTGAGCTCCAAAAGTAGTTGAACCTGCCCAAGAACCGCCTTATATGTGACATGCCCACCAGTAGGAACCCCACGTTGGCCATGCTGCAGCGGCTGCACACACAGCAGAGGGCCATCAATGAGTACCTGTGCGACTAGGGCACCAGGACAGGGTCAGGGGAGCTCGGTTTTTTCTCACCACGCCAGTGGGGCATGATCAGGGATGCATGCACTGTCCTGTCGCCGTTTGAGGAGGCCACAAGGATGGTGAGCAGTGACAGTGCATGCATCAGTGACACTGTACCTCTTGTCCACCTCTTGGAGCATACGCTGCGTGGAATAATGGACAGGGCACTTGAGGCAGAACAGAGGCAGGAAGAGGAGGACTTCCTTGCCTCTCAAGGCCCCCTTTATCCAGACAGTGTTCCTGCTGTGCCACCCATCACACAGGAGGAGGAAGAGGAGGAGGAGGATGATTGTGTCAGCATGGAGGTGGAGGCTGGCACTCAGCATCAGCAGCAGTCTTGTAGGGATGATTTACAGTCCCAAGAAACACGTGGAGTTGTACGTGGCTGGGAGGAGGTAGCTGAGGATCATGTTGTCCTTAGTGACCCAGAGGACTCCGGACCGAATGCCTCAGCTAACCTACGCTGCATGGCCTCCCTGATCCTGCAAAGCCTGCGGAAGGATCCTCGTATTCTTCGGATCAAGGAGAGGGACCATTACTGGCTGGCCACTCTCCTTGATCCACGGTACAAGGGTAAGGTTGCCGACCTTATCTTGCCATCGCAGAGGGAGCAGAGGATGAGACATCTCCGGGAGGCCTTGCAGAAAGGTCTGTGCAATGCGTTCCCAGAGACTGGGAGGTTACAAACTCCTGGTCCTGGACAACGTGTTGCTGAGGCATCGGTCAGAAGGAGCGGTGGAGAAGGTGGCCGTCTGACTGATGCTTTCAGACAATTTTTTAGTCCGCAGCCCCAATGTATGATCGGTTCCAGCAGCCATCGTCTGATTTACATGGTGCAGGAATACCTAGGGGCAAGGTCAGACTTGGACACCTTTCCCACCGAAAATCCTCTGGCTTACTGGGTCTTGAGGATGGATCACTGGCCAGAGCTTGCACAGTATGCAATTGATCTACTGGCCTGTCCTGCAACCAGTGTTCTTCCAAAACACACCTTCAGTGCTGCTGGTGGCTTTGTAAGCGATCACAGCCTGTCCACCGAATCAGTTGATCGACTGACCTTCATCAAGATGAATCAGTCTTGGATCACCCACAGCTACCAAGCACCTGAAGCTGATGTAACCGAATAATTTTTTTTGAAATATCACATCCCTTCAAGACTGCCTATGCTGATGCTGAGTGACTGTCCTGTTATGTTGATTGTCTATCCTCTTCCTCCTCCGCTGATATGTTGGAAGAACATTTCTGGTTCTGGGTGATGCCATCAGCCCAATTTTTCTGCCCCTGTTCAACAGGGGCGTTTAAGTACAATTTTTGATGCAATGCTTTGCAGCAGGGCTAATTCCTGCAATAAAACTAGAGTATATTGGAGAGGTTGCAGTGTGGTGGCACCAGCACCAGTGCCTAAGGCCCAATTTTTCTGCCCCTGTTTAACAGGGGCATTTAATTACAATTTTTGATGCAATGCTTTGCAGCAGGGCTAAATCCTGCAATAAAACTAGAGTATATGGGAGAGGTTGCAGTGTGGTGGTATCAGCAATGAGGTACTCACCGAGGCCAAGATGCAGAGAGCGGTGGCTGTTGCGACTCAGCGCACACCACCCCTGGAGGTGATACAGGGAATGGGTTGCACCAAGAGGCACAAGCCTCCAGCGGGATACCTGACTTGAGTGAAGGTCTGGAGGAAGGCTTGTGCAGGATGGACCGGACCAGAAGGTAAGCAGCCAGCAGGTCTGTAAAACAAGTAAAGAAAGTGCAGAAACAGGCCGAGGGTCAAACACCAGTAATCAGTCCTGGAGCCAGAAAGGCTGAGTGCAGAGGATAATCCGGAGGCAGGCCGAGGGTCAAACACAGGTGATCAGTCCTGGAGCCAGCAAGGCTAAGTGCAGCAGACAGAGAATAATCCAGAGGCAGGCCGAGGGTCAAACACAGGTGATCAGTCCTGGAGCCAGCAAGGCTAAGTGCAGCAGACAGAGAATAATCCAGAGGCAGGCCGAGGGTCAAACACAAGTATCCGTCCAGTGCGCAGCAAGGTTAAGAGTAGGAAGTCCGTTTAAACAAGCCAGGGGTCAGGTCAGGAGAGAATCAGCAAAGTCTTCAGGCAATCCGGGTCAAAGCAGGAAGTGTCAAACAGGAAGCAGGAAGCGGCAAACAGGAACAGGAAGCAAGGAAACACAGGTGAGCTGAGACAAACCAGCAACTTGTCTGTGTGCTAAGGATCCTTTTATAGGCTGGTCAGGGAGTTCACGTTATGCGTGTGCTTAAGCGCACTCCTCTCAGTAGGGCTGCGAATGTGCGTGCGCCGAAGCGCCGATCCATGGCAAATTTGTGTGCGTCTATGCGCAGGTAGGTGGTGAGTTTGATTCAAATTACTTCCCTGATAGTGCCCCCCCCCAAGGGGCGGCCTCCGGACGCCCAAGCTGGCCATCAACTCCGGATGTTCCTGATGAAAAGCTCTAATCAATCTTGGAGCATGAAGATTACCAGAAGGTTCCCAGGAGTTGTCTTCTGATGGGTACCCTTTCCATTTTACTAGGTACTGAAGTTGTCTGCCCGACTTTCTGCAGCTAAGTATGGCTTCCACTTCAAATTCGTCCTCCCCATCTATTACAACTGGAGGCGGGGGAGGCTCCTCTCTTCCGGGAAATGGACTAGGAACTACTGGCTTTAAGAGAGATACATGAAAAACTGGATGTATTCTGTATGATCTGGGTAAGTCTAACTCAAAGGCCACAGGATTCACCATTCTCTTGATTGTGAATGGGCCTATGAACCTAGGACCTAACTTACGTGAAGGGCAGGGTAGTTTGAGATGAGTAGAGGCTAGCCAGACCTTCTCGCCAATTCCAAAAGCTGGATTCTCCTTTCTCCCTTTGTCGTAGTACTTCCTGTAGTCGTCTTGAGCTCTTTGCATGGTTGCTCGAATCTTTTGAAAATTTGATTGGATAGAGACTATCCGATCCTGAACAGCAGGGACTGACGTTTCAGGGATGGAGTTGGGGAGGAAGGAGGGATGGAATCCAAAATTCGACCAAAACGGTGTTTGGTTAGTAGCCGTGTGTACAGAATTGTTGTATGCAAATTCTGCATAAGACAGAAGGGAAGACCAGTCATCCTGGGAGCCGGAACAGAAACAGCGGAGATATTGTTCTAGAGATTGGTTTGTCCTTTCTGTCTGACCGTTGCTCTGAGGATGGTAAGCGGACGAGAGACAGACCTTGATTTCCAAGGCCTTACAGAGTTCTTTCCAGAATTTAGAAGTAAACTGAGCGCCCCTATCTGAGACGATGCTGTTAGGTACTCCATGGAGTCTGACTATTTCCTTAATAAAAGTATTGGCAGTGTCCAAGGCAGAGGGAGTACCAATCATGGGCAAGAAGTGGGCCATTTTTGAAAGACGGTCAACCACGACCAAGATGGTGGTAAACCCTTCTGAGGGTGGCAGATCCACAATAAAGTCCATAGAAATGTCTGCCCATGGTCGTTCAGGGATAGGTAGGGGTCTCAGTAATCCCCAGGGTTTGGCTTTAAATCCTTTGTTACGTTGGCACGGAATGCATGAGGAGACAAATTTCTGACAGTCCCGCCTCCAACCAGGCCACCAGAAGGAACGGGAAATCAATTCTGACGTCTTCCGTATTCCGAAGTGGCCGGCCAACTTGTGGTCATGAAAAGTCTTTAAGATTGCTGGCCTTACTTCCTGAGGGACAAAGATCTTATCATGTGCCCAAAGTAGATCATTGCGTTTCTTCAAGGAAGACACTACGGGATCAGTACAGTGGCTTGAGGCTGTTTTAATGGCGGTTACCAGGTCGGATTGTGTAAGCAGGAGAAAATTTTGCGGTGACAGAATGGTGCTGGGTTCAGTAAACTGGGGGGATTCAGGGAACATCCGGGAGAGTGCATCCGCTTTGCCATTTTTGGACCCGGGACGGTAGGAAATGTGGAAGTTGAACCTAGAAAAAAAAAGTGCCCAACGGGCTTGTCGTGGTCTTAAGCGCTTGGCTGTTCTGAGATATTCCAGGTTCTTATGGTCCGTAAAAATTGTAATAGGATGAGTTGCACCCTCTAAGAGATACCTCCATTCTTCTAAGGCAAACTTAATGGCCAATAGCTCTCGGTCACCGACATCATAATTCTTTTCCGGAGGATTTAGCTTTCGGGAGGCAAAAGCTACTGGATGCAAAAGGGCCTTGGGGCCCCGTCTTTGTGAAAGAATGGCTCCAGTGGCGGTTTCAGAAGCGTCAACTTCCAACACAAATGGCAAAAGTGGGTCTGGATGCTGTAGAATGGGTGCTGAAGTGAACAAAGATTTCAGTTTAATGAAGGCTTCCTGAGCTTCCTGGGACCACTGGAAGCGACCATGTTGACGGGTCAGCTGCGTAATCGGAGAAACAATGGATGAGAAGCCGGCAATGAATCTTCGATAGAAGTTAGCAAAGCCTATGAATCTTTGCACAGCTTTTTTGTCCCCTGGAGCGGGCCAATCAAGAATCGCCTTGACCTTTTGGGGGTCCATGGCGATCCCCTGAGTGGAAATGATGAATCCAAGAAATTGGACAACGGTCTTCTCGAATTCGCATTTTTCTGCCTTAAGGTATAGTTTATGTTTCCTCAGAATGGTAAGGACCTTTCTTACATGGTCTCGTTGTAGTTCAATGGTGGCAGAAAAAATGAGAATGTCGTCTAAATATACGACTACAAAGTCGTCAAGGTATTCTCTGAAAATGTCATTCACCAGGTGTTGAAAGGTGGCCGGGGCGTTGCACAGGCCGAAGGGCATCACTAAATACTCAAAATGCCCAAACCTGGACCTGAAGGCTGTTTTCCATTCGTCATTGGTACGAATCCGAACAAGGTTATAAGCGCCTCGTAGGTCAAGTTTGGAGAAGATCTTGGCAGTCCGAAAGCGCTGAAATAGTTCTGGGATGAGCGGGAGTGGGTATCGGTTTTTAACAGTTATTTTATTGAGTTCCCTATAATCAATACAGGGTCTGAGGGAGCCATCTTTTTTCTCAACGAAGAAAATACCCGCCCCGGCTGGAGATGAAGAGGGCCGAATGAAGCCTTTTTCCAAGTTCTCATCGATGTAGGCTTTGAGAGCCTTTAGCTCAGTCTCGGATAGAGGGAATATGCGCCCGAACGGAATTTCAGATCCAGGTAACAATTCGATGGGGCAGTCATAAGACCGATGAGGTGGTAGACAATCGGCCTTCTTCTTATCAAAAACATCCTTAAACTCGAGGTATACTGGAGGGACATGCTGAAGACTGTCGGATGCAGGAACGACTGCCATACAGGTAGCTGGAACTGGAGGAAAACAGTGTTGAGAACAGTAAGAGGATGTAAAAGAGACCTTCTTTTTGCTCCAGTTAACGTGGGGGTCGTGGGCCTGCAACCAAGGGAGTCCTAAAATAATAGGGAACATGGGAGAAGAAATCAAATCAAAGCGTAGGAGCTCCTTGTGGCCTGAGTCCGTGATGGTGAGAATCGGCTGGGTCTCTTGTGTAACTGGTCCGGAGCGAGGTAAAGACCCATCAGCCAAGTGGACAAGAAGATTTTGTTTTTTGTCTTGGAGAGGAAGGTGAAGTTTTTGAGCCACAGAGATGTCCAGGAAACAACTGCACGCTCCGGAGTCAATTACGGCCGGTAGTTGAATCCTCTCTTCCGCCAGCTGCAGAGAAACAGAAAGAGTAACATAAGACTGGGTGAGGTTTGTGGCTTGATAGTTCATAACAAATTGCGGAGGTGGCTTACAAGGTCTCACTGGGCAGTTGCGAAGGTAATGGCCAACCCCTCCGCAGTACAGACATAGGTTGGCCTGTCGTCTTCGTTGCCTTTCATCTGGGGTGAGACGAGGGCGAACAAGTCCTAGCTGCATGGGTTCCCCTTCCGTGGCCATGGGGCCAGCAGGGACTGGAATTGGAGGGTAAGGAGTGGTCGACTTGGGGAGCATCCAGCTGGGCCGAGGGGTCTGAAGGCGCTCAGAGCGACGCTCCCGCATGCGCCTGTCCAACTTGGTGGCTAATTGAATCAGGTCCTCCAAAGAGGCGGGGGTCTCCACTCTAGCTAATTCGTCCTTCAAAGTTTCGGAAAGGCCTTGTCGGTATTGGTACCTGAGGGCGGCCTCATTCCAGCCGGTGTCAGCTGACCACTTACGGAACTCGACGGTATAGTCCTCCACTGGTCTCTTTCCTTGTGTTAAGGTGTGCAGAGTGGCTTCAGCTGTAGCAGTACGTTGTGGGTCATCATATAACTGACCCATAGAGTTAAAGAAGGTTTCCACTGAGTTCAGGAGAGGACTTCTTTGTTCCATAAGGCTATGTGCCCATGCCTGGGGTTCTTCAGATAGTAAGGAGATGATAAATCCAACTTTCACTATTTCAGAAGAAAAAGTCCTTGGTTGCAGGGCCAGATATAAGGAGCAGGCATTTTTAAATGCCCTGAATTTTTTTCGGTCGCCCGAAAATCGCTCAGGCATAGGTACCCTTGGTTCAGGAGTCGCCATCACCAGGGCAGGCGGTGAATGGGCCTGTGGTAGGGAGGCCCCGCCAGGGGGCGCTGGTGCTGCGTTAACTGGTGAAGGTGTTCCTGCTAATTGCTGAAGACGGCTGTCGATTTGGGTGTACCCATCTTGCAATTTCTGCACAGCGTCTGCAAGGGCTGTAACTTGCTGGCACAACATCTCCAAAGGTGAACCCGCTCTGTTGGCCTCTGTCATGGCTGGTTTGTGCTATCAGCAATGAGGTACTCACCGAGGCCAAGATGCAGAGAGCGGTGGCTGTTGCGACTCAGCGCACACCACCCCTGGAGGTGATACAGGGAATGGGTTGCACCAAGAGGCACAAGCCTCCAGCGGGATACCTGACTTGAGTGAAGGTCTGGAGGAAGGCTTGTGCAGGATGGACCGGACCAGAAGGTAAGCAGCCAGCAGGTCTGTAAAACAAGTAAAGAAAGTGCAGAAACAGGCCGAGGGTCAAACACCAGTAATCAGTCCTGGAGCCAGAAAGGCTGAGTGCAGAGGATAATCCGGAGGCAGGCCGAGGGTCAAACACAGGTGATCAGTCCTGGAGCCAGCAAGGCTAAGTGCAGCAGACAGAGAATAATCCAGAGGCAGGCCGAGGGTCAAACACAGGTGATCAGTCCTGGAGCCAGCAAGGCTAAGTGCAGCAGACAGAGAATAATCCAGAGGCAGGCCGAGGGTCAAACACAAGTATCCGTCCAGTGCGCAGCAAGGTTAAGAGTAGGAAGTCCGTTTAAACAAGCCAGGGGTCAGGTCAGGAGAGAATCAGCAAAGTCTTCAGGCAATCCGGGTCAAAGCAGGAAGTGTCAAACAGGAAGCAGGAAGCGGCAAACAGGAACAGGAAGCAAGGAAACACAGGTGAGCTGAGACAAACCAGCAACTTGTCTGTGTGCTAAGGATCCTTTTATAGGCTGGTCAGGGAGTTCACGTTATGCGTGTGCTTGAGCGCACTCGCGCACGCCTCTCAGTAGGGCTGCGAATGTGCGTGCGCCGAAGCGCCGATCCATGGCAAATTTGTGTGCGTCTATGCGCAGGTAGGTGGTGAGTTTGATTCAAATTACTTCCCTGATAGGTGGCACCAGCACCAGTGCCTAAGGCCCAATTTTTCTGCCCCTGTTTAACAGGGGCATTTAATTACAATTTTTGATGCAATGCTTTGCAGCAGGGCTAATTCCTGCAATAAAACTAGAGTATATTGGAGAGGTTGCAGTGTGGTGGCACCAGCACCAGTGCCTAAGGCCCAATTTTTCTGCCCCTGTTTAACAGGGGCATTTAATTACAATTTTTGATGCAATGCTTTGCAGCAGGGCTAATTCCTGCAATAAAACTAGAGTATATGGGAGAGGTTGCAGTGTCGTGGCACCAGCACCAGTGCCTAAGGCCCAATTTTTCTGCTCCTGTTTAACAGGGACATGTAATTACAATTCTTGATATAATATTTCACAGGAGGGCCTGTTCCTGTGCCCACCCAGAGTAACTGTGAGGACTTATAGTGTTGTGGCACCAGCACCACAACCACCAAAGGTCAATCTTTCTACCACTGTTCAACAATGGCATGCGCCCACCAAGAGTCACTTTGAGGGCTTACAATGTTGTGGCAAAACCAACACCTTGTTCCGCCATTTCTGCAGAGCATATAGGGCAGGCCCCTACTTTCAAACATCCAACTTACAAACATCTCCTACTTGTAAACGGAAGGAGACAACAGCAAGTGAGATGAAAAAAAGATGTACGACAAAACAAATTATACAGGGGTGATAACCCTTCCCTATGTTTTCCAAAAAGCTTAAAAATAGTTTTTTTGACTGGAGCTACACTTTAAAAATGTACCAGTTGAAAATTACAAACAGATTCAACTTAACACAACAAACCTACACAGTCCCTGTCTTGTTTGCACCGCCTGTATACTGCTGTTCTGAGTATATAGGGCCTGAGGGCCACACGCATTTCCTTTTTTTAATATGGGTACTGGGTTCCCCTTAATATGCGTACAAGACCCAAAGGGGCTGGTAATGGGCAGGGAGGGCTACCCATGCCATTTTTCTCAATGATTTTGAACCATATTGCAGGAACCAGATATAACATTAAAACCGCAAGCAGTTTTAAATGATGTTATTTCCGATTAATGTCATTTTGTGCAGGGACTGTTCTAAACACGGGAAACACGTGGCACTTCACAGGCATACTACAGACACCCCCCAGGCACCATATTTAAATGAATATTTCACTTTTTTTTTCACTTTAATCGTCATTAAAATCAGTGCTCCCACCAAAATGGCCATTTTTAAAAACATTTTAGGCATTGACCCATGTCCCCTGGGGCAGGAGCCAGGTCCCCAAACCCTTTTTAGGACAGTATCTTGCATATTAGCCGTTAAAATTAGCACTTTTAATTTCGAACGTTCGAGTCCCATAGACTTCAATGGGGTTCTAAAGTTCGTACGAATTTGGGGTCCGTTCGAGCGTTCTGGTGCGAACCGAACCGGGGGGTGTTCGGCTCATCCCTAGCGCCAAGGTCTGATCGGTCCAAGCAACCATCGCCAGCATCTGCATTATATGGTGCAGGAATATATAGCGGCAAGAGCAGATTGGAGACCTTTCCAACAGAGCATCCACTGGGTTACTGGGTCTTGAGGATGGACTACTGGCCAGAACTTGCTCAGTATGCAATTGAGCTACTGGCCTGTCCTACATCCAGCGTCGTTTCTGAATGCACATTCAGTGCTGTTGGACAGACTCCATTGATAGGCTCTTGGATCAGCAACTATCAAGTGCCTGATGCTGATGTAACTGACTGAAGTTTCTATAGATGTGGGATCCCTTGAAGACAATATGCTGACAATTCTATTCCTCTTCAATCTTGATAATGCTAGCTTCCAACAATATTTTTGGTTTAGGGCACCACCACCACCACTCAAAGCCCAATTTTTCTGCCCCTGTTTAACAGGGGCATGTAATTAAAATTTTTGATCTAATATTTCACAGAAGGGCCCGTTCCTGCACCCAACAAGAGTATGTGTGAAGGGTTACAGTGTTGTGGCACCACCACTCAAGGGCCAATTTTTCTGCACTTGTTTAACAGGGGCATTTAATTACGATTTTTATACAATATTTCAATGCAGGTCCCGTTCCTGCACCCAACAAGAGTATCTGTGAGGGCAAACAGTGTTGTGGCACCACCACCAAAGGCCCAATTTTTCTGCCCCTGTTTAACAGGGGCATGTAATTCCAAATCTTGATAAAATGTTTTATAGCAGGGCCTGTTCTTGCGCCCAACAAGATTAACTGTGAGGGCTTACAGTGTTCTGGTTCCACCACCATCAAAGGCCCAATTTTTCTGCCCCTGTTTAACAGGGGCATGTAATTACAACTTTGGATATAGTATTTCACAGCAAGGCCCGTTCTTGCACTCACCAAGAGTAACTGTGAGGGCTTACAAAGTTCTGGTACCACCAAACACCTAAGGCCCAATTTTCTGCAGAGTATATAGGGCACACTGCACAGTATATACACTGCTGTTCAGCGTATATAGTGCCTGGGGGACCCCCACGCCATTTAAAAAAAAAAAAAATTGGGTTTGGGGTTCCCCTTAATATCCATACTAGACCCAAAGGGCCTGGTAATGGACTGGGGGGGGGGGACCCATGTCGTTTGGTTCAATGATTTTCATCTATATTGCCGGGACTCAAGAATACATTACAGCCACGATCAGTTTTAAATTACTTTTTTTCCCCTTTAGAAATTTCATTTTGCTGTGGTATTGTTCTAAACATCAAATTTACAGGCATACTATAGACACCCCCCAGGCACGATATTTAAAGAAATATTAGATTTTTTTTGTTTCACTTTAAGCATTATTAAAATCACTGCTCCCGAAAAAACATCTGTTTTTAAAACTTTTTTTTGCATGGATACATGTTCCCTGGGGCAAGACACGGGTCCCCAAACACTTTTTATGGCAATAACTTGCATATAAGCCTTTAAAATTAGCACTTTTGATTTCTCATGCTCGTGTCCTATAGGCTTTAATGGTGTTCGCCGTAATTTCAGGTCTAAATTGAGTAGGGAAATAGGCCTGTGACTGGCGCATTCCGTAGGGTCCTTGCCCGGGTTGGGAAGAACCGTAACATGTGCCATCAAAAAACTTATTTGGGATTTGGCAGGGTTCCATCAGAAAATTAAGCGTGCTGTGACGATCTGGGGTGATTAGGTTCCAGTGGTGCATGCAATTTTCCAGAAACGTGCCACTCCAGACTTGCGTTATTAGAGCATGGCAGCCCACTTTTATTTAAATGAAACAAAAAGTTCAAACAAACAGTAATCTTCCCTCGCAGGGGGTTCCACCATCACTGTATAAACAAACGATAGCTTTCTGGCTTACTCACTCTCAGCTTTGCGCTGCTTTAGTCACAGGCTACATCTGCCTGCTTCAGACATTCACACAGACTGTCACCTGCAGTCTTAGACTCCAAGACCTTCTGTCTCTTTCTTCTGGAGCCGTCTCCTACTGGAACCCTCCTGGCCAGACTTCCTGTCTGCCGGGCGGAGCTGTCTCCAAGTCTGAGCACTGACTTCTTTTCCTGGCATGTTTATGAACCCAGCCCACAGGTGTGCAATTAGTATTCCTGCCAAAATCAGGCATATACTACTTATATGCACCTGTGACATGGGGTCACATCTCCACATATCCTCCCCCCTGTTTCGCACCGGAGGGAGAAATACAAAACGCTTCTTACTAAAGGGACACTCCACCCACCTCTTTTTCTGGGTACGCTTCCATACGGACTTCTTCCTAATTTTTTGGGAGCTTAAATTTCTTCTCACCTCCTCCAGATCTACTCTCCCAAGACTGTAGAGGTCCTACTTTTACCCAGCACTTTTTGGCTTTCAGGTTCACTGAAACCTGCGTGGTTACCCCTGGAAACTGCTTTCTCAAAATTACCCAGTTCAAAACCACCAGGAACTCTGGTCCCATTGCTTGCTAGGACAGTGTCTGAGGAGGGACCACACACACAGGGAAGCAGTTACTCTTTATGGGACCTTCCCACGTTTCACATCGCTCCCCTGTTGTCCAACACTCCATCAGCGACTGTTCTTGCACAACACTTTTTTTCACACCAGTTTTCACCATTTCTGTTACCACTGGTATTTCTGATACCTCTGCCTTGTCTAACAGCGCTTCAGAGTGCTTGTCATACACAATCTTTGTATGAAGCAATCCAGCACACTGTGAGACAACTTTCCACATTAATACAAAACATTGCATTAAACGATTCAAGCATTTGTGATTACTCCACAGTACAGCCTGCAAAATCCAGCTCCAATCAGCCATACCCTGTGGTACCAGTTCTGCAAACACAGGTGAGGAATGCAGGATATATACTGGCTGTACACTCCATGATGCTAACACTTCATTAAAGCGGTTCTTCACCCTAAAGGGGAAGTTCCGTTAATCTGATCCCTCCCCCCCTCCGGTGCCACAATCGGCACCTTTCAGGGGGGAGGGGGGGTGCAGTTACCTGAATAATCCAGGTATCTGCACCCACTTCCGGGCAGACCGCCGCAGACCCCCGCAGACGCCCTGCCCCCCGCGTTGTGTTCTGGGAAACACACAATTCCCAGAGACACAGCGGGGGACCATAAGAGACGCGCAGCGTGACTCGCGCATGCGCAGTAGGGAACCGGGCAGTAAAGCTGTAATGCTTCACTTCCCGATTCCCTGACAGAGGATGGCAGCGGGGGCAGCAGCGAGACGAGCGATCGCTCGTCATCTGCCGCCGACATCGCTGGACCCTGGGACAGGTAAGTGTGATTTTATTAAAAGTCAGCAGCTGCAATATTAGTAGCTGCTGGCTTTTAATACTTTTTTTTTTAGGTGCAGAACCGCTTTAAGCATGTCTGTCACAAAATACATACTTTCTCTTTTTTTCATTGTGGACACAATTTCCGCTGTGCATTTACACTCGCTGGGACCTTCAGTCATGAGAGGATTAGTCTCCGCAACAACCCATGCATCTTGGCCTATAGGCTGTTCTGCAGACACCTCTCCTGGCACAGCAGTCATAGCGTCCACTATTTTTAGCTGCAAAAGCTTCTTCCAGCATTGCTATTAGGCCGCGTACACACGGGCGGACTGTTCGCCCAACTTTGTCCGCTGAACAGTGTTTGGGCGGACAGTCCGCTCGTGTGTGGGCTTTCAGCGGACAGTTTCAGCGGACAGTTGGACGGACAAAGTCTTTCGGAAATTCCGAAAAACTGTCCGCTGAAACTTAGTTTGAGCGAACAGTCCGCCCGTGTGTAGGCTACTTTCGAAATGAGCAAACTGTTCCCGCTCGGAGGGAAGTCTGCTCATTATGAGCGCCTGTGCAGGTAGGCGGGCCCGCGACGGAGACGTTGCAGGGTCCACCGCCTGGAATGGACTTAAAGGGGAACCCCAACGCCGAAAAAAATCGGCGTGGGGGTCCCCCCAAAGTCCACAACAGACCCTTGTCCGAGCACGCTACCCGGCCGGCCAGGAAAGGGGGGCGAGCGAGCGCGCCCCCCCTCCTGAGCCGTACCAGGCCGCGTGCCCTCAACATGGGGGGTGCCTTGGGGAAGGGGGGGCCGCGCGGCCCCCCCACCCCAAAGCACCTTGTCCCCATGTTGATGAGGACAAGGGCCTCTTCCCGACAACCCTGGCCGTTGGTTGTCGGGGTCTGCGGGCGGGGGGCTTATCGGAATCCGGGAGCCCCCTTTAATAAGGGGGCCCCCCGGATACTGGCCCCCCACCCTATGTGAATGAGTATGGGGTACAATGTACCCCTACCCATTCACCTGTAAAATAAAAGTACCCAAAAAAAAAACACAACACACGAGAAAAAATATTTTATTGCACAGCTCCGGGGGTCTTCCGTCTTCGGGGGTCTTCTCGCCGGACTCCTCCGCTATCTTCTTGTAGCTCTTTTACTAGCGGAGGAGTCCGGCTTTCTTCCTCCCCGCCGACGGCCTCTTCTCCCGACTTCGGGGGTCTTGTCCCCCTCTTCGGTTCTTCTGCCGGGCCACCGCGCCTTCTTGTAGCTCTTTTACAGGCGGTGGCCCGGTCTTCTGTCGCCGCCGCCTTCCGTTCTTCTGCCGGGCCACCGCGCCTTCTTATAGCTCTTTTACAGGCGGTGGCCCGGTCTTCTGTCGCCGTCGCCGCCTTCCGTTCTTCTTCTTCTTCTTGTTCTTCTTCTTCTCCAGGAGATGTTGACACGACGCTCTCTCCGGCCGGAATGCCAGAGCCGCCCTGCGCTGCCACTTATATAGTGACAATGGGGCGGTGTCACATGGTATATGTCACATGGGTTGGTCACATGGGTTGATGTCACATGGGGACTATGACATCGTAAGGGGGCGGGGTCACCATGTGACATCAACCCATGTGACCAACCCATGTGACATATACCATGTGACACCGCCCCATTGTCACTATATAAGTGGCAGCGCAGGGCGGCTCTGGCATTCCGGCCGGAGAGAGCGTCGTGTCAACATCTCCTGGAGAAGAAGAAGAACAAGAAGAAGAAGAAGAATGGAAGGCGGCGACGGCGACAGAAGACCGGGCCACCGCCTGTAAAAGAGCTATAAGAAGGCGCGGTGGCCCGGCAGAAGAACGGAAGGCGGCGGCGACAGAAGACCGGGCCACCGCCTGTAAAAGAGCTACAAGAAGGCGCGGTGGCCCGGCAGAAGAACCGAAGAGGGGGACAAGACCCCCGAAGTCGGGAGAAGAGGCCGGCGGCGGGGAGGAAGAAAGCCGGACTCCTCCGCTAGTAAAAGAGCTACAAGAAGATAGCGGAGGAGTCCGGCGAGAAGACCCCCGAAGACGGAAGACCCCCGGAGCTGTGCAATAAAATATTTTTTCTCGTGTGTTGTGTTTTTTTTTTGGGTACTTTTATTTTACAGGTGAATGGGTAGGGGTACATTGTACCCCATACTCATTCACATAGGGTGGGGGGCCGGTATCCGGGGGCCCCCTTCTTAAAGGGGGCTCCTGGATTCCGATAAGCCCCCCGCCCGCAGACCCCGACAACCAACGGCCAGGGTTGTCGGGAAGAGGCCCTTGTCCTCATCAACATGGGGACAAGGTGCTTTGGGGTGGGGGGGCCGCGCGGCCCCCCCTTCCCCAAGGCACCCCCCATGTTGAGGGCACGCGGCCTGGTACGGCTCAGGAGGGGGGGCGCGCTCGCTCGCCCCCCTTTCCTGGCCGGCCAGGTAGCGTGCTCGGACAAGGGTCTGTTGTGGACTTTGGGGGAACCCCCACGCCGATTTTTTTCGGCGTTGGGGTTCCCCTTTAAGCCCATTCCAGGCGGCGGAGCCCGCGACGTCTCCGTCGCGGGCCCCGCCTACCTGTACACGCGCTCGAAATGGGCGGACTTGCCTCCGCCTTACGTGGGCGAGTCCGTTCATTTCAAAAGTTGAGCGAACTGTTTGGCAAACAGTTTGCTGAAACAGTCCGCTCGTGTGTGGGCAAGTCCGCTCATGCAAATTTTGAGCGGACTGTTTGCCGAAACTGTTTGATGAACAAGGTTGTGTACGCGGCCTTAGTCTCTTGGCCAAATCATCCCAGTAGGTATTGCTCTGTTGGACTAAATCGTCCCAATGAGACATAAACAGACCAAGAGGCTCAACAGCATCTGAAACACTGATCTTGTCAGTTTTACACTTTTCAACATTAAACACATCACTTTGTTTTACCCTGCATTGTGGCAACACATTTTCACCCAGACCATGTTGCTGTACCCCTCCCTTATCAGCATGAGCAGATAGAGTTTGTCACGATCTAGGATGAGGCCGAAATGCTGAGAGGGCTCCCCTTGCGGCCGAGCGCAGTACAACCCTGAAGTTGGCACAGGGATGTAGTGCCCACAGTAGCACAGGTTGCCAGGTAGCAATAGTAGAGACCAGGTAACAGATGGACAAGCCTGGATGGACAACTGTGCTTAGGAGATCCGAGGGTAGGCAGCGGAAATCCAGAGAATGGTCAAAACAAGCCGAGGTCGGGTGCAGGAAGCAGATCTGGAGCGTCAGGTACAAGCCAGGAGTCGGAGCCAGGAGAACAACAGGAACGGGTCAAACAGGCCGGGTCGGTACACAGA
The DNA here is from genome assembly GCF_037356315.1 of Lithobates pipiens. Lineage (NCBI taxonomy): Eukaryota > Metazoa > Chordata > Amphibia > Anura > Ranidae > Lithobates > Lithobates pipiens. The sequence goes on along the minus strand of NW_027507789.1, from coordinate 78,266,118 downwards.
AGATCGGATAACAGGAAGCACAGGTACAGGTTCACAGGAGAGCTGACGATAATCCAGCAATGCAGGAGTGTCAGGCGAACGTTTAAATAGGCCGCCTGACCGGGTCACGTCGCGGGCGCGTCGGAGCGATCGTACGCCTACGTCTAGTACGTTGCGTATTCGTGGCATCGCCGCGTAAGCCCGCCCGGTTAGGCGTCGCGTCGGTCGTACGTCTAGCAACTACTTTGCGCTTGCGTAGGCGCCGACGCGCGTTAACACGGACGTATCTTAAGAGACTGCGGCTATTTCCCTGACAGTGCCCCCCCCAAGGGGCAGCCTCCGGATGCCCAACCGAGCCCACTTTTCAGGATACCGGGTGCGGAACCTACGTAAAAGTTCAGGAGCATGTACATGATCGGCAGGCTCCCATGAGTTCTCTTCAACAGGATACCCCTTCCATTTAATTAAAAACTGGATGGTCCTACCTCTCCGACGACAGTCGAGGATGGACTCAACCTCGTATTCGGTTTCTTCACCAACTTGAACTGGAGGCGGAGGCATTTCTTCTCTTCCTGAAAATGGACTAAGGGTAACAGGTTTAAGGAGGGAAACATGAAATATAGGATGGATCTTAAACGAATCAGGCAAAACAAGTTCAAAGGCTACGGGGTTAATCTCCCGTTTGATTTCAAAAGGACCCAGAAATTTAGGTCCCAGTTTCCGGGAAGGAAGAGGCAGTCTAAGATTTGTTGCTGAAAGCCACACCTTATCCCCTGTTTTAAAGATGGGGTTGATTCTCTTCCTTTTATCATACTGCTTCTTGTATTCCTCCTGGGCCCTTCTCATGGTGTCTTGAAGTATTAGATAGTTCGAGTGAATGAAATTTACTCGGTCTTGAACTGCCGGGACGGATGACTCAGGGATGGTGTTAGGCAGAAATGAAGGGTGGAATCCGTAGTTTGCCCAGAAGGGTGACTGGTTGGTGGAGGCGTGCACAGAGTTATTATAGGCGAATTCCGCACAAGGTAGCAAGGAAACCCAATCGTCCTGGGAGAAGGAGCAGAAGCATCGCAGGTATTGCTCTAGTGTTTGATTGGTTCTTTCGGTTTGTCCATTACTCTGTGGGTGATAGGCAGATGATAAACAAATCTTAATTGAGAGCAATTTACACAGTTCCTTCCAAAATTTAGAGGTGAATTGTACCCCTCTGTCTGATACAATACTATCAGGTACCCCGTGTAGCCGGACAATCTCTTTAATAAAAGTTTTTGCTGTATCTAGGGCAGAGGGAGTCCCCTTAAGCGGCAAGAAATGTGCCATCTTGGACAGGCGGTCCACGACCACCAAGATGGCCGTAAACCCTTCAGAGGGAGGTAGTTCCACAATAAAATCCATGGAAATTTCTCTCCATGGTTTCTCCGGGACTGGCAGTGGTCTTAGTAGACCCCAGGGTCTGATGTTAGGTCCTTTGTTGCGCTGGCAGGTGGTGCAGGAATCTACGTATGCCTTACAGTCCGCTTTTAAGGTAGGCCACCATAGGGACCGCCGTACAAGGTCCGTCGTCTTCCGCGCTCCAAAGTGGCCTGCAAGTGGGTGATCGTGGAAGGTCTTCAATACTAGTAACCTGGCCTGCTGGGGAACAAAAACCTTGTCCTGGTGCCATAGAAGCCCTCCTTGACTCCTCAGGGCAGAAGCTTCGGTCTCCGTGCACTGTCTAGTAGCCAGTTCAATAGAAGATTTCAGGTCTGGTTGTATTAACAAGAAATTCTGGGAGGACAAAATTGTACTAGGTGGGGCCCCCTCGGGGGTATCGGGGAACATCCTAGATAAGGCATCCGCTTTGCTGTTTTTAGATCCCGGGCGGTAGGTGATATGGAAATGGAATCTTGAAAAGAACAAAGCCCACCGGGCCTGTCGGGGTCTTAGGCGTCTGGCCGTACGGAGATACTCCAAGTTTTTGTGATCTGTGAAAATTAAAATGGGGTGAGCGGCACCCTCTAGGAGGTACCTCCATTCTTCAAGAGCGGTCTTGATCGCTAGAAGTTCCCGGTCCCCTACATCATAGTTCTTCTCTGGGGGACTCATCTTCCGAGAGAAGAAGGCTACAGGGTGCAGTAAGGCTTTGGGACCTTGGCGTTGGGATAAGATCGCCCCGGTGGCCACCTCCGAGGCATCAACCTCTAGTACGAAGGGTAAGGCGGGATCTGGGTGTTGCAGGATGGGCGCAGAGGTAAATAGGGTCTTGAGCTGCTCAAAAGCGGACTGGGCTGCTGGGGACCAATGGAACTTGGTGTGCTGGCGAGTAGTCAAGGTGATGGGGGCTACGATGGTGGAGAAGCCCCGTATAAACCTTCGATAAAAGTTTGCGAAGCCAATAAACCTCTGTACACCCTTCTTGTCAGCAGGAGCGGGCCAATCCAAAATGGATTTCACCTTCTGCGGGTCCATGGCAATTCCCCCCGTGGAAATAATGAGTCCCAAGAAATGGATAGATTCCTTCTCGAAGTCACACTTCTCGGCTTTGGCGTATAACCCGTGAGTTCTAAGAATACTTAGTACTTTCCTAACATGTACTCTGTGAAGCTCTAGTGAGGGTGAAAAAATCAGGATGTCGTCAAGGTAGGCGACAACAAAGTGGTCAAGGTACTCCCGAAAAATATCATTGATAAAATGTTGGAAGGTTGCCGGGGCGTTACATAGTCCAAAGGGCATGACCAGATATTCGAAATGACCAAATCTTGTTCTGAACGCGGTCTTCCACTCGTCCCCTTCCCGGATACGGACAAGATTATAAGCCCCACGTAGGTCAAGTTTTGTAAAAATACGAGAGGTACGGAATCTCTGGAGAAGTTCAGGGATAAGCGGAAGAGGATACCGATTCTTGAGGGTAATATTATTTAATTCCCGATAGTCCACACATGGCCTTAGGGTCTTATCTTTCTTCTCCACAAAGAAGATACCTGCTCCGGCAGGGGATGAAGAGGGACGAATGAATCCCTTGGCCAGGTTTTCGTCGATGTACTGTCGTAGAGCCTCCAATTCTGTCTCCGAAAGGGGAAATATCCGACCAAAAGGAATGGGGGCCCCAGGTAGTAATTCAATGGGGCAGTCATAGGGGCGGTGAGGAGGTAGAGTATCGGCTTTCCTCTTATCAAAAACGTCTCTGAAATCCTGGTAGATTGTTGGTATGCGAGAAGCCGGACTAGATGCGGGTTGTATGGTCAGACAGCCGGGCAATTCGTGAGGGATGAAGTCCAGACAGTGCTGCTGACAGTAGGCGGATGTGAAGGAAACCGCCCTTGTGAGCCAATCGATCTGGGGGTTGTGAGCCTGTAGCCAAGGGATCCCTAGGATAACAGGGAACATCGGGGAGCTCAGAATGTCGAATTTCAGGAATTCTTGGTGACCCGAATCGGTGATTGTCAGGATGGGACTAGTTTCCTGGGTGACATGACCTGAACTAGGTAAGGAGCCATCGGCCAAACGGACGGTCAGGCTCTGTTCCTTGCGATTCAGTGGGAGAGCCAGACTCCTGGCCAAGGTTAAGTCCAGGAAGCAACTACAGGCTCCGGAATCAATGATTGCTTGTAGAGGGATCCTGCTGCCCGCCACCATCAACGTGACTGGAAGAGTGATGTGGGCAGAAGCTGTCATTGCTACCTGAAGGTGAGAAGGAGTGTTTGAGGCTGGTTTACTCGGCCTTGTAGGGCAGTTGCTAATAAAATGTCCTGATTTCCCACAGTAGAAGCAGAGGTGTGCCTGACGGCGGAGAAGTCTCTCTTCAGAGGTTAAAGCGGGACGGGGGATGCCCCTCAGAACGGGGGATACTGCTGGGCGAACTGGAGGCGGGGCCTGGATGGAGCAAGTGGTTCGGGAGCGTTCTAGCTGACGTTCCCGTAGACGCCTGTCAAGCTGGATGGCGAGTAGGATGAGTTCTTCGAGCGTAGTGGGAATCTTTAGTCTGGCCAACTCATCCTTAAGAGCTTCGGACAACCCCATACGATATTGAAATTTGAGGGCCGCCTCATTCCAGCCGGAGTCAGAGCTCCAGGTACGGAACTCCACTGAATAGTCCTCTACAGGTCGCCCACCCTGGCGAAGAGCATGCAAAGCTGACTCGGCTGTAGCCGTCCGGAAAGGGTCATCATACAGGCGGGCCATGGCTTCAAAGAATAGGTCCAGAGTATTCACATAAGGGCTGCATTGTTCCAGCAGGCCGTGGGCCCATGTCTGGGGATCGTCCCTCAGTAATGAAATGGTGAATCCCACCTTGGTTGCCTCTGAAGCAAAGGTCTGAGGTTGCAGGGAGAAGTAGAGGAAACATGAGTTTCTGAAGGATCTGAATTTTCTTCGGTCCCCGAAGAAGTGTTCTGGAGCCGGGACTCGTGGTTCCAGGACCGCTGAAATTGTAGACGCCGGAACTTGACCAGAGCAGGTGGGTGGTTCAGGCGGGTGTTGCAGGCGCTCCTCCAGCCGGTGATGTTTCTCTCGGAGCTCTTGAATAGCTGGAGCAAGGGCCGAGAGTTCTCGTAGGACGGCCTCTAATGGGGAGTCACCTCTGTCGACCTCTGTCATGGCTGGATTATACTGTCACGATCTAGGATGAGGCCGAAATGCTGAGAGGGCTCCCCTTGCGGCCGAGCGCAGTACAACCCTGAAGTTGGCACAGGGATGTAGTGCCCACAGTAGCACAGGTTGCCAGGTAGCAATAGTAGAGACCAGGTAACAGATGGACAAGCCTGGATGGACAACTGTGCTTAGGAGATCCGAGGGTAGGCAGCGGAAATCCAGAGAATGGTCAAAACAAGCCGAGGTCGGGTGCAGGAAGCAGATCTGGAGCGTCAGGTACAAGCCAGGAGTCGGAGCCAGGAGAACAACAGGAACGGGTCAAACAGGCCGGGTCGGTACACAGAAGATCGGATAACAGGAAGCACAGGTACAGGTTCACAGGAGAGCTGACGATAATCCAGCAATGCAGGAGTGTCAGGCGAACGTTTAAATAGGCCGCCTGACCGGGTCACGTCGCGGGCGCGTCGGAGCGATCGTACGCCTACGTCTAGTACGTTGCGTATTCGTGGCATCGCCGCGTAAGCCCGCCCGGTTAGGCGTCGCGTCGGTCGTACGTCTAGCAACTACTTTGCGCTTGCGTAGGCGCCGACGCGCGTTAACACGGACGTATCTTAAGAGACTGCGGCTATTTCCCTGACAGAGTTCCATTGCAGACATCAAGCTTTTTAACTTTAACACTTGCCTCTCCACTGAACAGGGCACTGCAGCAAGGCAAGTCCTTTTTAGCACAAACAGGGGATCTCCCATTTGGGGTCACTTCCACTCCCGTGTGCACAGTCACATAATCAGTCTTTCTCACCCAGTCTGCAGTCTTGGAATCACAGGCGATGCTACAGGCAACCGCTCTCCTCTTGAACTTCCAGTCAGCCTGTTGCTTTCTCCTGCTGTATTTTCCCATGCGGTTACCGGGTGAAATGAAAGACTCTCGGGCTTCCCACCCCTCTTTGTGGGAAGAGTGAGCCATCTCTTCATAGGAGCCCCACCATCCAGATGACACTTCACTGGTTGCTATGGGAAAATGCCTTCTCCCTGCAGAGCTTCTCCAGTAACTGTAACAATCCTCTTGAGCCCACCAGCCAGGACTCTTATCAGGATCATTCCACCATTGGCCATAGGGCTCATGCCTGACCTTGCCTTTGTTGCTACGTGCAACAACATGCATCTTTGCAGGAACAGATGCAGAGTTCCTTCAAAAAAAAAAATTTGCGTACTGTCTCCTTACAGCTGAAACACAGCACCCATCAATACACACAGTCTCTGACACTCACAGTTTTCAGCGAGGATCTGGACCACCGACATCCGTGCCCGCATTCTCCACCAATTGTGACGATCCGGGGTGATTAGGTTCAAGTGCTGCATGCAATTTTACAGAAAGTGCCACTCCAGACTTGCGTTTTTTAGGGCATGGCAGCCCACTTTTATTTAAAGGAAACTAAAAAGTTCAAACAAACAGTTTCACCATCATTGTATAAACAAACGATAGCTTCCTGGCTTACTCACTGTCAGCTTCGTGCTGCTTTAGTCTACACCTGCCTGCTTCAGACATTCACACAGAATGTCACCTGCAGTCTTAGACTCCCAGACCTCCTGTCTCTTTCTTCTGGAGCAGTCTCCTACTGGAAACCTCCTGGCCAGACTTCCTGTCTGCTGGGCTGAGCTGTCTCCAAGTCTGAGCACTAACTTCTTTTCCTGGCATGTTTATGAACCTAGCCCACAGGTGTGCAATTAGTATTCCTACCAAAATCAGGCATATACTGCTTATATGCACCTGTGACATGGCATCGCATCTCCACAGTGCGTAGAAGTGGAGTTTAATATGTTGGAGAATGTCTTATAATAATGGTCCGTGAACCCATCTGGGCCAGGACTTTTCCCAGGTTTGAGGTTTTTAATTGCGGCTAGCAGTTCCTCTGAAGAGATCGGACTCTCTAGAGACTCCGCGTCTTCTGGGGAAAGTGTGGGCATACCACTTTGTGTCAAGTAATCCTGAATAATTTGTCCTCTATCCCCTTGGAGCTCTGCGGGTTTATGTGGATGCAGGATGTCACAAAGTTTGGAATAGTATTGATGGAAACTCGCAGCTATTTTATACTTTGACTGTTCAGGGAGCCATCTGCTGTTTTAATCGCCAGGATGTTATTGGTTAAAGAGGCCTCTTTCAGAGCTCTAGCCAAAAACTTTACCCCCCCTTGTCCCCATGTTCGTAATAAATGAAATATTTTAGGAAAAGGGCGCGTTTGCTTTTTGCGTTGAGCAAGTCTTGGAGCTCTTGTGTTGCTATGAGTTCCTGCTCCATCTGTATATCTAAGGACATCTTATGTTGGGCCTCGAATAGTGCTATTCTGGAAGATAATTTCCTAATCTGCTTCTCTGCTTCCTTCTTGCGATGAGCCCCCAATCTGATGAGTTCTCCCCGCATTACGCATTTGTGTGCTTCCCATAATGTTAGGGGTGAGAGATCATCTGTGCTGTTATCTATGAAATAGTTACGCAATGCGTCAGTTATCTTGGGGAGTAATTCAATGTTAGCAAAGAGGAGTTCAGCCTCCACATACAGGGTTTAGGTCGCAAACCAGAATGTTCAATCGTAAGTGAAATGGGCACGTGGTCAGAAAAGGTTTGTATGTCTATGTGTGCTTCTTGTAGGTCTAAAAGGTCTTTCTGTGTCATAAAAACATAATCAATACAGGCGTATTTATTATGAGGCACTGAGTAACAGGTGAAATCTTTACCCGGCAGTTGTAATGTACGCCACAAGTCTATCAGGGTCAGGGAGTGGAGAAGAATTTTAATACGTTTTACATCTTAAAGATACATCCTAAAGCTTTTCAGTTCTTCAATAAGATGTCTACAGAAGGAGATATTTGCATTATTTGGAAAATAAACATTGGCTAAAGTGAGTAGAATTGTTCCCCATGTCCCCTTCTGGAAAAAAAATCTGCCCTCAAGGTCTGATAATTGCTGGGTAACCTCAAAGCCTGCCATTTTGTGTAGTAAAATCGTAACCCCTTTGGTTTTGGCTGAGGGGTTTGTGGCATGGGGACATTTTTATGTAGTAGATTGGGGATTTTATTGGTCTGGAAGTGGGTTTCCTCTAAAAAGATGAACAGTAGTTTTACCTTGTTAAGTTCCCTGAGTAGAGCTGTGTGTTTCTCGGGGATGTTCAGTCCTCGAACATTATGCAAAATCAGGGTAGGACCAAGGCCCAGCGATGAGTAAGCCATGTTTTGAGCTAGTCGCTCTTTTCTCACAACCTCCTAGTCTGGAAGGGAGAGAGAGAAGGAGAGAAAGAGAGGGAGAGAGATAAAGAAAAAATGGGGGGGGGGTGGATATGGGGGAAATAGGAGGGGGAGGGTTGCCCTTAGTGTAGGGCCGTATGCAGAAGAAAATATTTTTCTGAGAACTGCCTGCAGTTGTCAGGACTGCAAGCTTTGTAATGTTTTGCAGGCAGCACCAACCAACAGCACAAGTCCGCCCACTTGTGGGGGTAAGTGGGAGGAAGTACGCTTAGGGAATAATTGTTTCATTTTAAACTTTGACCAGTTCACCGTAAACACGTGGACATTTAAACTGGGTTTTAAATATAAGAGCTGTTATTGGGGGACCCTGCAGCCCTATAAACTGCCAACCTTTAGAGCAAAAATATTTTCTCTGGCATAGCTATATATAGATGAGACCGTAAACAGATTTGTAACATTAATAGCTAAAAAAAATTACATCAATCTTAAATTATGAACATGACAATATAGTCAACACTTGCAAATGTAGGCAAGAAAACCTATTATGAACTGGCAAAACATTATATAAATGGTGACCCACTGAGTAGACGCTTTTTTAGGGGAGGAAAGCAGGAGTTCAGATTCCTGAGTGGAAGACCAGCAGAAGCCCTACTAAATGAATCATTTTGGCAAAAAAAAAAAAGGGGGAGAGGGGGGTGAGGATCATGGGTCCTTTGTCCAACCAAGCCTGAAGTGGCGGGCTTCAATTTTGAGTTGAAACCCATTATCCAGTGTGAGTGATGCCTGCGGTTAGCGAGCCCCGCCCACAACTCCATACAGAGTGGCTTCAGGTATTTTGTAGAACTGTCAGCTGCATTCAGAACCACATTCAAAGAGGGTGCAGGGGGTAGGGCATGGGAAGCAGGGACTATAGTTGGGCAGGGGATTCGTGAGTCAACAGCAGATGCAACAAACAATTTGTAATGAACCGAGTCTCCAAATAAAGATAGGCATTAACGGTGCAATGTCCCGGAATAGAATTTGAGAGGTATAACAACCCAATGTGGTAATAAATCTACCAAAGCCTTAACCATTAGGGAGTCAAGTAGCTCCTAGGGCAGAAAGAAAGAAAACAGGTCCTGTCGTGCTGGGCTGTGCTACTCCTTCAGGTTAGGTCATGGTTCCTTGGTTGTCTGGTGGCGTGTGGTGAGCGGCCCACATTTGGTTTTCCTTGTTTGCCAACTTTGCTTTTCTTCAGTGGGGGTTTAGTCGGTGATGATTGAGGTGTATTGACAGGGCTACGATCCAGCGGGGGATTCTGAACTCTGCGTACCGATCTGGCAAATTTGTTCATGGAATGCGCAAGTTTGCACAGAAATCAGGGAGTTCATCTGGCATCCACAGAACAAATTGCTTCCCATTAAGTGTAGCCTGCAACACGAAGGGAAAGCGCCACTGGTAGACATTTCCCTTCTCTCTAAGCACCTCCAGCAGCGGGCGCATCGCCCTTCTATTTTGCAAGGTGATAGGAGATAGATCCTGGAATAGAGCAAGCATGCTTTCATTAAAAAGAATTTGATAGTTCTTCCGTGTTTGGTTTAGAATCTCTTTCTTTAGCGGAAAGTCCTGGAGACAGCATATGATGACTCTGGGTGGCGCAGAATCAGAGGGTTTCGAACTCAGAGCCCTGTGAGCTCGCACAAACTCAATAGGGGTATCTGCTGGGTGTAGGGATATAGTGTGGGATGTTTATAATCAGTTATTATAAGTACTCTTCCGCAGCAACCCAATTCTTCCAGAGAGATGCACTTTATTGACTTCCAACACAGAACAAAGTCTTGCAACAGTATATAATATAATATATAATATGCGCAATTAGATTAACAGATACCACCTTAACAACCTTTTGGTCAACAAGTCCCCTTTGATATGTGTAATTGAGTTGGCTCGTACAAGTCACTCAGTCAACTGAAATCTGGCTTGGTCAATCTTGTACTGTATGTGTACATATAACACCATATATAAAATACATGGACATATATATATATATATATATATATATATATATATATATAATGTAAAATCCCACATAAATCTACAACACTGGGTTTTCCTAGATGTTATTGAAAATTGATCGTAAGGCAGAAGGTATTTGATCAGGGCTGACTGTCTCTGGGACTCCCCTCATTCTGATACTATTCCTTCTGCCTCTATTATCGAGGTCTTCTAAATGTCTATTGATCTCTATCATATGTGCCGAGTGAGAAGCAGCTGTAGTTTCCAATCTGTGTATGGCTCTGTCTCTTCTACTCTCAGCCCTTTCTAAGGTGGCCATTTTTTCAGTCCGGGATAGGAGGTCTGCTTTCAAGTCTGTTATGGCTGTGAAAAAGGTGTTCTTGATGTCTGTGGTTATGGATGTCATGTCTCCCAGCGTAAGGGGATGGTTAGGGTTTCCCAACCCACTTATCAGGGCCTCAGCTGCAGACTGAGAGCCGTCACTAAGCTCTTCCACCTCTCCTCGTGCCTGCCCCATCTTAAGTGGCGTGCTTGTGGCCTGAGCGTCTCTGGTTGGAGAAGATAATCTGGATGCTTCAGGTGTGTGAAGAGGCTGAAAATGGGCGTGCTCGTGTCCCGGTGTTGTGTCTCACCAGCCAGCTCATTTTTGTGCGTGGAGAATGCCAGAGAAGAGGCTGTCGGGCCATGGGTCTCCGGGAGCTCTGTGTTTAGGCAGCCATTCCCTTCACATGCCAAGCCATGCCCTCCATTTAATGTATTCATAAACGATCTGAAGGATGGGATAAACAGCTCCATCTCAGTATGTCACGTATCAGTTAAGACCAGAACTGTGTGGACTGCAACAGAGGAAACCTAAATGTGTATAAGTGAAATATGAAGATTTATTAAGGGAAGTGAATAATATAAATACAACCACACATTGCAATAAACCAACCAACAAACAAAGACCCCCAAATAACAACAGACAGATATGTACAAAATGGGAAATACCAGGATCATAAACAAAGCAAGGCCAGGGTCATGCACAGAGGATCAGCAGATAAACAAAAGGGCATTTCCAGACTCAGCCAGGCCAAGGTCATACACGGGGAGATCAACCGATGGGGGAAGGAACATGGGACAGGATGGACGGATCAGACTGCAGCATAGGGATGACAGGAACAGGTGGGACAGGGAAGGGACCAAGACAAAGAAACAGGATCAGAAACACGGGTCACAAGTTCAGGGCACAAGAACAGGTTCAGAAATCAGGATCAGATCACACAGCAGCAGGTCAGGGAGCAAGGACAATACCAAGGCAAACATGTGAGTGTTTACCAGGTATTTATATGCCTGTAATTGGTCTCAAGTAACACCTGATTGCAAGAGGTGCTGACTGCTCAACACTGCCAGGACCCATCCGCTGGTGATTTGAATTAGATTTGAATTAATGGCTGAACATCCCCAAACAGCATACAGCCTTGATAAACCCAGGAGTGAGCTAAACTAATGGTTTCCAACATCTGATCACTGGTCCACTCTTTCAGGGTCTGGTGGAGATATTCACACTACTCTCAGAAGCCAGCAGAGCATAATAACGAATCATCTCTAAATTAATTTCAGTAAGCAACCTGAACCAAGATGGTTCCTCTGTGTAGCCACTTTTTGTCAGGGATGGCCTTTGTATTCTGTCATGTACCAGATAAGACCAGAACTGTGTGGACTGCAACAGAGGAAGCCCAAACATGTAAGTGAAATATGAAGATTTATTAAGGGAAGTGAATAATATAAATACAACCACACAGTGCAATAAACCAACCAACAGACAGAGACCCCGAAATAACAACAGACAGATATGTACAAACTAGGAAATACCAGGATCATAAACAAAGCCAGGCCAGGGTCATGCACAGAGGATCAGCAGATAAACAAAAGGGCAGTTCCAGACTCAGAGACGCAAGCCAGGCCAAGGTCATACACGGGGAGATCAGCCGATGGGGGAAGGAACACAGGACAGGGAGAGGATGATGGATCAGATTGCAGCACATGGATGAAAGGAACAGGTGGGACAGGGAAGGGACCAGGACAGGGAAACAGGATCAGAAACACGGGTCACAAGTTCAGGGCACAGGAACAGGTTCAAACATCAGGAACAGGGTTCAGACATCAGAAACAGGGTTCAGACATCAGAAAACAGGTTCAGACATCAGAAACAGGTTCAGACATCAGAAACAGTTCAGACATCAGAAACAGGTTCAGACATCAGAAAACAGGTTCAGACATCAGGAAACAGGTTCAGACATCAGAAACAGGATTCAGACATCAGGAACAGGTTCAGACATCAGGAACAGGTTCAGACATCAGGAACAGGTTCAGACATCAGGAACAGGTTCAGGTTCAGACATCAGGAACAGGTTCAGGTTCAGACATCAGGAACAGGTTCAGGTTCAGACATCAGGAACAGGTTCAGGTTCAGGACCTCAGGAACAGGTTCAGGATCAGACATCAGGAACAGGGTCAGTTCAGACATCAGGAACAGGTTCAGGTTCAGACATCAGGAACAGGTTCAGGTTCAGGTTCAGGTTCAGACATCAGGAACAGGTTCAGACATCAGGAACAGGTTCAGACATCAGGAACAGGTTCAGACATCAGGAACAGGTTCAGACATCAGGGAACAGGTTCAGACATCAG